>NW_006781377.1:2448133-2488466 GCF_000442215.2 Lipotes vexillifer | reverse complement strand
ATATATATAAAATAAACAGCTCATGCAACTCAACATCAAAAAAAACAAAATAAAAAATGGGCTTAAGACCTAAATAGACATTTTTCCAAAGAAGACATATATAAGGCCAACAGGCAAATGAAAAGATGCTCAGTATTGATAATCATCAGAGAAATGCAAATCCAAACCACAGTGAGGTATCACCTCACACATGTCAGAATGGCTATCATCAAAAAGAACACAAATAACAAATGTTGGTGAGGATGTGGAGAAAGGGAATTCTGGTACACTGTTGGAAATGTAAATTCGTGGAGCCACTGTGGAAAAAAGTATGAGTTCCTCAAAAGACTAAAAGTAGAACTACCATATGATCCTGCAATTCTACTCCTGGGCATATATCCTGAAAAAAATGAAAACACTAAATTGAAAAGATACATGTGCCCCAATGTTCATAGCAGCACTATTTACAATAGCTAAGATATGGAAGCAACCTAAGTGTCCATCAACAGATGAATGGCTAAAGAAAGATGTGGCACACACACACACACACACACACACACACACACACACACAGGTATACTACTCAGCCATAAAAAAGGAATGAAATTTTGCCTTTTGCAACAACATGGATGGACCTGGAGGGTATTAAGCTCAGTGAAATAAGTCAGACAGAGAAAGACAAATACTGTATATTATCACTTATATGTGAAATCTAACATACAAACAAACAAATGAATATAACAAAACAGAAACAGACTCACAGATATAGAGAACAAACGAGTGGTTACCAGTGGGGAGAAGAAAAGGGGAAGGGGCAAGATAGGAGAAGGGGTTTAAGAGGTACAAACTAATATGTATAAAATAAATAAGCTCCAAGGATATATTGTACAGCACAGGGAATATAGCCAATATGTTATAATAACTTTAAATGATGTGTAATTTATAAAAAGTTTGAATCACTATGTTGTATACTGAAACTAATGTAATATAATAAATCTACTATATCTCAGAAAGAAAATAAAGAATAAATAAATAAATAAAAATAAACATTAAAAAATGTAAATATGTGAGGCAAATATGTTAATTAACTCCATGGGGGGAATCCTTTCACAATGCAAACGTATATCAAATCATCATGTTGTATACTTTAAATATCTAACAATTTTATTTGTCAATTATACCTCAATAAATCTGAAAAAATTCTTAGTTAAGAATTTAAACTCCTCCATTTAATCTATGGAACAATAAATGGAGGTTTTAGTGTTTAAGGATCCTTGCATCTTACTACTGTCTAAATTTCTTATATTATTGACGCATTATTTTTTAACAGGTAAATAGCCCTCCCTTAGAGGCAGAAGAAGTAAGACAATTGACATACGGCAATATGATATTCTTTTCATCGATTAGAAATGGGGTTTATTTAGCACTGTTCTTAACAAAGGCCCCAGGAGGCACAGCACGGGAAAGAGAATTATCCTCTCTAACTTCAATCTCAGAAGTTTGGTATTTAGCTCAGCATCATTTCAGAGCCATTTATGACTCCATGATTCATAAATGTAATCATTTATTTTTAACTAATACATGAAATGCTTCAGATAAACTGGATGCTGTAACAGCTGCCCTTTGAGATGTTGTTTCATAATGAACCATACCTGAATCAATAGGTAGTAGTCAGGTGCTTTATTCTTCTGATATCAGGGACAGTTCATCTTCCTCTTGTGTTTAACAGATGTATTCTTTAGCAATAACCTTTGGCTGTGTATTCCAGAAAAAACAAAGAAACAAAGAGTGTCTTAAACAATATAGAACATTATTTCTCCCTTAACCCTAAAAGAAGGCATATGCAGGCAGACGAGAGTCACCACGGTGAGTCCTGAAAGTCTTTAGAGGACCAGGCTCATTGCATCTTTCTTCTCAATCTTCCTAACGCACGACTTCTAATTCCAGCTGTCACATCGCCAGGAAGAAACAAGAAAGAATGCTCATCCCCTTACCTTTAAGGAAGCTTCCTAAAGGTTTTCTTCCACTTATATCTCATTGGCCACACCAATCTGCAAGGGAGGCTGGGAAATAATGTTTTCAGCTGGGCCCATTGCAAGAATTTGGTTACAAAGGGACAAACAGATGATAGATTTGGGGAAGCAATTAACGGCCTGTGACACAGCGGAGGTTCAACATATGCCAGAGGCCGATTTCTGAAGAAGATCATGCTTAAAGTCACAGTGATTATGCAAAATATCCTCCTCACTGTGACATTTATCATTTACGTTCATCTATTTATCATCTTGCTCAAGCAGCCATAATCCAGGAAAAGAGAAGAAATTCTTCCACTATCAAAACTGTAAATAATATGTTGCCAACTAATTGTATAGTTTAGGCTTCTGGTATTTAAATAAAGACAATTTTAACAAGATTTTTAAAAAGTAGGTCCAAGAGTTTTTGAAAATGTCCATTGTCCAAGGGGCTATACTAGGGACTTCTTAATAATAATGGTAAATTTCCAAATGTATCAATAGTAAAGCTCACTACTGAGCCTCATCCACTGCTGTGTTTTCCAGCATATCCGAATGTGTTTGTCAAGTTGAGGGAGCACCCCTGTCAGGGGATCCTAAAGAACAAGACTGACCCCTCAAGTCGGAGGAGAATAGGGATTCTGAGACCAGCATGGTTCAGACTAAGCGCACCTCTTCCCAAACCCCTCCTTTGGTGCAGGTTGGAATCCTAAGGAGAAAAAAGGCTATGAGTAAAACTAAAAATCTCTCTCTAAACTGTCTAACACTTTAGGGCTTAAACAGAACTGTCTCAGGACACTCCGAACACAATGCAACCCAAGAGGTAGGGAGGCACCTTCTCCAGTTCCACAGTAGGGGCACCCCAAAGCTTTGATGTGCTGAGAGCTTGGTGCAGCCTCCAGGGCATGACTGACATGGCCAACACCCAGTGGTGGAGTAGCACAGACGGACACAGTCCTTCTCGTTACCACTCTGCCGGGCCCAGTGGTTTGATGATACAGCCTTGTGGTGCTTGCTCACAGTTAGGTCAGAGGGCCAACTGAGACGAAGCACCATCCACCACACCTAGAAGAGTGAGAATAGCTGCAAGCAAGGAAACTACTCAGTCCAGAAGAGCACTGAGAATAACAGGAGGGCAAACTGCACTTAAGCACACATGAGATATTCCCTGGGCTACCAAGAGAAGCTGCAGGACTTCGTAAGAATCTAAATAGTTAGTAGTCCATAGCTAGGATGATTTGAGCTACAGATGTGTTTTCCTTGGCAAGAGTACTAAAGCATTAAAACTTTTTTAAAAATTGACAATATTCCAAAATTACGATGCAACTAGATATTACTGAAAAATGGAGTGTGGTTTTGCTGCATAATAGATACTGAAAATTAGAGTTTCAAGACATCCTTTCTTCGTATCATTCAAAAAATACTTATTAAGCACCTACTATATGCCCTGTGCTAATTGCCAGGGATGCAGTGGGGAGCCACAAAGATGTGGATGTGAAGTGTGGTTGAAGACAATATTAAGTACGGGCTGTAGAAGTTTGCCCCAAGAAATTCACCAGCAAGTTTCTTCTATTTAAAAAAAGATGTGTGTTGGGCTTCCCTGGTGGCGCAGTGGTTGAGAGTCCGCCTGCCGATGCAGGGGACACGGGTTCGTGCCCCGGTCTGGGAAGATACCACATGCCGCGGAGCGGCTGGACGCGTGAGCCATGGCCGCTGAGCCTGCGCGTCCGGAGCCTGTGCTCCGCAATGGGAGAGGCCACAACAAGATGTGTGTTTACTGTGACAGATTGAATTATTATCCTTATTATATAATTATCTGTTATGTATTTTTTGCCATGTGACTTTTAACAGGTTTATTGAAGTATAATTTTTGTACCATAAAATTCACCCATAGTAAGTGTACAGTTCAATGATTTTTGGTAAATTTATACAATAATGGAATAGTCACCACAGTGCAGTTTTAGAACATGTCTCTTACCCCAAAAATGCCCTCATGTTGTGCACAATCAATCCCATCTCCCAGCCCTAGGCAGCCATCTCTATAACTTTTCCTTTTTTAGAAATTTTATATAAATGGAATCACACAATATATAGTCTTTTGTGTCTGGTTTCTCTTACTTAATATAATAGTTTTGAGATTCATTCATGTTGCTTCCTGTATCAGACTTCATTCCTTTTTATTGCTAAGTGGTATACTACTATATGGATATAACACATTTTGCTTATCCATTTCCTAGTTAATATCTGGGGTGTTTCCAAATTTGTGTTATTAAAAATAATGCTGCTGTGAATGTTCACAAGTAAATATTTGTGTGTCTTCATTTCTCCTGAGTAGACACAGAGGAGTGGAAATGTTGGACAGTATGGTAAGTATAACTTGTCAAGAAACTGCCAAACTTTTTCTAAACTGGATGTAACATTTTACATTCTCATGAGAACTGTAGAAGGATTTCAGTTTTTCCATCTTGCCAGCACTCAATATTGTCAGACTTTTTGACAACAGCCAATCTAGTGGGTCTGTAGTGATATTTCACTGTAGTTTTAATTCACCTTTCCCAAATGTTTTCATCTTTTCATGTGCTTATTAGCCATTTGCGTGTCTTTGGTGAAACACCTATTCAAATCTGCCCATTTTTTAATTGAGTTGTCTTTTTATTACTGAGTTGTAAGAGTTATATATTCTGAATATGTCCTTTATCAGATATGTGATTTACAAATATTTTCTCCTAGTCTATGGCTTGTCTTTTCATTTTCTTGACGGTGTCTTTTGAAGAGTAATGTATTTTAATTTTGATAAAGTTCAATTTATCTATTTTGTCATTTATAGATTGTTTTTATATCAGAGTTAAACATATCTTTGCCTAACCTAAGATCACAAAGATATTCTCCTGTATTTTCTTCTAGAAACAGTATAGTTCTTACTCTTACATTTAGGCCCTTGATCCATTTTGAATTCATTTTTTTTGTGTACAGTGTAAAGGATCTACTAAGTTCATTTACATTTTTTTGCATAGGGATATCCAATTGTCTCAACAAAATTTGTTTAAAAGAGTATTCTTTCCCTGATTCAATTGTGTCTGCATCTTTTTTGAAAATCAGCTCACCATAAATGTAAGAGATTATTTCTAGACTACATTCTGTTCCATTGATCTATATGTTTATCCTTATACCACACTGTATGATGACTGTAGCCTTATAGTAAGTTTGAAATCAGTGTCAATCTCCCGACTTTTCTTTTTCAAAATTGTTTTGCTAATTTAAGTTGTTTGCATTTCCATATAAACTCTAGGATTGACTTGTCAAATTCTAAAAGAATAAAGCCTGCTGGACTTTTGATAGGGACTGTGTTAAATCTATAGATAATTTTGGGGATAATTGCTATCTTAATAACATCACCTTATAATCCATGAATATGGTACCTCTCTCCATGAATTTAGATATTCTATAGTTTTTCGCAGTAATGTTTTGTACTGTTTTAGTATATATCCCCTTCACTTCTTTTGTTGTACCTATTCCTGAGATTTTTTTCTTTTTAATACTTTTGTGAATGGAATTCCTTTCTTAAATTTATTTTCAGATAGTTCAATGTCAGTATACAGAAATAAAATTACTTTTTGTATATTGATTTTGTATCTTGCAACCTTGCAAAACTCACTTATTAGTTCTAGCATATATATGCATGCATACATACAAACTTAGGGTTATCCATACACAAAAGCATAAAGCCTTTTAGTTTCTTTTCCTTGCCTTATCACATTGGCTGGAACATTCAGTAAAAGGTGAATAAAAGTAGTAAGAGTGGACATTCTTGCCTTATATCCAATCTCAGTGGGAAAGTTTTTAGTTATTCACAATTAAGTATAATGTTAGCTGTAGACTTTTCATACATGCCCTTTTTCAGATAGAGGATATTTCTTTATATTCTTAATTTGATGAGAGTTTTTATCATAAATGGGTCTTAGAATTTGTCAAAAGATTTATCCGTGTCTATTGAGAAAACTGTGTAGTTTTTGTCCTTCCTTCTATTAATATAAAATACTATATGCATTGATTTTCAGATGTAAAATCATTCTTGCATTCCAGGAGTAAATCCTATTTGGTCATGGTATATAATTTTTTATATATGTTGCTGGTTCCACTTTGCTAATATTTTGTTGAGGATTCTTGCATTTACGTTCATCAGAAATAATTGCTTCATAGTTTTCTTTCTTGTGATATCTTTGTTTGGCTTTGCTATCAGGTATCACACTAAATACTGGCCTCATAGAACAAAACGGGAGGCGTTCTCTCCTCCTTTTTATTCCTGAAAATATTTGTATAGGACTGGTTTTTGTCTTCCCTAACTGTTTAATAAAATTTATTAATGATCCATCTGGGCCTGGGATTTTCTTTGAAAAAGACATTAAATTGCAGTAAGTCCCTTACATACGAACCTTCAAGCTGTGAACTTTCAAAGCTGCAAACATGCATCTAGTTCCAGCAAGGAACCAGAACCTGTGCCATCAACATCAGGCGTGAGTGAAATTGCAGCTTGCCCTCCATCTCCTACTGCTGACCATCCTTCAGCTCTACCATCTCCCACCTCCTCTCCCTCCTCCAGTCAGTAACTCTTCTTCCCTGTTCACTCGATGCCAGCCCCTGTACGCCAGCTGTTGTACTGTAGTACTATACTTTTCAAGGTACTATACTGTAAGATTAAAAACGTTTTCTTTATTTTTTGTGTTTGTTTTTTATGTATTATTTGTGTGAAAAGTATTACAAACTTATTATAGTACAGTACTATTAATATATAGCCAATTGTGTTAGTTGGGTACATAGGCTAACACTGGTGGACTTACGAACAAATTGGACTTAACGAATGCACTCACAGAACAGAAGTCGTTCGCATGCAGGGGACGTACTGTACTAATACAATCGCTATGCATTTTAGGTCTATTGATATTTCTGTTTTTTCTTGAGAGAGTTTTGGTAATTTGTTTATTTTCAAGATATTAACCGTCTGTCATACAGAGTGAATTAAGTCAGAAAGAGAAAAACAAATACTGTATGCTAACACATATATATGGAGCCTAAGAGAAAAAAAAAGGTCATGAAGAACCTAGGGGCAAGATGGGAATAAAGACAAAGACCTACTAGAGAATGGACTTGAGGATATGGGGAGGGGGAAAGGTAAGCTGTGACAAAGTGAGAGACTGGCATGGACATATATACACTACCAAACGTAAAATAGATAGCTAGTGGGAAGCAGCCGCACAGCACAGGGAGATCAGCTCGGTGCTTTGTGACCATCTAGAGGGGTGGGATAGGGAGGGTGGGAGGGAGGGAGACGCAAGAGGGAAGAGATATGGGAACATATGTATATGTATAACTGATTCACTTTGTTATAAAGCAGAAACTAACACACCACTGTAAAGCAATTATACTCCAATAAAGATGTTAAAATAAATAAATAGATAGATAAAAAGAAAAAAAAAGATATTAACCATTTCATCTATCTTGTGAAATTTGTTGGCATAAATTGGTTCATAATACTCCCTGAGAATCCTTCTGGTTTCTGTAGCATCTGTAGTGATGTTCTCCTTCCTTTTCTTGATTTTGTTAATTTGTTTTTTCTTTCTTTTTGTTTTTCTAGGTAAATGGTTATCAATTTCATTGTTTACATTTTGGTTTTCATGGAATTTCTATATTGTTCTTCTGATTTTTATTTCACTTATTTCTTCCCTGGTCATTATTATTTCTTTCCTTCTATTTGCTTGAGGTTTGACATGCTCATATTTATCTAGCTTCTTGAAGTGGAAGCTTAGATTGTTGATTTTAGATCTCTTTCCTTTCTAATATAAGCATTTAAAGTGTTAAGTACCCCTCTAAGCACTGCTTTAGCTACAGCTCATACATTTTGGTATGTTAGGTTTTCGTTCCCATTCGATTCAGCACATTTTCTAATTTACCTTGTGATGTCACCTTTGACTCACTGTTTTTCCAAAAGTATACTGTGAAATTCAAAATATTTGGGAAATCTCAAATTACCTTCTGTTACTGGTTTCTTATTTAATTTTGTTATAGTCAAAATAGTTTGACTTATTTTGTGGCCTATAATACAGTTAATATGGAGAGAGTTCCACGTGCCCTTGAACAGAATGTACATTCTGCTGCTGCTGGATGGAGCATTCTATGTTATTTATGTCTAGTTGCTTGCTAGTGTTGTTCAAGTCTTGAATATTCTGTCTAGTTCTATCAATTACTGAGAGAGGAATGTTGAAATTTTCAACCACTACAATACTGAACTGTCTACCTATCTTTTAATTCTGTCAGTCTTTCATACATGTATTTTCGTGCTCTGGTGTTAGGTATTTATATATTAATAGTTGTTACTTCTTCCTGAGGTACTGAAAACTTTATCAGTATGCAATGCTTTCTTTTGTCTGTAGTAATATTTCTTGTCTTAAAGCCTACATCTGTATATTAACCAAGTCACTCCAGTTTTTTAATGGTTACTACTTGCTTTTCCATCCTTTTACTTTGAAACTATTTGGCTCTGGGCTTCCCTGGTGGCGCAGTGGTTGAGAGTCCGCCTGCCGATGCAGGGAACACGGGTTCGTGCCCCGGTCCAGGAAGATCCCACATGCCACGGAGCGGCTGGGCCCGTGAGCCATGGCCACTGAGCCTGTGCGTCCGGAGATTGTGCTCCACAACGGGAGAGGCCACAACAATGAGAGGCCCACGTACCGCAAAAAAAAAAACAAAAAACAAACTATTTGTCGCTTTGAATATAAAATATGTCTCTTATAGACAGCATTTAGTTGGATCTTGCTCTTTCCTCTATTAATGGTTTAGCTATATTTTAAAAATTATTTTCTTAATAGTTCATCTAAGGATTACAATATATATCCCTTTTTTAACATATTTATTGGACTGCAATTGCTTTACAATGTCGTGTCAGTTTCTGCTGTACAACAAAGTGAATCAGCTATACGTATACATATGTCCCCATATGCCCCCGACTTGCGTCTCCCTCCCACACTCCCTATCCCACCCCTCTAAGTGGTCACAAAGCACAGAGCTGATCTCCCTGTGCGATGCAGCTGCTTTCCACTAGCTATATATTTTACGTTTGGTAGTGTATATATGTCCATGCTACTCTCTCACTTCATCCCAGGTTACCCTTCCCCCTGCCAGTGTCCTCAAGTCCATTCTCTACGTCTGCCTCTTTATTCCTGTTCTGCCCTTAGGTTTGTCAAACCTGTTTTTTTAGATTCCATACATATGTGTTAGCATTCGGTATTTGTTTTTCCCTTTCTGACTTGCTTCATGCTGTATGACAGATTCCAGTTCTATACACCTCACTACAAATGACTCAATTTCATTTCTTTTTATGGCCGAGCAATATTCCATTGTATATATGTTCCACACCTTCTTTATCCATTCATCTTTCAAAGGACACTTAGGTTGCTTCCATGTCCTGGGTATTGTAAAAAGTGCTGCAATGAATATTGGGGTGCATGACTCTTTTTGAATTATGGTTTTCTCAGGGTATATGTACAGTAGTGGCATTGCTGGGTCATATGGTAGTTCTAATTTTAGTTTGTTAAGGAACCTCCATACTGTTCTCCATAAGGGCTGTATCAATTTACATTCCCACCAACAGTGCAAGAGGCTTCCCTTTTCTCCACACCCTCTCCAGCACTTATTGTTTGTAGATTTTTTGATGATGGCCATTCTGACCAGTGGGAGGTGATACCTCATTGTAGTTTTGATTTGCATTTCTCTAATGATTAGTGATATTGAGCATCCTTTCATGTGTTTGTTGGCAATCTGTATAATTTCTTTGAAGAAATGTCTATTTAGGTCTTCTGCCCATTTTTGGATTGGGTTGTTTGTTTTTCTGATATTGAGCTGCATTAGCTGCTTGTATATTTTGGAGATTAATCCTTTGTCAGTTGCTTCATTTGCAAATATTTTCTCCCATTCTGAGGGTTGTATTTTCAACTTGTTTATGGTTTCCTTTGCTGTGCAAATGCTTTTACGTTTCATTAGGTCCCTTTTGTTTATTTTTGTTTCCATTTCTCTAGGAGGTGGGTCAAAAAGGATCTTGCTGTGATTTAAGTCATAGAGTGATGTGTGTATGTTTACCTCTAAGAGTTTTATAGTGTCTGGCCTGACCTTTAGGTCTTTAATCCATTTTGAGTTTATTTTTGTGTATGGTGTTAGGGAGTGTTCTAATTCCAATCTTTTACATGTAGCTGTCCAGTTTTCCCAGCACCACTTATTGAAGAGGCTGTCTTTTCTCCATTGTATATTCTTGCCTCCTTTATCAAAAATAAGGTGACCATATGTGCATGGGTTTATCTCTGGGCTTTCTATCCTGTTCCATTGATCTATATTTCTGTTTTTGGGCCAGTACCATACTGTCTTGCTTACTGTAGCTTTGTAGTATAGTCTGAAGTCAGGGAGCCTGATTCCTCCAGCTCCATTTTTCATTCTCAAGATTGCTTTGGCTATCCAGGGTCTTTTGTGTTTCCATACAAATTGTGAAATTTTTTGTTCTAGTTCTGTGAAAAATGCCAGTGGTAGTTTGATAGGGATTGCATTGAATCTGTAGATTGCTGTGGGTAGTATAGTTATTTTCACAATGTTGATTCCTCCAATCCAAGAACATGGTATATCTCTCCCTCTGTTTGTATCATCTTTAATTTCTTTCATCAGTGTCTTATAGTTTTCTGCATAAAGGTCTTTTGTCTCCTTAGGGAGGCTTATTCCTAGGTATTTTATTCTTTTTGCTGCCATGATAAATGGGAGCGTTTCCTTAATTTCTCTTTCAGATTTTTCATCATTAGTGCATAGGAATGCAAGAGATTTCTGTGCATTAATTTTTTATCCTGCTACTTTACCAAATTCATTGATTAGTTCTAGTAGCTTTCTGATAGCATCTTTAGGATTCTCTATGTATAGTATCATGTCATCTGCAAACAGTGACAGTTTTACTTCTTTTCTGATTTGATTCCTTCTATTTCTTTTTCTTCTCTGATGGCTATGCCTAAAATTATGTTGAATAATAGTGGTAAGAGTGGGCAATCTTGTCTTGTTTCTGATCTTAGAGGAAATAGTTTCAGCTTTTCACCATTGAGAACGATGTTGGCTGTGGGTTTGTCATATATGGCGTTTATTATGTTGAGGTAGGTTCCCTCTATGCCTACTTTCTGGAGAGTTTTTATGATGAATGGGTGTTGAATTTTGTTGAAAGCATTTTCTGCATCTATTGAGATTATCATAAGGTGTTTATCCTTCAATTTGTTAATATGGTGTATCACACTGATTGATTTGCATACATTGAAGAATCCTTGCATTCCTGGGATAAACCCCACTTGATCATGGTGTATGATCCTTTTAATGTGCTGTTTGATTCTGTTTGCTAGTAGTTTGTTGAGGATTTTTGCATCTATGGTCATCAGTGATATTGGCTTGTAGTTTTCTTTTTCTGTGACATCTTTGTCTGGTTTTGGTATCAGGGTGATGTTGGCCTTGTACAATGAGATTCGGAGTGTTCCCCCCTCTGCTATATTCTGGAAGAGTTTGAGAAGGATAGGTATTAGCTCTTCTCTAAATGTTTCACAGAATTCGCCTCTGAAGCCATCTGGTCCAGGGCTTTTGTTTGTTGGAAGATTTTTTTTTTTTTTTTTTGCGGTATGCGGGCCTCTCACTGTTGTGGCCTGTCCCGTTGCAGAGCACAGGCTCCAGATGTGCAGGCTCAGCGGCCATGGCTCACGGGCCCAGCCGCTCCGCGGCACGTGGGATCTTCCCGGACCGGGGCACGAACCCGCATCCCCTGCATCAGCAGGCGGACTCTCAACCACTGCGCCACCAGGGAAGCCCTGATGGAAGATTTTTAATCACAGTTTCAATGTCACTGTTTGTGATTGGTCTGTTTATATTTTCTATATCTTCCTGGTCCAGTCTCGGAAGGTTGTGCTTTTCTACTAATTGGTCCATTTCTTCCAGGTTGTCCATTTTATGGGCATACAGTTCCTTGAAGTAGTCTCTCGTGATCCTTTGTATTTCTGCAGTGTCAGTTGTTACTTCTCCGTTTTCATTTGATTCTGTTGGTTTCAGTCTTCTCCCTTTTTTTCTTGATAACTCTGGCTACTGGTTTATCAATTTTGTTTATCTTCTTGAAGAACCAGCTTTTAGTATTATTGATCTTTGCTACTGTTTCCTTCATTTCTTTTTCATTTATTTCTGATCTGACCTTTATGATTTCTTTCCTTCTGCTAACTTTAGGGTTTCTTTGTTCTTCTTTCTCTAATTGCTTTAGGTGTAAGGTTAGATTGTTTCTTTGAGATTTTTCTTGTTTCTTGAGGTAGATTTGTATTGTTATAAAATTCCCTCTTAGAACTGCTTGTACTGCATCCCATAAGTTTTGGGTTGCATGTTTTCACTGTCATTTGTTTCTAGGTATTTTTTGATTTCCTCTTTGATTTCTTCAGTGACCTCTTGGTTATTCAGTAGCGTATTGTTTAGCCTCCATGTGTTTGAATTTTTTATAGTTTTTTTTTCCTGTAACTGATATCTAGTCTCATAGCATTGTGGTTGGAAAAGATACTTGATACGATTTCAATTTTCTTAAATTTACCAAGGCTTGATTTGTGACCCAAGATATGATCTATCCTGGAGAATGTTCCATGAGCACTTGAGAAGAAAATGTACTCTGTTGTTTTTGGATGGAATGTCCTATAGATATCCATTAAGTCCATCTAGTTTAATGTGTCATTTAAATCTTGTGTTTCCTTATTTATTTTCATTTTGGATGATCTGTCCATTGGTGAAAGTGTTAATGTCCCGTAATATGATTGTGTTACTGTCGATTTCCCCTTTTATGGCTGTTAGCATTTGCCTTATGTATTGAGGTGCTCCTAGGTTGGGTGCATAAATATTTACAATTGTTATATCTTCCTCTTGGATCAATCCCTTGATCATTATGTAGTGTCCTTCTTTGTCTCTTGTAGTAGTCTTTATTTTAAAGTCTATTTTGTCTGATATGAGTATTGCTACTGCAGCTTTCTTTTGACTTCCATTTGCATGGAATATCTTTTTCCATCCCCTCACTTTCAATCTGTATGTGTCCTTAGGTCTGAAGTGGGTCTCTTGTAGACAGCATACATACAGGTCTTGTTTTTGTATCCATTCAGCCAGTCTATGTCTTTTGGTTGGAGCATTTAATCCATTTACATTTAAGGTAATTATCAATATGTATGTTCCTATTCCCATTTTCTTAATTGTTTTGGGTTTGTTTTTGAAGGTCTTTTCCTTCTCTTGTGTTTCTTGCCTAGAGAAGTTCCTTTAGCATTTGTTGTAAAGCCGGTTTGGTGGTGCTGAATACTCTTAACTTTTGCTTGTCTTTAAAGGTTTTAATTTCTCCACTGAATCCAAATGAGATCCTTGCTGGTAGAGTAATCTTGGTTGTAGGTTTTTCCCTTTCATCCCTTTAAATATGTCCTGCCACTCCCTTCTGGCATGCAGAGTTTCTGCTGAAAGATCAGCTGTTAACCTTATGGGGATTCCCTTGTATGTTATTTGTTGTTTTTCCCTTGCTGCTTTTAATGTATTTTCTTTGTATTTAATTTTTGATAGTTTGATTAATACGTGTCTTGGCATGTTTCTCCTTGGATTTATCCTGTATGGGACTCTGCACTCCCTGGACTTGTTTAACTATTTCCTTTCCCATGTTAGGGAAGTTTTCAACTATAATCTCTTCAAATATTTTCTCATACCCTTTCTTTTTCTCTTCTGCTCCTGGGACCCCTATAATTCGAAAGTTTGTGTGTTTAATGTTGTCCCAGAGGTCTCTGAGACTGTCCTCAATCCTTTTCATTCTTTCTTCTTTATTCTGCTCTGTGGTAGTTATTTACACTATTTTATCTTTCAGGTCACTTATCTGTTCTTCTGCCTCAGTTATTCTGCTATTGATTCCTTCTAGAGAATTTTTAATTTCATTTATTGTGTCATTCATCATTGTTTGTTTACTCTTTAGTTCTTCTGGGTCCTTGTTAAACGTTTCTTGTATTTTTTCCATTGTATTTCCAAGATTTTGGATCATCTTTACTATCATTACTCTGAATTCTTTTTCAGGTAGACTGCCTATTTCCTGTTCACTTGTTTGGTCTGGTGGGTTTTATCCTTGCTCCTTCATCTGCTGCGTATTTCTGTATTCTCATTTTGTTTAACTTACTGTGTTTGGGGTCTCCTTTTTGCAGGCTGCAGGTTTGTAGTTCCCGTTGTTTTTGGTGTCTGTCTCAGTGGGTGAGGTTGGTTCAGTAGCTTGTGTAGGCTCCCTGGTGGAGGGGACTGGTGCCTGTTCTCTGGCGGTTGGGGCTGTATTTTGTCTCTCTGGTGGGCAGGGCCGCGTCTGGTGGTGTCTTTTGGGGTGTCTGTGAACTTAGTATGACTTTAGGAAGCCTCTCTGCTAATGCGTGTGGTTGTGTTCCTGTCTTGCTAGTTGTTTGGCATGAGGTGTCCAGCACTGGAGCTTGCTGGCCATTGGGTGGAGCTGGGTCTTAGCGTTGAGACAGAAATCTCTGGGAGAGCTCTCATTGATTGATATTACGTGGTGCCAGGAAGTCTTTGGTGGTCCAATGTCCTGAACTCAGCTCTCTCACCTCAGAGGCTCAGGCCTGACACCAGGCTGGAGCAGTAGACCCTGTCAGCCCCACGGCTTATAAGAAAAGGGAGAAAAAAAAGAAGGAAAACAAATAATAAATAGAAAAAATTATTAAAATAAAAAAAAATTTTTTAAAGGGACAAAAAGGAAAGAGAAAAAGAAAGGAGAGAGCAACCAAACCAATAAAGAAGGCCACCAATTATAACAAGTGCTAATATCTATACTCAGAGAAACATAAAAGTCAGAAACAAATCAGTCACAGACAGCAAAACCCAAGTCTACGTTTGCTCCCAAAGTCCACTGCCTCAATTTTGGGATGATTTGTTTTCTATTCAGGTATTCCACAGATGCAGGGTACATCAATCATCAATCATGCAGGGTACATCAATCACAATCATTGACTGTGGAGATATAATCTGCTGCTTCTGAGGCTGCTGGGAGAGATTTCCCTTTCTCCTCTTTGTTCGCACAGCTCCTGGAGTTCAGATTTGGTTTTGGTCCCACCTCTGCATGTAGGTCGCCTGAGGGTGTCTGTTCCCACCCAGACAGGATGGGGTTAAAGCAGCGGCTGATTAGGGGGCTCTGGCTCACTCAGGCCGGGAGGAGGGAGGCGTACCATAGTTATAATTGGAATGTGGGGTGAGCCTGCAGCGGCAGAGGCCAGCATGACATGCAACAGCCTGAGGCACACCGTGTGTTCTCTCGGGGAACTTGTCCTTGGGTCACGGGGCCGTGGCAGTAGCGGGCTGCACAGGCTCCCAGGGGGGTATGGATAGTGACCTCTGCTTCCACACAGGATTCTTGGGGGCTGCAGCAGCAGCGTTTGCGTTTCATGCCCGTCTTTGGGGACTGAGCTGAGAGCCATGGCTCACACCATCTCTGGAGCTCATTTAGGCAGTGCTCTGCCTTCTGTGGGCAGACAGAGAAGGAATCCCCTCTCCTCGTGCACCCCGAAACAATGGTCTCTTGACTCTTAGGCAGGTCCAAGCTTTTCCCCAGACTCCCTCCCGTCTAGCTGTGGCGCACTAGCCCACTTCAGGCTGTGTTCATGCAGCCAACCCCCAGACCTCTCCCTGGGATCCGACCTCCGAAGCCCGAGCCTCAGCCCCCAGCTGCCACCCACCCTGGCGGGTGAGCAGACAAGCCTCTGAGGCTGGTGAGTGCTGGTCGGCACCGATCCTCTGTGCGGGAACCTCTCCGCTTTGCCCTCCGTACCCCTGTGCTGCGCCCTCCTCCGCGGCTCCAAAGCTTCCCCCTCCCCATCCATCCCCATTCTCCTCCAGTGAAGGGACTTCCTAGTGTGTGGAAACCTTTCCTCCTTCACAGCTCCCTCCCAGAGGGGCAGGTCCCATCCCTATTCTTTTGTCTCTGTTTTTTCTTTTTTCTTTTGCCCTACCCAGGTACGTGGGGATTTTCTCGCCTTTTGGGACGTCTGAGGTGTTCTGCCAGGGTTCAGCAAGTGTTCTGTAGGAGTTGTTCCACATGTAGATGTATTTTTGATGCATTTGTGGGGAGGAAGGTGATCTCCACGTCTTACTCTTCTGCCATCTTGAAGGTCCTCCCTACAATATATATCTTTAACTCATCACAATCTGCTCCAGAATAATAACAATAACAGTAATAGTAATAATAACACAGCAACTTTGCTCTGATATATTTTCATTTTTCCCTCTCATTTTAGTGCTAGTTTTTTTTTTTTTTTTTGTGGTACGCGGGCCTCTCACTGCTGTGGCCTCTCCCGTTGCAGAGCACAGGCCCCGGACGCGCAGGCTTAGCGGCCATGGCTCACGGGCCCAGCTGCTCCGCGGCATGTGGGATCTTCCCAGACCAGGGCATGAACCTGTGTCCCCTGCATCGGCAGGCAGACTCTCAACCACTGCGCCACCAGGGAAGCCCCTTAGTGCTAGTACTGTCATACATATTACATCTATGCATCCCCCAAAATGTAGCATTATAATTGTGGCTTCACATAGTCTTTGTTTTTAAAGAAATTAAGAAAAAACAATAAATATTCTTTTATGTTTACTCACATATTTAACATTTTCAGTGTTCTTCATTCCTTCCTGTTGAGTTGAGTCACATCTGCTATCACCATTTCCTTTCAGCTTGAAGGATAGCCCTTAGAATTTCTTACAGGGCAGATCTGTTTTCATTGACCTGGGAAGATCTATATTCTGCCTTCATTTTGAAAGATGGTCTTACTAGATAGAAAATTTCTGGTAAATAGTCTTTGCTTTCGTTTTTTCTATTAGCACTTTGGATATGTTCTTCCACTACTTTCTACACCCCATTTTTTTGTGAGAAGTCAGCCATTGTTTGTATTGTTTTCCATACATGATTAGTCATTTTCCTCTTGCTGCTTCAAGACTTTGTCTTGGCTTTCTGGAGTTTTTATTATCATGGGTCTATGTGTGAATCTCTTCATGTTTATTCTACTTGGTGGTCATTGAGCATCTTGGACCTATACATTAAGGCTTTTCATCAAATTGGGGAGTTTATGGTCATCATTTCTTCAAAAAAAAGATTTACCTTTGTGCTTCTCCATTCCTCCTGGGACTACTATTACAAGTACATTGATATGCTTGCCATTGTTCTACAGATCTTTGAGTCTCTGTTTATTTTTCTTCAATCTTGTTTTCTCTTTATTCTTTAGATTAGATAGTTTCTATGATCTATCTTCAAGTACACTGATTGTTTCTCCTGTTGTTTCAAATCTTCTACTGACCCTTCTAGTGAACTTTTCACTTCAGTTACTGTATTTTTCAAATCTAGAATTTCTGTCTTTTTTATAGATTCTAAATCTATTTAGATTTCCTATTTTTTGAGTCATAGTCACCATATTTTCCCACACATGTGCAGCTCCTAATGTTTCTACTTAGGTTTTGAAATTGTATTTTTAAAATTATTTTTCAGCTTTCCTTATTAGGGTTCATCCCTGTGTCACTAATATTTTAGTGGTCAGCTAACAATTTATGCAGAGGTTTGCTTAAGCACCTCAAGTCCAAAAGTACTTCCACCCTCTGGCAATCCATCTGTGTATAGATTGGGAAATGCATTTAACCCTCAGTTAGTTCTCAAGTATGCCCTGGCTTTTACTTTTCAGTACACTCTTTTTGGTCTCCTCTGGCATGAGCATAGCTCAGAGTCCCAGTCAGCCAGGAATGTGTGGAAAGCTTATGGAGTCCTTTTAATGGCTCTCTCACTTCCAAGATCTCCCCATTAAGTTACTAGGTGGTCCATCACTTGTCCCAGATAGAACGAGAGCCTCAGGCCAGAAAAGTTGTAGGTTTTTCCTGTTTGATTCCTACTGAGTTTGCCACTTTTAGATGACAAAGCCATGGGATTTTTGTCTTCAGCCCAAGTTGAGTCTGCCCACTCAGGAAGCAAAACTGCTGGAATTCACAGCCAGCAATACCCTGGTAAACTACAGCTTTCACCGACCAGCATGGACTGGGGAGGCATCTCCAAGCAGAAAAGGTGCATATTCCCACAGCTCTTACCCAAAATTCTTGCAGATTTTTTCAGGAATAAATCCTTCTCAATTATTATCTCCCTTTGCTCAATGTCCATAGCCTTGAAATGGTTGTTATTGACAATTTTATCCAGTTTTATATTTGATTTTGTTTTGCAGAGAGGTCTCACTGACCTCTTCATACAGCAATAGCTGGAAATATCTGTATAATGTGGCTTTGTAGTGCCTCTCCCTAGAGTAGCAAGAGTATATTTCTTTGCCCCATTGATGTTGGGCTTGGCCGTGTGACTTACTTTATCCAGTGATACATTAGCAGGGGCTTTAAATGTATTCTCATGATCTGGCTTGGTGCTTGTACCCTTGTGATCCATCATCAGAAGAGCATACCTTGGATGGTGAAGAGCATACCTTGGATGGTGATTGGTCCTAAAATAAAGAAGCGTGAAGTAGATCTACATCCAGTCTTGAGCCTGACGCCAAGCCCAGCTGAGCTCAACCATGTTCAGCCAAACCCCAGCTGAAACCCTACTGACCCACAGACACATGATTAAGAAAATAAATATTTGTTATTATGAGCAACTGGACATTTTGGCATTATTTTTAATGCAGCAGTGTTGACTCATGCAGTCACCTAATAATAGACAGTGTCCTATCTAACCTGTTCCATACCACCAATAAAAGAGAGTAGTGCCATGCTCTACTTTGTACAACCTTTTCAAAGTATCCAGATTGAAGGGTAATGTCTAGGTTACAGGCATCATCAAATGCCATGGAGAGGTAATGAAGAAATTGGCATGGATTTATCATGAAATTCTTTACAGAGTCAAGAAAGAACAATGAGCTGTTGTAAGCTTAAAGAAGCCATTTACTGCTGAGTTATCGACTAAGAAGTAGAGAAGTACATGAAAAATGCCATTGTGTCTTTTATGAACCTGATAGACCAAGCTTAGAAGTAACCCAGCATTACTCTCTTATTCTGCATTACAAACTGAGGGTCCATAAGCAAGAATGCATTCTGAACTTGTTTTGCTGAAAGCTCTGCATCATTTGCACACACCTTACAGAGCCTCTTGAGCAGTTTCATCAGTTCAGTTCAGTTCAGCAACAGGTACAACAAAACACCTACAATATTACAAGGGCAGCACAAGGCATCCTAGAATCCATCACTCAAATGATAGAACTTACCAATAAATAGATGTTTATAATATGACGTTATATGGGTTATATAAGATGTCTATGCATTAGGGAACAATACCGTCTCCCAGATCTAAGAATGTTAACTTAAAAATCAGATCTCTCACCAGCATCAGAAGGAATACCGTCAGTCTTGGCACTGAAATAATCCTCATATTGATGTGCCCCTGGAATGTGTGTATGCAGAGAATAGAAGACAGCAGGCCACTCAAGGAGCTATTATATATGAAAGCTGATGTCGGAAAAATCAGAGGCAAGGAGAGCAGGATAAATGCTATCAGCACATATCGAAACACAGCATCAAGCAATGCAACAGAGCTTTGGACTACTGGGAAACAGCAGCAACACACAAAACAGCCCTAGCTGCAACTGTAAGGAATGTGGGGAAAGACTTCAGGTGAACAGCTGCACAACAATAGGCTACATCTGCCAACAGGCTGAAATTTCACACGAGCATAGTTCCTTCCACCTTTGCCTGCTTAGCCACACTTGAACACAGCAGCTGTGGCATGAACCCACAACACTGTCTTAAAACAAAACAAAACAAAACAAAACAGGAGTCAACAGAAGAATTCTAGCTATTGCCTATCAATCCCTTATATATTTTTATATAGCTAGCTCAACAATTGTATACATAAATTCTAATGTCATCTGAAAATGCCACACTTCAGGTAATAGGTTAGTAGGAAGACTTCTGGCAGCCACAGATTATCTCATCCATAACCTCTAATCCAGAAGCCAAAAAGATCTGTGCCTTGCAAGAAAACCAGCTGTAATAAAACCCATGGACCTTATCTACAGAAGCAGCAGAGCCTACCATGGGCCCTAAGACCTACAATTCTGTAAAAGCTTACAGACCTCATAAGCTGCTTGCCTGCTTTTTCTAGAAAACTGTTAACTTTTCTTAAATTATAAAGGACATGCGGGTTGCATTAGAAAGGGCATAAAGGTATATCCTTAAGAAGCAATAACAAACATTGGGGAAAATACAGCCAAACTCCTGACTATAATCATATGTGAACCAGGGGCCATTTTATGTGAGAGCAATAGCCCTATAAGGTCCACTCACTCATAGGGGCATCAATAAAACACAACATTAAGAAAATTAAGCTCCATAATGATGGTACTGACTCATGAAGAAAATGCTATATTAAGTTGCTTTTTCTAATTAAGAAGATGCAGAAGTATAGTACATTTAAGAAGACTTTCACAAAAATAATTGACACAGTGAACATTTTAACATTTAAATGTATCTGGAAAATATAAACATGTAAAATCCTTCTTTGCACAATGGCTCTAGATCACCACTGCTCAGCAGAAACAAAAATGTGAGCCACCAGTGGAAGCACCCATGCAATTTTAAGTTCTCTAGCAGATACATTAAAGGAGGTTTTAAAAGAGTAAAATTAATTCCAATAGTAAATATAATTTAACCCAACATATTCAAAACACTATATTAGCACTTCAATATATAATCAACATAAAATTATTAATGACATTTTATCACATTTCATTTGTACTAAGCCTATGAAACCTGGTATGTGTTACACTATGGCACATCTCAACTCATACCAGCCACATTTCAAGCGCTCAATGGACACACTTGGCTGATGACTACCACACTGGATAGCACAGCTCTCAATAACTGAAGCTTTACTGAAGAACTGAAATTAATGCAAATGCAATCATACTATTCTAATCCAGTATTCAGAACTACTAGGAAAAAATGCCGATATCAAGCCACACATGTTCCCTGAGTTTCTCCAAAAGCTCTGTAAACAAGGTTGAAAGAATTTAATATATGTCTCTGATAACCATCACCAAGGCAAAGAAAGGTTAGTACTAATTCCTGGTAAGAGGAAGGAAAGAGTTGTAGACTCTTAGAAATTTAGATTTAGGAAGAAATTTTCTCTGTAAGATTTTCTTGAGCCTTCCGAAATGAAGTGTAACCTTTGATGCCCTAAGTCCTTTTCTTACCAGAGTCCTTTTCTTATCTGGAAAGGAGGAAGGAGAATTGTAAACACTTAAAGCCATTTACATAGTCACTTCTAAGGTTAATAAGAGAAGTTCAATTTTCAAAGCTACAACTTTAAAATAACTGAATTTTCAAAGATTGCTTCAATGTATGTCTAGATCACAGTAAGAAAGGCTCAACTAAATAAATCTAATAAAAATATTTTAAAGTATGGCTTTTTTGGTACCACATGTCTGTTGGTATAGGGTCATTTGCCTGCTTATATATTTTGAAATTTTGCAAAAATTTGATATTAATATTTAATAATTATATTAATTTGGGGCTATTAAAATCACATGCAGGTTTCCTTGTGTTTAATTGCACTTTCTGAAATAAAAATAAATGAAAAAAATCTTACTAATGCAACATTAAAATTAAACTTTTTTATGCCCAAATGACAACAAATGTAAAGAAAATATTTCTTATGGAAGTAGTCTTTCTCTTTGATCTAATTCAGATCTTGCGTCCTTCCACTTTTTTCTACAACTCCTGGTCCACAGCACTACACCCTGTACAATTTCCTGCTCAAGCACCTCTCTCATGCCAAAAAAGTGGAGGTGACACCTTTTTTTTCCTCATTGGATGAGAGCTAGGGCAAAGTTTAGCAAAGAATTAGAGGAACTGTAAGCCTCTGCCAGGACAGACCTGTGCGAAGGGAAGTTCTTAAATGTCAGGTCCTAAGAAGCAGATGGAGACTAAATCTGCACTCTTTACCCCACGAGGTGCTAATTAAGAACCACTGGAAGATGCAGGGGTCTGGGGAGGCACAGTACATTGGCCTGGGAAACCATGCTTGAGTAAACTAAGGACACAAAGGAGGAAGGATGGCAAGAATAAAGCCTATAAGGCCATTACAAGGTTTTATTTACCATGAACTTTGTTGGTTTAAATGTATTAATTTTGAATGAATTATAGAAGTTTATTATATTTTTCTACGATAATTATGTTATCATTTTCTAAAAAGGCCAACTGATTCTCTATCTCTTCATCTTTCTTCATGATTCTCACAATCTGATACTTGATTACTCTTGTATGAACTTTCTCAAAGCTTGCTTTCTCTTCTGAGTTGCTGAGGATTTTAATACAAATCACAATACATATGACAGTCTAACTGCAGCTGAGTGCAATAAGAGGAAAACTCATGGTTCTAACATTAACTGGCTCTTATAAAAGATCTTTGTACTACAGGTTGATTTTTAAAATCAAACTACACGCTATTCTGGATCTGTCTTTGGCCCTCCTTGACGCCATATTCTCTCCTAGCTTTGGAGGACCCTTTTATGATCAGGAGGATGAATACACTTTGTAGTAACCGTGTATAATAGATTGATACTACTATCCATCCGTTAGTTGATAGGAAAAAAACTGAAGTGATTGCTTATGGACAGAAGTATGTGGTAATCTTAGGCCTTCATTTTGACGTTTAGCTTCAAGATCCACCCGTCTCTCAAAGCAGTCCAGGCAATTCTCGTGATGTCAGGCCACCAGGACAAGTACTTGGGAGTCCAGAGCTCATTACTATTTTCCACCCATCACTCTAATAGTAAAGTTCTGGCTGCCCTTTCTTTTGTAGATATTGGTGAGTAGACAGGCATTTAAAAGTAGATGGAGGGCTTACCTGGTGGCGCAGTGGTTAAGAATCCGCCTGCCAATGCAGAGGACGAGGGTTCGAGCCTTGGTCTGGGGAGTTCCCACATGCCGCAGAGCAACGAAGCCCGTGCGCCACAACTACTGAGCCTGCACTCTAGAGCCCGCGAACCACAGCTACAGAAGCCCGCGTGCCTAGAGCCCATGCTCCGCAACAAGAGAAGCCACTGCCATGAGAAGCCCACGCACTGCAAACGAAGAGTAGGCCCCACTCACCACAACTAGAGAAAGCACGCACGCAGCAAGGAAGACCCAATGCAGCCAAAAATAAATAAATAAAATTAATTAATTAATTTTTAAAAAAGTAAATGGAAGTTTGGGTGACAAAGAGATCAATTCACACCAAGTAACTAAAAGACACATGAGACAAAAGTAAACATCAAAAGGCTGATGTGTTAATTTACAGTGAGAAATATAACACCACATGCTCAAGAAATATCATGATGGCTTGATCAAAACTTTTTTTTTTTTTTTTTTTTTTGCCTTGTGGTCCAACCACATGGAAATCAAAAGGAGGCTTCATGAGCATGGACTCAAAACAACAGGAGGTAGATAAATCAAGCCTTTAATGCATCCCTTCCCAAAATGTGCTGTGTGCTGAGAGACATTTTAATAGATCTTTCAACAACAACAGAAGGTTCAGTAATCAAGTGAAGTTGAGAAACGCTGGATTAAACCAAGGAAAACAGCTTTCATAACTGCACATTTCCTTTGATCTGCAGATGTACACTGTGGAGTTGTGAGCTCAGATAGGCAGTTTTCTAGAATAAATTTGGCTCCCGTCTTTATAGAACACGTCAATGTCTCATGGAACGATATTATTCTACAGATGCAGTTTAGGATTCACTGACCAAACTCCTTAGCCTGATATACAGTCTTACCATAGGGACAGACTTGTCAGTGGGCCTAGTGCACTTAGAATGCAAGGACTAAAGCCCTGTATCATTCACCCTTCAGGGACACACTTACCATGAGAACTGAGATAATCAAATAACAGTATCTGAGTCTCCCTCTTCCTTTTTAGTATTTGGGTGGGCACTGCCCATATATACTTATGTTATTGTCCTTTTTCTTTAATTTTATTTAACTCTACCAGTGATATTAAGACATTAAAGATGCCACAGCGAAGGCATATGCTTGCCCACAAGTAATTTCATCTTCTTCAGATGATTTTCTCTACCTTTATTGTAAGTTATGTGTTGATTTTTAAATGTGACTCTAAATGACTCTATTTTCTTTATTTTCAATTTTTAGAGTCCTGCCACACTATAACTCCTAAATGCTTATAAAAGTATGCAATCAGAAAATAATATAACTGTGGGAAACAGATTCATAACCCCCCCGCCCCAAAGTCTATATCCAATCTCCAGAACCTGTGTGTTAACCTTATATGACAGAAGGCACCTTGCAAATGTGAATAAGTTAAGGATCTTGGGATGGAGAGATTATTCTGGATTATCTGGGTGGGCCAGTGTAATCCCAAAGGTTCTTGTAAGTGAAAGAGGGAGGCAGGACAGTAAGTCAGAGGAGGAGACGTGACAGTGGAAGCAGATGTCAGAGTGACGCAATTGCTAACTGGAAGGGGGCCATGAGCCAAGGAATGTGGGCAGCCTCTGGAAGGTGGAAAGGGCAAGAAGAGGAACTCTTCCCTCGAGGCTCTAGAAGGAATGGTGCCTTGCTGACACTTTGATTTTAGACCTATGAGACTCATTTCAGGTTTCTGACCTTCAGAACTATACGATAGTAAATTTGTGTTGTTCTAAACCACTAACTCTGTGGTAATTTGTTAAAGCAACAGTAGGAAAGGAATAGAATAACCAACACTTTGGAGATACCTGTCCCCTGTCCACCTGGTCCTTGCTGCCCATATGCAACATGTAGCCTGCTGGGTTCAACCTTGCCGAATAACTAATACCCTGAGCCACAGCGTCTATTTTGTCCTTTAAAACTTATTTGGAGATTCATGTGAATGTCACCCTACAGTGCTATGGAAACTTAAATCTAAGAACCTTAAGAAGTTTCAGTAAGCATTAAACAAATCACTGAATGTCTCAGAAAGAGATCAATGTAGTTAGAGAGCAAAACACTGAAACTTTTAACTCAAGATGACAACTACTTGAGGAATGTGAGTTTTTAGAGCCTCGACAGTAGAATGAACTCAGGAGAACTGACCCATGTTAAACAAACTCACAAGACACTGTAAATAACTGTCAGGGTTCTCCAGAGGAACAAATCCAATAGGATGTGTATATAAATAGAGATTTATTTTAAGGAATTGGCTCACGTGATTATGGAGGCAATCTGAAGGGTGAACTGTCAGGCTGGAAACCCAGGAAGAAACAGTGTCGAGTTCAAGTCCTAAGGCTGCCTGCTGGTAGGACTTCTTGCTTGGGGAAAGGTCAATCTTCTGTTTTATTCAGACCTTCAGCTGATTAGATGAGGCCCACCCACATTATGAGGGCAGTCTGCTTCATTCAGAGTCCACCAATTTAAATGTACATCTCATGGAAAAACACCTTCACAGAAACATCCAGAATGTCTGACCAAACATCTGGCACACAAAATTAACCATCACATAAACCAAAATATCAATTTATTCATTTAAATTTGGGACATTTCTTCCCACTGATTACAGTATCTGTGTCCACTAACTAGAAAACTTTAATGTCAGAACATCTGGCAGACTAAATTAATAAGCCTTAAACTACTTGGTGAGTGTGAATCGGAACAAAGTTGGTAGGACAGTCGTGGGGAATAATTCACTATACTGGTCAGATTCTACCAGGTGCCTGTGATTTTACTACCCTTCAAAGAAGCCTCCAACGTCTTGCCTTTTGAAATTTTCCTTGTCAATAGATTTCCATCCTTTGTTCAATTTGATGGAACACCATCTAGAAGGGCCACCATCTAAAGGTCTACGAGTTGGCCTTGCACTGACTGTACGGCAACTTAAGCTCATTTCTCCTTGAGATTTTCAATATGAAACATATGGACAGAGAGAGAGAATAAGTAAAAGCCTTAAAACATAGGAAACAATATTTTAGTAGAAGCAATATAGAAAACAATGGAGACGAGTTCGTTCGGCAGAAAGGAACAAGTGCCAGTAGAAAAAGAAGTAAAGCCTGAAGTGCTAAATCGTGCACCTGGAAGCTGAGTGGCGTGAAAGGCCTCCAGCCAGTGAGAGTTACCCATGTGTCCTGACTATACGCCACCTACCAGTTTTCCCACGTATCTTACAACAAATCCCATTTGTGTAGCCTGACACATTCACCCAGGCTCTAGGAAAGCCAGGTAAACCTTTACTACCTTATCAGAGAGTACACCTCTCCCAGAGACAAAAGTATGCCTATGCCTTAGGTCCGGTGTCTAGATCCCAGGTTCTTTGGACAGTGTTGGAGACTTAAGATCCCTCTGTAGGCTTCTGACCTCATCTCAACACCACATAATTACAACATACAAGATATATATGCCCGATGCACTGTCAGGTCAGTGCTCTGACCTTGTTATTACTGCAGAATATGATTCAGCTGTTCATCTGTTTCCAGGAATGGTGTGCGTTATACTTTCAAAACTTGTGGTACCATTTCATCTTCTTGAGACCACACCCCACTCTTGCCCTATATACTACTGCTCTATATATACTACTGTTGTCCTCTAGGCACCTATTTCTTGATTACTCCTCAAGGTGTGTAAATTTTAAGGATGGCTGATCTCATCCACCCTGTGTGGCTTTTTGGAGGTTTACTGTCACAAGTTAACCTTATTTTCAGTTCCCATGTGACACACCTCATTTTCCCTCTTTGCGCTGACAACAGCATCATGCCTATTCAAATCCATCACTGAAAAATTAAGAGCTTTAAGATTAATTACACAGTAAACATTAGGCAGGGGCAGAATTATAATGTAAAAATCCAGGCTTATTCAATCAATTTTAGTGTATTCACATTCAAGGGAGGAAACAAGGAATCTAAAAGCTGATGTCGGGGAATTCTCTGACCTCCTTGAAAGTTCCTTGCTTTACAGATAGGTGAACAAGCACAGAATCCGGCTGTCCAGATGAGGCCAGGATTGGGGTCTCTGAGTTGAAGCAATCTGGCAGCTGCTTCTGGCAAAGGCCAACAAGCCCTTAGGACCCAGTGTCAAGTCATAGAGGGAGGATTCGGCAGATGCTATGTGCTCAGGCAGCGAAGAGGAATCTTGACTGAGAAGACAATGAAAGCCAGTGGCAGAATAAGATGATATGGCAGCTCCATCAGACAAGCAGGGGCCCTCTGGTCCCAGCACAGGGACCCTCTGTCTCCTGCCCTGCCTTAGGGCTGGCTCTGTAGGCTGCGGGAGACTGAACTACTAGGGGCTGTTTCTAACTAGAAAGAAAGTGTTGGTCCACAGATGAATCCTGGGTCTGGATGATGCCTGGGCACAGGGTTCAGCTTGCCCCACTTTCTTGTCACAGGAAACAGGCTGCCACAAAAATGCCTTAGAACAGTGATTCTTCTTCTAATGGGTAGCAAGAGAACTTTTTTTCAAGTGAAATTTTTCTGTGGAATGTCAAATATATAAAAATAGTTGAAAGCATATCAGCTCTGAACAGCCCAGAGCCCAAACACAAGGCCGCCCCACTGGGTCCCACCCCCATGGCAGCCTCTGAGGCCCCTCCATGGAGCTGCTGGCATTGGTGGGACACAGTGTGAAAGCAACTGCTTTAGAATGCCAGGCAGTCTGCCTGTGGAAGTCTGAAAGCATAAATTCAGGCAAACGTGAAAAATAAAAATCATGTATCAAGCTGACAACTTAAAAAACCTACCAAAGTTGAATCAACTGGTCCCTGGGAAACCCTAAGTGTCAAAGGCATTCTTGAATCCTACCACATCAGCGGTCTGCTGCTAGAAATACCCTTACTGGAAAGGCACCTGAAAGGCCATGCATTGCCATGGAACATGTCATTTAGGGTCCTAAACCCTGAATTTGAGTCACAACTCTGTGACTTACCAGCTGGGTGACCCTGAGAAAACGTCTTATCCCTCTGAACCCTGATTCTCTCATCAACAAGAGGAAGATCATAGGTTTCTTACTCATTTTACATTGTTATGAGGATCAAACAAAAGAACACATTAAAGAGGTATATAAACTGTTAAGCTCTGTGTTCATGAAAGTTGTTGACATTATAAAAACCTGCTGCCTGCTGTATCATTCATTTACTCTGCAAATTTCTATTGAATAATATTCCAGCTAGTGTAAGACTATTAGACTGGGCTGATTTGGATGTAACTCTTCTGTATCCCACTACACAAGGCAATAGTCCCTCCCAGGAGCAGTGATGGGATCTCCCTTGTCTGAAAGAGCCCCTCCAGCCCCACCCCCTGCCTGAGCTCCCTGAAGCTAGTGAAGCTTCCTCATGGGAGAGTCTACTCCTCTCTGTCACTCACTGTCACCTCCTTCACAGCTGGGGCCCTGAGCTTCCCGGTCCCCGCCTCTATACAGAAAATTCAGAGCCAGCTGACCTAGTCATTCCATGACAGACAGACCTCACTTTCACCACCGCCAAGCTGTCGGCGGCATTGCCCAACAGAACTTTCTGCAGTGATGGAAATGTTCTATATATGCACTGTGTAGTAGATAGCAACCAGCCACATGAGGCTAGT
This sequence comes from Lipotes vexillifer, assembly GCF_000442215.2. NCBI lineage: Eukaryota > Metazoa > Chordata > Mammalia > Artiodactyla > Lipotidae > Lipotes > Lipotes vexillifer. The sequence goes on along the minus strand of NW_006781377.1, from coordinate 2,459,854 downwards.
GACCCCCTGAAATGTGACTAGCATTCCTGAGGAATTAATGTAATTAATTTAAATAACCACATGTGGATAATAAACAGCACAGCAGTAGAAGAATGGAACAGAGGTCAATCTTGATATTTTCAATGAAATCCAAGAAAAAAAAACTACATAGTAGTTACAACCATATCATTTTCAAAAATAAAAACACTTAAATAAATAAATAATGGCGTTACCACGTTCATGCGCTCTTGCAAAAAGAGCAGATTGAGTTACCTGTCCTAACTCAGTCTCCAGTAGCGCTTCTCCTAATTGTTGAAGGTGGTGAGCAGAGGCCAATGTCAGACAAGAAGACAGCCTGCATCTATGGGACTTAGCACTTAGTGATCAAATGAAACCTACAATAACATTCATCTGACACCTATTAATGATGTGCATAATAGTTGTGGTGCGTGCAGTAATTAGTTATAAAGGGTAAGTCATTCTCATAAATTACTAAAATTAGCATAATTTTTATACCATTTGTTCTCTGGTATTAACAAATTACACCAATACCCCCAGCTTTCCTGAATTCTCTGTCAATATTCATACATGGCCCATCTCCAGCATCACTAAAAGATCAGTATCCTGGCTCTAACGCTATTGCTACATGTTCTAATCTCAGCATTCATTCCCTACCCAAACAGTCCACAGCTGAGGTGTTGGGTGCTCCTGTCCATATTGCCAAGTTCTCCCTGTCCCACCCTTGAGATCCTGGCAAACAAGGGCAATTTTCACTCTTCCCCCCTTCAAGTTTTTGCCCTGGAGGGCCAGTAGCAGAAACTCTGAGGCAAATTGTGGATGGACAGCTCTACCCGATCACCATGCATCAAAGAAGAGTGAGGGGAGGGGAGAAAGGAAAAAGGCCAGGAAAGAAGTCAGACACTGAGCAAGGGTGGCCATTTGGAGGAGCCAGAGGACGTGCTGAAGGTGGACTCTGGGTTAACAGACAGATGGCAGTTTGGGGGCGGAGGGGAAGAGCCCGGAGTGAAAGAAGACAGTGCCGCAGTTAGATGAGGGGACCTGCACTCTTGCAGATGTGATCCTGGTCCTGAAGGCACACCCAACAGAAGCCAAAGGGCACCGGACCCAGGCGGCCCCTGGGCATGTGTTGTGCTGAGCAGTCCCTGGGAATGTGCTTCTAGTGGCTCTAGATGTGACGCAGCTTCCACAGTGAAGAACAAAAATAACTAACATCACTGCAGTCTTGACCTCTTGGAAGACTAGAGGCAGCACAGGGGCAACGGGTAGGCAGAGAGGATAGGGCGAGGGGAGAGGCTGCAAAGCCCAGGAAAAAGAAAGCTTGCGTTTCCTCTCGACAGGGAAAACTGCAGGAATCCCGCCGCGTTTGCAGGAAATACTCATTTCCATGGCAAGCGTTGGGTTATAAATACCTCAAATCGACCCTGAGCAGATCCTGCCGGCAGACTACATGCTTTCTGGCTTAAGGAGGCGGCCAGGGCTTTGAGGGCAACTAAATGGTACAGCTTCCTCACCAAATTTTCTACACCAGGGGTCCCGACATCATCCTGCTTGATATGCTTTTTCTGAGGTAGAAGCTGTCAAGTACTGGTTCATTATTCCAAGGCCCAGAAAAAAACAAAGGAGTTGTAGGAGTACAGCAAGGCTTGTACTAAACACATCCTTTTCTCTCCAAGGACCCTCTCCATCTTCACAGTTTTCAGCTGACTCTGAAACGAAATACCAGTAACAACTACAATCCAGTCACTGAAGGATTTGTATGAGCGGCACTCAATGTTCCCACCTCAACCCAGCCTCTCCCTCTCTCTCTCTTTCTCTCAGCCTCCTGCATGACTACGCTACAGCTCTTGATATCTTCATTCACGGAGCCAGCTCAGATAGAAACCAGCAATTTTTGTTCTCAATTTAAACTCACTGGAAGGAAGAATTACCTAGCCCTGCTTGAGTTAGAAAACCTACCTTGGTTGACTCAATGGATACCAGAAGATCAGATACTTATAGAACACAGGTAAATAGTGGGGTCCCATCTTGAGGGAGTAGGAGGGTGACTGCCCTCAGAGAAGAGAGATGTGGGCTGGACAGACAGTTGGGAACGTGTTTACTGCAGGGCAATACTTCAGTGCTGTTGGTATAGACTGTGTTTGACCTTTGGGAAGAGTTGCCATCACCAGAGATGGGGAAATTCTGAAATGCGGGATGGGGTAACCTCTAACTGCTGCACGGTTTACCTGAGACTGTCTCAATTACCTCCAACTGACCACATAAATAAGCGCTGTGTGCAAAGGAATCTGGCTCTGCCTGATTGCATGTACACAGGGAGGTGGGGTCGCGATCTCTTCTTTGATAAAGAGTTACTTTTTAGGGAGGGTGGGAGGGAGGGACATGCAAGAGGGAAGAGATATGGGAACATATGTATATGTATAACTGATTCACTTTGTTATAAAGCAGAAACTAACACACCATTGTAAAGCAATTATACTCCAATAAAGATGTAAACACACACACACACACACACACACACACACACACAAAGAATATATATAAATATCTGAATCACTTTTACTTTTAATTATTCTGAAGCCAAAAAATGCCTTGGAAGAGAAATGCTACTGATATTAAAGTCTTTGAGCTGAGAGATTATTGTGCTCCCTCTTCCTTTCAGGGAATCTGAGAAAACCTGGTTGGGAGAAAGTAACTCAGGTGGCAGGGCGTGGGGCAACTGTTTGCGAGATCACACAGAGGAGAATGAGCTTCTGCTCCCCCAGTGGAGCTAATGTTAAAGGTTCCTGTGCTAGTGACAGGTGACTAAATAACTAAAATGTCGATTGCAGTCAGTAGTATTAGTTATGCTTATTAGGCTCCAGCAGAGAAAATACGGAGCAAAGACCAGACGATTAGGCTCACCTTTGGCAGCTGCTGACTGAAAGCAATTCTGAGCTGCGTCTCTGATGGTGAACTCCTTATGACTAAGAAGAAGATACCAATACAGAAATCTTTCTGTGGAAAAACTTTAAATAAAGAAGAGCCTTATCTCCTAGGAAACCAGTTCACTCCTCCTCATTCTCTGTTCAGAAGGATGGCCAGCTTTCCCTTTTCCCTTCCCCAATCCCATCCCCATTTCCTTCTTCAAAAGCTCACAGTTTATCAAAGCAAGCAGGCATCCTAGATGAATATATATATATAATATATATATTTTTTTTTATTTTATTATTATTATTTTTTTAAGCTGAATTGTATCCAGCCAAGTTTCAACACCATTTCCAGATTCAGAATCCTTTTCAAAAGATATTTGGTGGCTTCCCTGGTGGCACAGTGGTTGAGAGTCCCCCTGCCGATGCAGGGGACACGGGTTCATGCCCCAGTCCAGGAAGATCCCACATGCCGCGGAGCGGCTGGGCCCATGAGCCATGGCCACTAGGCCTGCTCGTCCGGAGCCTGTACTCCGCAACGGGAGAGGCCACAACAGTGAGAGGCTCACGTACCGCAAAAAAAAAAAAAAGAAAAAAGAAGAAAGAGAGATAGAATAATCCAGAAGACAGTATGGTATTAAGCAGGAAGAGGTCATCTGAAATCATGGGTAAAGACATGAAGATGACATAAATTATAACTGGTAGAAGACATCCATTTAAAAATATAGGAAGGATTTGAAGTGACTACCTAGATTCATTCAAATGTCATTATTTGTTCCTTTTCCACATGGGTGCGGTTTTATACAACATGAAAATGAAGGGATGTTCTTTGCAGCTTCACCTTTTCACTGGGTTTTTTCTCTTCCTCTATCTTCCTCCTTCATCCTAAAGGCAATTTTCCCTTTCTTCACTGCTTTATTCCCTCATTTCATTCCCTTTGTTCTTCTCAGGATGAAGCCGATGCATTTCTGCCTTTACAGATAAGAGTTCCTGCTCACATCTTCCAGATACCTAATCTGCTTTTCGTTAGCCAGGCAGTCTGGATCAAAGCCTTGTGGATCCAATGCCCATGCAAGTTTGGATGTGGCCACTCACAGACTTATGGGTTCAAAAACTGTAAATAGACCTCTAGGGCTGTGTTGAAGTCAAGTTAATTGGTCATGACCAGCCTAGTTTTTAAATGAAATACAGGAGAGTAAAATGGAATAGAAAACACAAGCACATGTTACTTGCAGCAAAGATAAATATTATTTCATGGAACATTTGTGTCAGTGATAGGTTATGTGTGTATTTCAGTTTTATGCACGGTATGTGTGAAGAGTCAAAAAGTCACATAATGGAGCAAAGTCTCATAAATATAAGATGAAAAAGAACTACCAAGGAGGATTAAATTCTACCTCAGTTTACTTTTACAGGCAAGATCCCAGGTGCAGGTAGTTTATTTGGAAAGTGATCCTGGGAAACAAAAGGTCGGGAGTAGCGAAACAGAGAGAAGGAAGGTCAAAGAGCCCATAAAGTGCATGTAATGTGCTGGCTACCACTGTGGGCATCTGGTCTCCATCTACCTGGGGACACATGAAGGAACTGTGTAGAATGTGCCTCAAAACTGACCAACTAGAGCAGAGGTTGGCAAACATTTTCTGTAAAGGGTCCAATATTCAACATTTTCCTCTTCGGAGGCCGTGCAGTCTCTGGTAACTACTCAACTCTGCCACTGTAGCATGAAAGTAACCATTGACAATATGTAAATGAATGGGCATGACTGTGTTCCAATAAAACTTTATTTACAAAAACAGGCAGGCAGGATTCGGCCCATGGGCCAAAGTTTGTCAGTCCCTACACTAGAGTGATAACCTTCTCTCCATTGCTGAGCGCGCATAGACAGTGAGAAAACAGCACAAATGGATGTTCAGCATGTTTGATGTAGAACACTGGCCAGCAAGGTTACATGGGAGTGTGCTGGAGTCAGATGGACTAAGGGGATGTGATGGAGTGTATCACAGATGCTGCAAGGGACCAGCTGAGATTAGGAAATTCTGGAGAATATATTCACATACTCACATCTTCGCTGAAATGGCCTCACAAGGCTCTCCTAAGTCCTAACTCATTTTTCCATGCCACCTTTTTCTCTGGAAATGCTAAAACTTCGTGTTTTTATATTCAGCATGACCCATTCCCTACGGAAATTAGTAGTTGCATTTTAGAGAAGTTTTTTTCTTTTAATTCTTTAAAGTTAACTGTGTGTTCAGCTCTCATACCTAGCTTGGCACAGACTCTACCATTTCAAATCATTTTCTCTTAAGACTTTCCACGCAGAGGAATCTCACCTAATTATTCTTACACAGTCTAAAAGACACAGTCTCTCTTATGCTTTTAAGCTCATTTTCTTTTCCACACACTTTCCTTTTTCCCCCAAATGGATACATCCAATTACTCTCCTCTTGGGTGTTTTAATTTCACACATTTTTGTATACTTAGAAAGACCATAGATTGCACTACATTCACTGGCAAATCATCAAAAAGCATTTAGATGAAAGAAAATTTTTGTAAAAACATATCTTTTGTAGCAACATAAGCATAAGATCATTCCTTGTTTTAAACCACATAACTAGAGGAGAGAAGGAAATGAGATTTCATGATTTGAATTCTTTTTAATAACTTTTTCATGTATATAGCATTTTTACAGCTCACAGAACTCTTTCTCACTGAAGTCATGTGATTTATACATTTCCTTATTTGATCCATAGGGAAACTGAGACTCAGAGGTTAAGTGCTTTGTAAACTTAACACAGAAAATCAGTAACAAGACTGGGTCTACAATCCAAGCCCCCTTTATCTCAATATTTTATATGTGAATTATTCACAACTTTCCTGTGAATTACAGAAATTTTAAGGGTTATTTTTATTTTATTTTTTTTTTGGCTACTAACTTCTCACAGGGACTTTATAATACCATGTCATTCAACTTTCTCCATGTCTAGATATTGGCTATAACTGCTTGAATGTTTTTTGCTTTTGTTTTAATGCAGGTAGGTCCCAAGCATGGTAGATTATTTGCAAAGATGGCTACAAAACCTTTTATCCCTGTACGCTCATGACTTTGCTATTCTTTCTAGTGAGAGAGTCTATTTCCCCCACCCTTGCGTCTTGGCTGACCTTGTGATTTCCTTTGAACAGTAGAATGCAGCAATGTAACATAGTGGAACTTCCAAGGCCAGGCCTCAAGATGCCTCTTGAAACACGGTGATGCCATGTGAGGGAGCCTAGCTCTCTTGCTTGAGGATGAAGGACCATGGGGAAAGGGTCCCAGCTGAAATTCAATACCAAACAGCAGGTGACTGAAGCCACCTTGAACTATCAGGCACCATTCAAGCCTCCCAGAGACTGAGCCACATGAGTGATTCTAGATGACACCAGTAGAAGTGGGCAGTTAAGCTCATCCCAAATTGCTGACCCAGAGAAGGATGAGCAAATAAAAACAGTTGCTGTTTTAAGCCACTAAGTTTGGAGTTTGTTATGCAGCATATACATAACTGATAAACTAGGGATGAGGGATTTCATGGCCCATTATTTTGAGGAAATAGTGGACATTCCCCAAAGATCTGAAGCCATCTTTAATGCCCCAGGGAATGATGAGTTTCCTTCATTTTTAAGGAATGCTCTCTCAATTCCCCAGGCTTATTGCAGAGTAATAGGATGTTAATAGATATATAGCATATGCTTATTATATTAACATCTCACAGAACTGCTCGAGCTCATCATCGGAGTGATTTCTGGGAGCCCAATTTCTGTTGCTTGACTCTGCCCCGGTGGCCATAATTAATTAGTCCAAGAATGGATATCCAAGAATGCATACTAGTACAAATTGGGCAAGTTTGTCTCTCAGTGGTGAATATGAAATATTGAATGGAAACCCAGAGACTGGAAATTTTTGAGCACTAAGTCTGTTTAACAGTATGGCTCTGGAAGAAAGGCTATGACTACTCTGAGGTCCCCAGAGACACACTGGTCCCCACCTTTCCTGAAGAGTAGGTGTTCAACTCCTCATTAGACTCTGTGACATAATTTAGTATTCATCCAATAAATCCCCTTTCTCACATAAGCTGCCTTGAGTTGGTTTTTGTTCCTGGCTCCTAAAAAATAAGTCTAAATGCAGGTCCCAATCCCACCTTTGGCTAGGTAGAAGCCCAAGGCTGGCTCCTATGGGTTCCTCAGGGGGTCTCATTTTATAGTGAGATCAGAAAAGCTGGTATCTTACATTTCTTCATGGTTCTACCTACTGCCCAGATCAGTGCTAAGATCAGATATAAGCAAGTCTCTGCCAATAATGATTTCACTGATGAAAGCTCTCCCGCCCCATGCTCTTATCACATGGACATCAACCCTGTGCTGTCGGGATCAGCCTTAGTGGTGGCAGTAGGAGGAAGAAAGTGTAGATGATGATACCTGCAATTGGTTTCTTAGGAAACTGGGCATTTGATGGTCTGTGGCACCAAGTACAAGGTCTTTTCTCCACTGCCCACCAGGGCAGCTCTGGCCATTCTATTTCCTTGTTCCCTGTGACGTCAAAAATCTATACCCCTCAGGCTTCCCTGGTGGTGCAGTGGTTGAGAGTCCGCCTGCCGATGCATGGGACATGGTTCATGCCCCAGTCTGGGAAGATCCCACATGCCGCAGAGCGGCTGGGCCCATGAGCCATGGCCGCTGAGCCTGCGCGTCCGGAGCCTGTGCTCCGGGAGAGGCCACAACAGTGAGAGGCCCGCGTACCGCAAAAAAAAAAAAATCTATACCCCTCTACAAATTACTATAATATACTAATTTTATATGAGAAATCTTAGTTAAAAGAGCTGGAATCTTACATAATTACCACAATTCAGGGCCCAGAAAAAAGGCTGCAGGTAACAAAATCATTTTCTATTATATTTGTGCAGGGAAAGGTGAGTGCTGCTGAACAGCTCCTGAGGGCATCTTGTTTTCAGTAACAGCTCACACAGTCATGTGGCTAAATTTCACCTATTTCATTCAGGACAACTCTGGGAATTGATTCGGTTTTGTTACTGAAAAGGGAAAATTATCTTAGTAAACGTCCAGGAAATAAGGGTTACCAAACTTTACAATGTCATGATAATTTCCGCAAAGGCTGAATCAAGAATTAAAGTTAGGTGTCCCATGGGCAGATGTCATTGTGCCTGAGTCTCTTTTTTGATTCTCTGAAAAATACGAACAAGGCCTTTGAGTGAATCTAAATCTAAGGAATTTGCTATCTTTTAGAAAATAGTTTCAGGTTGTGGCCTGAAACTGATTGATAGTGAATATTCACATTTGGATAAGAGCAAAATCCCTGGCTCTTGATCATATTCGAATCTCTTCCTCCATTTTCAGAAACCAAAGAGTTGAGTTTTCCATAAAAGTTATTGGTCTAAAGAAACAAATCAATTTATTCCAATTTCTTGTGAATTGGAAAAAGGAGAAAAGGGACAGAATCATACAAATGTAAAAATGGAGATGATCTCTTAATCCCTCTATAAATAAAAACTTGCATAGGTTTTAGTTTTAGTAATCCTAAAGAAAACATACTGCATATGTAAAATCTCTATTCAAGTTAAAAAACAAAATCAAACAAAAATCCCTAAACTAAAGCTCTCCCTTTAGCCACACTCATTAAAGTTAGAACCATTTCCTTAGAAAGGAGCAATTATCTACTGGTAGGACCTTGTGTTACTTAGTACATAAATGTCTATGCTTGAGTATCATGGGCAAAGATTACATAGATACCAAAAAGACTCCAAGAAAGGAGTGAATTTGGTCATTGGCAACTGCCGTTTTTTCAACAACCTATGCTCATGACCTAGGAGTCATTTTTATTTTTCTCGTTTATCCACTCACTCCCTTGTTCACTCATTCATTCAATAGAATTTGCTAATGACTGCAGTGTAACAGGCAATGTACTAAGCACTGGGGATGAAGAGAATTAAAATACAGCTCCTGTCCTCAAGAAGCTTACATTCTGATCATGGAAACTTTCCAGTTTCATCCCTTACATCCAATTGTGAAAATCAACGTAAGTCTCTTTTCTTTCCATCTCTTCCTTGTCTCCACCATGATTAAGGTCATTAATTGATGGCTGAATGATTAAAGTTGTTTTCTAGTGGAATTCCTACATCTAGCCTCTTCTCTCTCTGCAAATTCTTTATACCACTGCTTCATTCACCTTCCAAAAAGACTGCTTTGATCATGTCATACCCTTGTACACATATCGTTAGTGGCTTCTCATTTTCCCCAGAAAAAAAAAGATGAATTCCACAACCCAACTGTTATTATCAGTATAACTAATAATTACTACCATTTATTGAAGGCTTACTATGTGCCAGGTACTGTGCTAAAGACTTTATACACATTATGTCATTTACTCCGCATGACAACCCACTAAAGGCAAGAATTATCTTCACTTTATAAAACAAACAAAAAATGATGCTAAGAGGTCATCACTAACTTTCCCAAGGGCACAGAGATAATAGGTAGCAGATTAACTCCAAAGCCCACGCTCTTAACCACTACACTGAACCGCCATTCTGCTCTTGAGTCAGTCTCAACCCTGTGCAAGTGGGCTTCTGTACCTTTGTTCCCCCTGGGTCCCCCATATGATATGTCCTTCACTTTCTCCATGCCTTCTAGGTTCTACTGACACTCATTCAAAGCCCAATTTAAGTCCCCTCTCCTCTGTGAACTCTTCCTAGACCACGCTAGTCTGCATGGATCTCCTCATCCTCTGAGCTCCTATAGGGCTTATTCTCTCTACCACTCATTTGGCATTAAGATGTCCCGTACCACATTTTTAGAGAACTATCTCATATGTCTCAGGCCCAGCAATGAAAACCCCTTGGGAGCACATGGTCCTCAAGATACTTAACAAATACCTGTTGGTTTTGTGGTGCTATACATTTAACAGGCACACGATAAATTAATACTGTGTGAGAAATGAAGAGCTTGGACGTTAAAACAATGAGGGAAGACTGTCACTAAGTATGAATGATTACAGTGCACATAGCATTCTCTTGCCATGACTGGTAGAAAAGGATCACGTTGGAGATGCTATATCTCCCTGTCCCAGCATGCCATAAGGAACAGAAAGTTATAGGGGAGTTATAGGGGTTCCCCAAATCTTGCCTGAGTAGTCAGACACAGGAGTATTACAAAAATCCCTGACCTGATCCTTAATTTGAATAAGATTTATGTGGAACTTAAGCCCCAGAGGCTTACACCAAGCAAGCTCCAGGGTAGAAATGGTGGACTTCCCAAACATTCGGCAGCAACGTAGTTTGGCTAAGTCTGAGAGGTATGGATGCTGAGGATTCCCACCCTCTCCTCAAGCTACAGGAAATGGTTTTCATTACAGGTCTAATCTAAGCCACATGGAGGGACCACAGAGGTCCTCAGCCCACTAGCCATGTCCTTCCACACTGAGCCCCTCCCCACCCAGCACATGGCAGGACGTGACGACCACCCTCCACGTCATACCTGGAGGTCAGCCAGAGAGAGGCTGCCAACTGGACAGTAATCTCCAGTGCGAAAGCCTGGCTGCAGGCTACATGTGACCAATTGCTCCATGCCATTCTTACCTTTGTGAATTAGTGGCAGAACAGGGTCCATGCCTTCACTGCTTTGCTAAGGATAAAATGCCAGCCAGTGACTTGACAATGGAAGATTCCAAGTAAAGCCTCAGATGCCTTCAAGTAAGCATTATATTTTCTGAGAAAGGGAAGAAACAGAGGAACTTGTGGCATGTTGGATGCACATTCTCTGGAAAAGAACTGATAACATGCTACATATGATATTAAACTTCTCTGTCTTTAAAGGGGGGGTTTCATAAATTTCCATATAATTTCAGCCTCTCATCAATCCTAGGAGATGTCTCGGGCAGCAGTAAGTGTCCTCCGTTGTACACACGTGGTAACAACAGCCCACAGCCTGGCCGGAGATCGCACCGCTGGTGATGGGCAGCACCAGGGCTAGAACCTCTGTGCCTCCCACACTTGCTCTAGTGCCTGGCCAGTCTCAGCACACTGTTCTTTCCCAAGACTGAAGAACTGGAATATGAAATGGCTTGGTTTGGTTTGGCTGGCTTTGCGGTTTTTTGCTTCCATTCCTTTTCTGACTTTGTTCCCTTTCTATCCCTTCCCTCCCACATTCATACACTTCCCTCCCCCTCCCCACTGCCCCCCACCCTCTCAGATGCTGCTTCACTGGCAGCTTCGGCTGCAAACTTCCCAGCTTCACAGCCAACATTTGGAGCTCACAGATTACAGAGCCATGGCCTCAGGCTGCCTGTTGCTTCTTCTCGCAGTTGGATGAATGATTTTTTTTTTTTTTTTAACGGAGAAGGGGTGTTTGTTAGACAGGAAGAGGAAAGAACTGAATAATTACCGAATTAACATCAATTGGTGCTCACCTAACAACGCCATCGAGACCCCAAATCATCTCAGTCTAACTCTTCAGGTCTGTGATGGACAAAGAGGCATTTTAGGGGTCAAAACTCCAGGGTAAAATGCTTCTGGTGTTACAATGTTTTGATTTACCTGACTGGTCAACATCTTGGCATGTAATAATCAAAAACACTTTAGACAGAGTTCTCGAGCGACTCCTCTCTTTTACTGCCAAGTTGTGAGGGAGAGACACCAGAGAGGGGGCGACATGTGCCGGGAGCTGTCAATCCGGCCTCTGCCTGGCACTAAATTCACACAAAGCACACACCGCACAAATGAGCAGCAAAGAGAGCACAAGGAGAAATCTGAGGGCTACGCTGTCTCTACTCAGA
>NW_006781377.1:2430613-2448102 GCF_000442215.2 Lipotes vexillifer | reverse complement strand
GTCACTCTACTCAGAGGGGAAAGAGTTCTGAAATTGTCAAAGGGAAGAGGCCCTACTCTGGGCCTCTCTTTTTTTCCACAGCGACATTGTTCAGGCGACTCTCACCATGATACACGCTTCCACTGAGCTTCTCGGGGTGTCGGGGGGAAACAGAGACTCGGGCCTCCAGTGCTTCACCGGTAATAAAGATTTTACCAGCTGCACGGAGTGTTGCTGTGGAATCCAACTATGGCTGTCAGGCTAATAAGAGAAAAGATTCACTGTGGTGAATCAAGTAAATAAACATGCCTGGGAAACACTATGGCAGCAGATAACCCTGAGAGGAGAAATGAGAATTGGTGCTATTTTTAGTGCTAGCTTTCTGATTATAATTATACTTGAAGAGCAACTAGCATGAACAATACAAAGGCAAAGTTAATTTCAGATCCTGAGCCTGCTGCACAGTTCTTGGATAATTTGAAATGCAATGTGATCTACAGTCATTTTTCAACCGTGTGACCGGGAAACTTGGAGATGGTAAGTAGCTGCTGGGAGGCTCGTGGGCAAATGGAAGTTGAGTATAGAAAGATTTTTTTACTTCAGAAAAATCTCACATAGCGCATTCTGTTCACCCTTTTAAGCTAACATTTACTGAAGACTTATCTTGTGGCCAGGTACTGTGCTAATTGCTCTCATGAGAATTATCTCCTTTAATTATCACAACAACCTGTGTGGTAGGTACTGTTATTGTTTCCATCTTATAGAAGCCATACAGCTTGCAAAAACCAGAGACCTCCCTGGTGGTCCAGTGGTTAAGATCATGCGCTCCCAATGCAGGGGGCCCAGGTTCGATCCCTGGTCAGGAAACTAGATCCTGCACGAAGCAATGAAGATCCCATGAGCTGCAACTAAGACCCGGTGCAGCCAAATAAATAAATAAATGTATTTTTTAAAAATTCTCTTAATAAAAAGAAAGAATTTGAACCCAGTCCTCTTAGCTCTAGAGCCCAATCACTGCGCTATTGTAGATAACACACCCTTCCGCTTTCTGTCCTTCGATGACACAAGGAATCACGTCCCACTACCTGCACTGACCTACACATCCATCACTAATGACAGGGCCCATGGTTGCTGCCCCAGTGATCCAGAAGAAAAACAGTGGCTACACCTTCCCAACACACCTGGAGCCCCTCCCAGCCCACCCTCATGTATCCGCACTGGTGGGAACCCTCTCCCTTGCTGAGTCCAGGCCTCACAGCAGAGGCACTCTCATCCTTCTTCCCAGATCAGAGCACTTAGAAGCAAATGCTCAGGTCTAGCTTTGAACCACTACTCCTACCATCACCCAAGGAAGCAGAATGGCTCCGACAGTCACTTCCACGACTCTACGACACTCAGTGTCTCCTTCCTTCTCCTGCCCTCGAGCTAAAAAGTGCCCAGGCTCAGACTCACTGAATGTGTGTATGAAAACAACCTTCATTCACATAAACTATACCAAAGGCTGAGCTTACAGGATCAACGAAGTGAGGAACAAATTTGTCCTACATCATGTGAGTCTCTGAGTGCTCACATACTAGGTATATATGTACATGGCAATATGTACAGATGGAGCTCATCGTCAACCATTGCAAGTCTTCAGATTAAAGAAAGATGAAAACCAAACCAAACTGCCAGCATAGGACTAAAAGGAAAAATCCCCATTAACTGCAAAACACAGCGTGCTTGCTGACTGACCACAGGCTCCTGTGATGCCGTTTTACTGAGCTCATTTCCAAGCCTATGGAAATATTTCTTAGAGAAAGCTTTATAGTGAGAGTTAATGGGACAACAGTCTTGCCCTTAAGGAAAAGTCTTACACATATAACTTGACTAGAATACATTTGTATCAGTTTAAGAGCTTTTTGGTTCCAAATGACAGAAGATCCAACTCAAACTAGCTTGGATAAAAAGGGCCCTTGCTAGCTATGGAACAGGCCTAGAGCTGGCTTCCGGCACAGACTAATCCAAGGGCTCAAACTCTGTCACCAGAGCCTGTTCTCTCTCCACACTGGCTTCCTCTCTCCTTCATGTTGCTTTCATTGACGGTGTCCACTTGGTGGCAGGAAAGATTGTCAGCAACTTCCTGCCCTACACTCCCTGGAGTTGGAGGGGAGTTTGAAGGATAAATGCTCTGGGCTCCACTCTGGTTGACCTGACTTGTTTCAGGTGCTTATCCTTGATCACATCCCTGTGGCCGAGGGGTCTGAGTGTATTCTTTGGCCAAGCTGAATCACATGCCCACCTTCCACAGGGGCTGTGAGACAAAGGGTGAGTCTCCAACAGAAAACTGAGGAATTTCTTCCAAAAGAAGGGGGAAAGGAGGCCTAAAATCAACAGATGTGCTCTATAGCCTCTCTTCAGAAAACAGAAGTCCTTGTATTCTTTTATTAAAATTATTCAGAGCCAACGCCTTAAACACTTGACTGTGAGTACACTTAAGCTCCCCCCTGCAATGTAACATTCTCAGATGGACCTAAAACATTAGCACATATTTTAAAGCTTTGGCTGCCCACTGGTATGAATATGATTGCAAAAATTATATAGGTCTAAAATTAAAAATTAAAATCAAAGACCAAGACCAAAGAATCTTGTATTTCTATCTCAGATTGGCTTCTAAGTCATGAAATGTTATCCTGCTAAATTCAAGTAAACTTTCTGTACTATTTTCCCACTGGATGTTATGTGAGGGGATTAATTTTGGGGGCAGAGACTTGCAAAGACTTTATGGTTGTGCGATAACCAGAGAATAATATCCTGGAAGCATTTAGCCGACATCCCGTTGGAAGCAAGGACCTCTGTCCGGTATGGTTCTATGAACACACTCCTGGGGGAGCTGAGTTATCCATATTTGCCTGTTCTTTGCTAGATCAAGACATTTTCTGTTTATCAACAGGGGAAGTGACAGCCCATCTACAGTGGGCTGTCACTGTAGATGATATAGTGAACAACAAAAAATGGTGTGAAGAGGAAAATACAGATTATTAGCCTTAAAACCCCCATCTCTTTCATTTGTATCAATTTTCCTATCAGTAGCTCACGCTCCTTTTGCTTCAGGCAGGGAAACTGCTTAGAAAGTGGAATAGGTTATGCTCTCCCTGCTTTGCAAATCTCTGCTGCCGCTGCTGCTGGTTTATTTTTTTGTTTTTAATTATTTTTTAAAGGCATTGGTAACAGAACCAAGGAATGAGAGAACATACTCATTTCTTCATGGCTGTTGGCCTTTCTTAAGCCCATGATTTTTTTTTTTTTAATTTGTTGCCCCCAGCCATGGTAGCTGCTTTCAGTTGCCCAATTGAGTCTGCATTTTAATGAAAAGCGCATTATCCTCTCCTATTCAGTTTAGGATAATTGTTGCCCAGGCAAATCATTATAATTAAGTTCAATTTAAAAGTGAGAAACCACCTGCAACCATATGTTAAATCTGCCTGTGGATAAGGAAGTTGGTATTTTCACTTTGGATTTAATGCAAAGGTGGATAATGGTAAGATTTTCAATGGTGATGGTTGAGGAGACTTGCTTCTTTTTTTAAATGAGTAATTACAATTCACCTGCGTCTGAAAGGAAATTACTTGACTCTTGGAAAAACATTTTCATTAAACAGAACTACCACTGAGCAGGCTTCTATCAAATGGATTTGGTATTGATGCAGAGAAATAAAGTTATTGAGATGAGAAAAAATAAGGAGCTTTCAGTAGATACGTGAAATGAAACTGAAACATAGAAGGATCCTATAGAAAACATTTGGCATTGCTTGGCTACCCAGCATCCTTTCCATTTCTTAAAAGTGCTCTGAATTTCCTCTGAAAAAGCTATTTCTCATTCTTATCCAGAGTTTGGAAGAATGAGACCCTCCCAAACCAAGGGCTGGTGTGACGTAAGCCAGTCAGATTAAGCCAATCAGCGTAACCCATTCCTCTGGTCAGACTAATCTGACTAGGTATCAGAGACAATGTTTGCAGGAACTTCTGGGAAGAAGAAAATTCCTCTCTCTTCTTCAAGAGTCACTTAAAGAGATGTTTTTCTCTAGAATGTATAGTTTGAAGATGCAAGATCTAGAACTGCGACAGCCATTTTGCCATCTGGAAGGAAAATCCAGAGTAGGAGGGGCCCCCTAGGCGTGAAGCTTTTTACCTAGGAAGGCGGATCCATGTGATCACCTTGGTGACATCATCTGAGCCATTAGATCAAGCTAGTGCTACCTCTGGGTTTCTCAGCCATGTGTACCCACCTTTACACTTAAGCTAATTTAGGTTGAATTTTCTGTCACTTGCAACCATGGGAATCCTGGAGGAGTGAGTTCCCCACCTGGTTTGAGGCAAGGTCAGCTGACCCTCAGTCTCTGATAGGGTAGAAAAAATGCCAATGCCTGCATTACTGGGACAGTGTATTATTAGGTCAGGAATTCGTGGGTCTGGCTAATCATCTGAATCACCAGGAAACTTGGCAAAAACACATGTGAGAACTTGAAGATCAATGATTTTAGGAAATTAGTTTTTAAAAATAGGTGAATTGAGAAAAGAGAATTAAGATAAACATAATTAATGATCTATATCTAAGAGAGGCGGGAAGGACTTCCCTGGCTGTCCAGTGGTTAAGATACCACACTTCCAATGCAGGGGGAGCAGGTTCGAACCCCGGTAGGGGAAACTAAGATCCCACATGCCACGTGGCCAAATAAATAAATACATAAACAAACAAACAAGAAGGGAGAGAATATTAGAAGAAATGGGCAAATTTTCATTCTCTTATTCAACTAGCATTTATTTAAAGTCATTTAATGGCAAAGTACTGTGATAGAACTTGGTAGAGGTGATTACAAAGCTGTGGAAGACAAAAATCCATCTGCACATGGAATTTTTTTAATCGGGTAGGAAAGCTAAGCAGGTATGCTCGTAAGTCCATTGCAATTCAGTACAAGGCAAGTGCTGAGAAGTTATTTCTACAATCTTTAACAGCTTACTAAGCATAGTCACACTCATTATATCATTGATTCTCACAACAACCCTTTCAGATAGGCAGTGGCACTTCGCTATCTGGCATAAAGAAACAGCCTCAAAGTACACAAAGATAAATATAAATGAATGTCATTGTGACATTATTTGAAAGAGAAGAAAACTAGAAACTGCGTAAATAGCCATCGATAGTGGAGTGGCTAGATACATTATGTCTCTCCGTACAAGGGAACAGTAGGCAGCTGTCAAAAATCATAAGACGAAGTTCCTCTCTGGGAAAGATGGAGTAAGGACACCCTACCCAGTCTCCCAGTGAATTAGGATTGCCAGATTGAGCAAATAACATCCATTTATATTTGATTTTCAGATAAACAGTTAATTTTTTTAGTGTGTGTCCCACACAATACTTGAGATAAACTTACACTAAAAACTTATACTGGATGTCTTGTACTTTATCTGGCAAGCCTAGACTGAATGGAAATAAAAACCTGGACAAAATGCATGGAGAAATTATCTGAAGACTCTGAAAAGTGAATGGGAGCAGGAAGATTGAGTAAAGAGATCTTGAATTATGAATGATCTGGTGGTGAATTTCCTGGGTTGTTTGTCTGTTTCCTTCCTCATCTCCCAGCCTGGACTAAAAGCAACTCAAATCGCAGAGCTCTGGACGTGGCACAGAGAGCAAGAGTGCCAAGAGAAGCTCTCCCTTTCTGGTCTGAGGAGTGAGAAGTGGAGCCTCGTATAGTATGGAGAGAACAGGGGAGGTCCTCTGGTTTCCTCCCTCCCTCCCTCCCTCCCTTCCTCCCTCCCTTCCTTCCTCCCCCCATCACCCCACATCATGGTATTCACACCCTTGTGTTGTTCCTTCCCACACTGTACCAAGGTTGGTCTGTGGGCCCAACAGAATATGGCAGAAGTGATTATTTGCCACTTTGGAGGGTGTAAAGACTGTGGCTGCAGTCTTGGGTTCCCTCTCTCTTGGATCACTCCATCTGAGGGAAGCCATGTCACGAGGAACCCCGTGGAGTGTGAAGGAGCTGAAGTGTCCTGTCAGCATCCACGTAAGTGAGCTTGGAAGTGGATCCTCAAGACTCAGTCAAGCCTCCGCTGACCGCAGCCCAGGCAAACACTTTGCGGCATCATGAGAGCCCCAGAGCCAGAACCACTCAGCTAAGTCACCCCCAGATTTCTGACCCCCAGAAATTGTGAGATAATAAATGTGTGCTGTTTCAAGCTACTGGGTTTGGGGTAACTTGTTACACAGCAGTATATAACTAATATGCCTACCAAAACAAACAAGCAAAAGAATCCACCTTCTCCATATGATTCAAACAAGATACAGATTCTCGTAACATAGCAGTCAAATGATGCAATGTTAATGATGCAATCCAAATTACTTGACATATGAAGAACTGAGAAAAATTTCATTGCTGGCATATAAGGATATGATTGATTTTTTTAATGTTGAACTTGTATCCTGTAATTTTACTAAATTCACATATTAGTGTTAGGAGCTATTTAGTAGATTCCTTAAGATTTTCTATGTAAATGCAATCATAGTGAGTGAAAGGACCCATTCTCAAAATGTCACATACTGTATAATTCCATTTACAGACACACCTCAGAGATCTTGTGGGTTCAGTTCCAGACCACTGAAATAAAGCGAATACCACAACAAAGCAAATCACACAAATTTTTTGGCTTCCCAAGGCATGTAAAAGTTATGTTACACTACACTGTAGTCTATTAAGTGTGCAAGAGCATTATGTCTCAAAAAATAATGTACATACCTTAATTTAAAAATACTTTATTGCTAAAAAATGCTATCTATCATGTAAGCCTTCAGCAAGTCATAATCTTTTTGTTGGTGGAGGGTTCAAATATTTCGAGAATTGCCAAAATGTAACACAGAGACACAAAGTGAGTAAATGCTGTTGGAAAAATGGTACCAATAGACCTGCTCGAGGCAGGGTTGCCACAAACCTTCAATTTGTAAAAAAAAAAACTCAATGTCTGCAAAGCGTAATAAAGCAAAATGCAATAAAATGAGGCGTGCTTGTACATGACAGTCTGGCAAAGACAAAATTATAAGAATAGTTGCCAAGGTTAAAGGGGAAGAAAGGGTTTAACTACAAAGGGGCAGCAAAAGGGAATTTTGGGAGTGATGCACATAAATGTTCTCTATTCTAAGTATGGTTTTGGTTACACAAATCTATATATGTGTTAAAACTCACTGAACTGTACACCCCCTAAATTCAATGTATGTAAATATTTTTAATTTAAAGTAATAAAAACTACTTTAAAATGAGAGAAAATGTCTATAATATATATTGCTTATTATAAGAAGTCACAAATGTGTGAATGTGTATGTGTGTATCATGTGTGTTTGTATGCATGTATTTTGTGAATACAGAAATATCTTTTTAAAATTTTAATTTAAATGGGTATAGAAATACCTTTAAGGATCTGAAGCAAACTTTCTTGTCACAAGAAAATGTTTTAATCTTTTCATACACTCTGTTCACTTATTCAATAACTATTTATAACTTGGCAAGTATTCTGGAAGGAACCAAGGACACAACAGTCAGTGATACAAACCATTGCTGACTAATAATACTAAAAATATACAACATGTGTCCAGTGTATATGCCAAGTGAGTTACATCTGTTTTTTTGCTTAAAGAGGTGATGAGAGCTGCCCGGACTATTACAGCTAAGAAGTGGAAAGAGGCAACATTCAAACCAGGTTTGCTGTCTCTAGAGCCCAAGCTCTTAACCACAGTGCTATCAGGCTTTTCTAGCAGATAATGTTTGTTAAGTTACAAGTGTGACAACTGAAATAGAAAGTAAATCTAAGGCACCCAACCTTGCAGGGAGACAGAGAAGACCATCGTGGCCATGACATTTTAGCTGAATAAGAGTTAGCTAGGAAAGCTGGAGGAGTTGAGGGGATTGTGCAGCAAAGCAGAGGAAAAGTAGGGGCAAGGTGCAAAGAAACTAAAAAACAAATAACATGGCTTCCCTGGTGGCACAGTGGTTGAGAGTCCACCTGCCGATGCAGGGGACACGGGTTCGTGCCCCGGTCCGGGAGGATCCCACATGCCGCGGAGCGGCTGGGCCCCTGAGCCATGGCCGCTGAGCCTGCGCATCTGGAGCCTGTGCTCCACAACGGGAGAGGCCACAACGGTGAGAGGCCCGCATACCGCAAAAAAAAACAAAACAAAAAACAAAAAAAAACAAATAACAGCAACCAGACCCCACCACACACACACACAGACAAAAACAAAAACAAAACAAAACTTGTAGGGCTAAAATCAAGTGGTGGGAGGAGTGAGAAAGGGCAAGTAGTAAGATGCAGGCTTACTGAGGAACCTTGTTAATAACACAGAACTTTAAGAGCAAAGGCACATAATCCTATTGTCGAAACATGGGTTTCTATATTTGAAGCAAACTCTTAACAGAAGCAGAACTGGGGAGGAGTGGAAAAATCTTACTTACGGAGAGTAAATTTTTAAATGATATTTGTTACAACAAACTTGTATAAAATTTGTAACATTGGTTAAGATTTGTATGATGAGAGAAACAGGCCCAGATAAATTGAGGTGTCTTGTTCAAAGTCATACTGTGACAGAATCAAGAGGATTCTTACATATGCCTAATGTTCTTTTCAATAAATGACAATGAATTCAAAAGAAAGTCAGAAAGGGGAGACTGGCGTTTGGGAAAGACCGTATTAAGGAAGAGGTATTTGGGGTCATACCTTAAAGGACAGAAGAAATCTAAAAGGTGGAGATAACAGGAAAGCATTTTTGGTAAAGAGACTATCTTGAGCATAACAGGAAAACAATAAAGCTTGTTATGTTAGCCGTTCCAAATATTTATCTAAATAACCGTCCCAGGTTATTTAGATCAATTATATAGGTATACCTACAGCATTAGTAGAAGGTGATGCAGAGATGTTACAGGGCATGAGAGCTTTGAAAAGACTGTATGGGGTTTGGGAATTGGGAAAAATTAGTAATACACTAACAGCCTTCAGAGAAGCCAGAAGAGATTAAGCCATCTTAGTCTGAGGATGGACAAAAACAAGCTGTGCTTTCCAAAATAAGTAGTTACTTCCCAAAAATGTATTTCAAAATTTCGCTGCGTTTATTTGCAGGGAAACTTATGTTTATAGCTCAATTAAACAACGATGTTTCACACGTACAGGGTTTCAAAAAATTTTGAGCACTCTGGAAACTGAGAAGGGTCCTGACATTATCCTTCTCATCAGTTATTTAGCAACAATCTCAGGTGTTCTGGGATGCTTATTTCCAGAGCTTCCTGGCACATAATAATAGTAACCTTTCGCCCACACTATGTAATATATTAAGGAAAGACAAATTGTGGGTCTGTGGTTGTTTGGGAGTAGCATGCGCCAGCCTATCAGCACTGTTTACTGATTGGATTTAGGATTTGTACTTGGTTTGGTGGAGCCAGGTAAGTTTGACAGTTAAGTCTCATCACACAAATGTAATATGTCTAATATGACCAGCTCACTACAAGAGACCTTGACCAGGAGCAACCTTTGGGCTTTCTGTCAATAGGTGCTTTGCACACACAGTAGTGGTGGTTTGAGACCTGGAGACAAAGCATGTCTCATCCAACCTAGCAGTGAGTAGAAAAAGAAACCTGAACATGAAATCTTCAGGCACTTTAAATGCATATCCTTTTCCTGATGTTGTCCTGTATCCTCTGCTTGTAATAAAACTGTTCCATGGGTATAAACAATGCGAGTCCTGTGAGTCTTTTCAGCAATCAGCATCAGAACTCCTCAGGTAATTAACGAACAGAGCAAGGGGGATAGGAAGGCACAAAGATCATCTCTGAAGGGCAAACATTTGTTTTTTCAGCTTTTATTGAATGTTTATAACTGCAAAAATCTCACTTGGCAATTGACAGACAAAAACGACTCAGGACTCTGTGATCCTGAAATCTAGGGAAGTCGTTTTTTCTTCTCTTTTCCTGGCTTTTCAAGAGCTTCCCCCCCTCCCCCGGGGGATGGGAGTGTAGAGACAGAAGCCTCAGATGAACGCCCGGTTCGTGGACACACTGCTCATCATCTCTGTCTTCTTGTGCCTCCTATTCTCACCAAGGGAGTAACCGGGGTCCTGGTTTATAGGACAGACAAGTACAGGAGACTGAAGGCAAAAGTGGAAAAACAGGGTAAAAAACTGGAAAGAAGAAAGAAACAGTAAGAGTCAGCTGGTAGAAAGAAAGAAAGAAAGAAAAAAGGAAAGGAAGGAAGGAAGGGAGGGAGGAAGGAAGGAAGAAAGGAAGAAAGGAAGGAAGAAAGAGAAAATGGGCAAAAAGAGAAACTGAAGAATAACAACAGAGATGGTCTGAATGAAATCCATGTTTGCAACTGGCGTT
This sequence comes from Lipotes vexillifer, assembly GCF_000442215.2. Classification (NCBI taxonomy): domain Eukaryota; kingdom Metazoa; phylum Chordata; class Mammalia; order Artiodactyla; family Lipotidae; genus Lipotes; species Lipotes vexillifer. The sequence continues at coordinate 2,437,721 of NW_006781377.1, read as the reverse complement.
TGTTTTACTGCCCAAATGGGAATGTTCAATTCCATATGTGATGGTAGAATGGTGACAAAGGTCCCCTTTCATCCCCCTTTCCTACATCCAAGGACTATCTCACAGAAGTCTGCTGGAGGATGACAACACATGATGTTCCTTCATCTCCCTGTGTATTCTCTCTACCATGTAATTGGACGGAACACCCAGAAGATTCTCAGCCTTGCCCCTTCACAAGCTGCCACCAAGCAGGCAGGTGCATTTCTTGGCCCTCCACCTCCTTCCGGTAAATTCTTTTGAAATCAAGAAGAACCGTATAATTCCTGTCATCAGACTGGCAACTACTTGGTAGCAAGAGCCACAGGCAGCCTTAACATTTGGGCCACTTTCTAGTTTTGAGTTATTTCTAGACTTTTGGGTATGATTCGAATGAGAATGGCACCTAAGAAATATGATAGTGCTTTTAATCACAGATTATTTTTTTTTAAACAAGTGTGTTGACTAGATAAACTCAGGTGATGTTTGAGTTTGTAATGAGAAACATTATGTAATGAGAAATAAACATTATGTAATGAGAAACAAAATCTTGTTTTGCTTATATGAATATTTCCTGTGGGACCGACTCTCAAGTATGGGCTGTGTGCTATATATCATGGAAGTTGGCTCTCCATGAGCATTTAGAGATCTGGAAGAAAAACTGAGTTTCTGTAACTCTTAATTGGAACTGTTTATTGTATTTTTTTCAAGGCAAATGTATGACCTGAGATCAATAAAGAGGCCAAAATTTTAGCTATTTCATCTACAAGAAGACATCTGTTTTGTTTTATTTCTAGATACACATTTTTAGTAATCTGAGCATAAGGGTGAACACTGGCCACAAAGGGGCAATGTTTTAAATCTTATCATACTTGCCTCATATGCTCAGTATACAGAATTGTCCTATTATAAGAATAGGAAAGTAGGAGAAGAAAGGAAAGTAATGACTCATGGGAGTATAAAACTGAGGGTCCTAAGCAGTTCCCTTCATACCCAAGTACAATCTATTGGATCTTAGGGAGGCATTCTTAGTCCTCCCTGCAGGCAAGGTCATAGTTATATGTGGTTAATCTTGTGGAGCTTCCTTTTAGTCACAATGGCCTTCAGTTCCTGCCATGCTCCTTTGCAAAGGATAAGAGGATGCTTATACCGTGATCTTCCCCACCTAATCCATGGAACTGGAAATCCTGTATGCAGTCACAATGCTAGTAATAAATATACATATTTATCGGTTAAAAACAAAAGACTCAGACATGAAAGTATCCTTCAAGAATTCAGATGCTCATTAATAACTCATTACTAACTACTCAGAAAGAGTAAAATGTAACCAAGCTAATAGAGGAGAAAAGGCAAAGTAATAAAAGTGATTCAATACAAAAGAAGTCAAGAAAGGAAAGAAAAAGGAGTACAGGATAAGTGAAATAAATAGAAAAGAAGCAGTGAGATAGAGTAATAAAACTCAAAATATACCCATAATTAGATTAAATGTAAATGGTCTAAATGTTTTAATTTTTTTCAAAAATATGTTTTTAGGATGGATTTAAAGATAGCAACTATATACTACTTACAACTAACACATGTAAAATATAAGGTTACATGTGTCCTCTCCCCACTGATCCCACCTCCCAGTATTCATGGCCTTTTCTAGTCTCCCCTCCTTGAATCTGGGATGAATTTGTGGCTTGCTTTGAGCAATAAAATGTAATATAAGTGATGCTTTGTAACTTCCAAGGGTAGGTCAAAATAAGCCTTGTATCATGTACCTAATTTCTTAGAAAATATGCTCTGGGGAAAGATAGTCACCATGTAAGAAGTATAAATACTCTAAAATCACCATGATTTCAGAAATATAGATTGAAAGGAACTGTATCCAAGTAATATACCCAATAAGCCTCATCTGTACCTGGACATAATTCAGATAATGAGATCCTGGACTTCAGGAAGGAACTTAATGCCACAGTGGAAAGAGACTTTGGGGGCCTCGATGGATAGATTCATGTGGAAGGAATAGAAACCATTGCAGGCCAGAGAGCAAACTGTGTGTGGTAACCAGCTTTTCAACAATAGCCCTTAGTGAATCACACTTCCCAGTACTTGTACTCTTGTGCAGCCTCATCCTCTCTGACTCTGAGCCAACCCTCTAACTCACTTCAGACTAACAGAATACAGCAGAGTCAGTGCTACACGACTTCCATAGCCGGGTCCCAGGAAGCCTGCAGCTTCTGCCTTAGTCTCTTGGAACATGCCCCTGGGAGAAGCCAGCCACCATGCAAGAAATCCAGCTACTCTGAGCGTGATGTGCTGTGAGAAAGCCTGAGCTGGCCACATGCAGGGGTCCTAGGAAGAAAGAGTGATGACGGAGCATCCCTCAGCTACTTCACCCACCCCAGCTGAGAGGTCGAACAAGGGAGGGAAGAAGATATTTTGGACATCCAGCCAAATCAAGCCCACACGTGATTCCAGCATCAGTCACCATATGACTGCAGCTGCATGAGGGGCCCCCCTCCAAATGAGAACTACTGAGCTGAGCCACGAGAGATAATAATACATTGTTGTTTTAACACCCTAAGGTTCGGGGTTTGTTATACATCAATAGATAACTGACACAGGACTAAAGGGTTTAAAATAAAGGGATGCAAAATAAATATACTACACAAATACTAGCCAAAAGCGGGTTATTGTAACTATATTAACACCAGACAAAGCAGACAAAATGGGAAAATATTTTCTATACATTAAGAGGAAACTTTCACAATGATAAAAAATTTCTTAATTCACTAGGAAGATAAAAATTTTATATGTGTACACCTGATAACACATCCTCAAAGTATATAAAGTTAAAAGTAATAGAACTTTAAGGAGAAACAGACAAATCCACAATCACCCTGGGCAACTTTAATAACCTCTCTCACTAACTATAGATGAAGCAGAGGAAAACTATCATTAAGGATAGAAGATAACAGGATCATACACCAGGATAAAGTGGGGTTTATCCCAGGAATGCAAGGATTCTCCAATATATGCAAATCAATCAATGTGATAAACCATATTAACAAGTGAAGGAGAAAAACCATACAATCATCTCAATAGATGCAGAAAAAGCTTTCAACAAAATTCAACACCCATTCATCATAAAAACTCTCCAGAAAGTAGGCACAGAGGGAACCTCCCTCAACATAATAAAGGCAATGTATGACAAACACACAGACAACATCGTTCTCAATGGTGAAAAACTGAAACCATTTCCTTTAAGATCAGGAACAAGATGAGGTTGTCCACTCTCACCACTATTATTCAACATAATTTTGGAAGTTTTACCCACAGCAATCAGAGAAGAAAAAGAAATAAAAGGAATCCAAAACGGAAAAGAAGAAGTGAAGCTGTCACTGTTTGCAGATGACATGATACTATACACAGAGAATCCTAAAGATGCTATCAGAAAACTACTAGAGCTAATCAATGAATTTGGTAAAGTAGCAGGATACAAAATTAATACACAGAAATCTACAACATTCCTATACACTAATGATAAAAAATCTGAAAGAGAAATTAAGGAAACGTTCCCATTTACCATTGCAAAAAAAAAGGAATAAAATACCTAGGAATGAACCTCCTTAGGGAGAAAAAAGACCTGTATGCACGAAACTATAAGACACTGATGACAGAAATTAAAGATGATACAAACAGAGGAAGAGATATACTAGGTTCCTGGATTGGAAGAATCAACATTGTGAAAGTGACTATACTACCCAAAGTAATCTACAGACTCAATGCAATCCCTATCAAATTACCAATGGCATTTTTCACAGAACTAGAACAAAAAATTTCACAACTTCCATGAAAACACAAAAGACCCCGAATAGCCAAAATAATCTTGAGAAACGAAAATGGAGCTGGAGGAATCGGGCTCCCAGACCTCAGACTATACTACAAAGCTACAGTAATCAAGACAGTATGGTACTGGCACAAAAACAGAAATAGATCAATGGAGGGGGTGGGGCAGAGGGAAAGTAAGTATAACTGTAAAAGGGCAACGTGAAGGACCTTATGGTGATGAAAATGTTCAATATCTTGACCATATCAATGTCAGTAACCTGATAGGCACCGTATACTATTGTCTCCCAAGATGTTACCATTAAACTAGGTAAAGGGTACACAGGATTTTTCTGCAATATTTCTTTACAACTCATGTGAATCTAGAATTATCTTAACAAGTTTAATTTTAAAAAATGAGCAGAACACTCTATGACATAAATCACAGCAAGATCCTTTTTGACACACCTCCTAGAGAAATGGAAATAAAAACAAAAATAAACAAATGGGACCTAATGAAACTTCAAAGCTTTTGCACAGCAAAGGAAACCATAAACAAGACAAAACAACAACCCTCAGAATGGGAGAAAATATTTGCAAATGAAGCAACTGACAAAGGATTAATCTCCAAAATTTAGAAGCAGCTAATGCAGCTCAATATCAAAAAAAAACAAACAACCCAACCAAAAAATGGGCAGAAGACCTAAATAGACATTTCTCCAAAGAAGATATACAGATTGCCAACAAACGCATGAAAGGATGCTTGACATGACTAATCATTAGAGAAATGCAAATCAAAACTACAATGAGGTATCACCTCACACAAGCCAGAATGGCCATCATCAAAAAATCTAGAAACAATAAATGCTGGAGAGGGTGTGGAGAAAAGGGAACCCTCTTGCACTGTTGGTGGGAATGTAAATTGATACAGTCACTATGGAGAACAGTACGGAGGTTCCTTATAAAACTAAAAATAGAACTACCATACGACCCAGCAATCCCACTACTGGGCACATACCCTGAGAAAACCATAATTCAAAAAGAGACATGTACCACAATGTTCACTGCAGCTCTATTTACAATAGCCAGGACATGGAAGCAACCTAAGTGTCCATCAGCAGATGAATGGATAAAGAAGATGTGGCACATATATACAATGGAATATTACTCAGCCATAAAAAGAAATGAAACTGAGTTGTTTGTAATGAGGTGGATGGACCTAGAGACTGTCCTACAGAGTGAAGTAAGTCAGAAAGAGAAAAACAAATACCGTATGCTAACACATATATATGGAATCTAAAAAAAAAAAAAAGTTCTGAAGAACCCAGGGGTAGGACAGGAATAAAGACACAGACGTAGAGAATGGATTTGAGGACACAGGGAAGGGGAAGTGTAAGCTGAGATGAAGTAAGAGAGTGGCATGGACTTATAAATACTATCAAATGTAAAATAGGTAGCTAGTGGGAAGCAGCCGCATAGCACAGAGAGATCAGCTCGGTGCTGCGTGACCACCTAGAGGGGTGGGATAGGCAAGGTGGGAGGGAGGGAGACGCAAGAGGGAAGAGATATGGGAATATATGTATATGTATAGCTGATTCACTTGGTTATAAAGCAGAAACTAACAAAACCATTGTAAAGCAAGTATACTCCAATAAAGATGTTAAAAAACAAGAAAAGAGTCAGGTTGTAGGACTTGCTCTACAAGATATCATGACTTTATAAATCTGCTATAATTAGGATAGTATAGATATTAGGGCAGGGATAGAAAATTAGACCAAAGGAACAGAAACAGAAAAAAGAAATGGATATATACGTATGGATTCTTATTTTATGACAAAAGTAGTACAGCAGAACAATGAGGACAGGACAGTTTTCAAACAATGCAGTTGAATAACTGTATGTCTATATGAAAAATAATTAATTCTGACCTCTACCTGACACCACACACAAATTAATTATAGGTAAATTTGCAGACCTAAATGTGAAGGCAAAACAATGGAGCTTCTAGAAGATAACATAAGAAGGAAAAAACCACATTCACAGAAAGATAGACAAGATGAAAAGGCAGAGGGCTATGTACCAGATGAAGCAACAAGATAAACCCCCAGAAAAACAACTAAATGAAATGGAGGTAGGCAATCTTCCAGAAAAAGAATTCAGAATAATGCTAGTGAAGATGATCCAGGACCTCGGAAAAAGAATGGAGGCAAAGATCGAGAAGCTGCAAGAAATGTTTACCAAAGACCTAGAAGAATTAAAGAACAAGCAAACAGAGATGAATAATACAATAACTGAAATGAAAAATACACTGGAAGGAATCAATAGCAGAATAACTGAGGCAGAAGAACGGATAAGTGACCTCAAAGACGGAATGGTGGAATTCACTGCTGCAGAACAGAATAAAGGAAAAATAATGAAAAGAAATGTAGACAGCCTAAGAGACCTCTGGAACAACATTAAACACAACAACATTCACATTATAGGGGTCCCAGAAGGAGAAGAGAGAGAGAAAGGACCCAAGAAACTATCTGAAGAGATTATAGTCGAAAACTTCCCTAACATGGGAAAGGAAATAGCCACCCAAGTCCAGGAAGCACAGAGAGTCCCATACAGGATAAACCCAAGGAGAAACATGCCGAGAAACATAGTAATCAAATTGGCAAAAATTAAAGACAAAAAAAAATTATTGAAAGCAGCAAGGGAAACACGACAAACAACATACAAGGGAACTCCCATAAGGTTAACAGCTGATTTCTCAGCAGAAACTCTACAAGCCAGAAGGGAGTGGCATGATATACTTAAAGTGATGAAAGGGAAGAACCTACAACCAAGATTACTCTACACGGCAAGGATCTCATTCAGATTCGACGGAGAAATCAAAAGCTTTACAGACAAGCAAAAGCTAAGAGAATTCAGCACGACCAGACCAGCTCTGCAACAAATGATAAAGGAACTTCTCTAAGTGGGAAACAAAAGAGAAGAAAAGGACCTACAAAAACAAACCCAAAACAATTAAGAAAATGGTAATAGGAACATACATATTGATAATTACCTTAAACATGAATGGATTAAATGCTCCAAACAAGGGGCTTCCCTGGTGGCGCAGCGGATGAGAGTCCGCCTGCCGATGCAGAGGACAGGGGTTCGTGCCCCGGTCCGGGAGGATCCCATATGCCGCGGAGCGGCTGGGCCCTTGGGCCATGGCCGCTGATCCTGTGCATCCGGAGCCTGTGCTCCGCAACGGGAGAGGCTGCAACAGTGAGAAGCCCGCGTACTGCAA
>NW_006781377.1:2415811-2430543 GCF_000442215.2 Lipotes vexillifer | reverse complement strand
GACTGAAAAAAAAAAAAAAAAAAAAGCTCCAAACAAAAGGCACAGGCTTGCTAAATGGATACAAAAACAAGACCCATGTATATGGTGTCTACAAGAGACCCACTTCAGGCCTAGGGACACATACAGACTGAAAGTGAGAGGATGGAAAAGATATTCCATGCAAATGGAAATCAAAAGAAAGCTGGAGTAGCAATACTCATATCAGATAAAATAGACTTTAAAATAAAGAATGTTACAAGAGACAAGGAAGGACACTAGGTAATGATTAAGGGATCAATCCAAGAAGAAGATATAACAATTATAAATATATATGCACCCAACATAGGAGCACCTCCATACATAAGGCAACTGCTAACAGCTCTAAAAGAGGAAATCAACAGTAACACAGTAATAGTGGGGGACATTAACACCTCACTTACACCAATGGACAGATCATCCAAATAGAAAATGAATAAGGAAACACAAGCTTTAAATGACACAATAGACCAGATAGTTTTAACTGATATTTATAGGACATTCCATCCAAAAACAGCAGATTACACTTTCTTCTCAAGTGCACACAGAACACTCTCCAGGATAGATCACATCTAGGGTCACAAATCAAGCCACAGTAAATTTTAGAAAACTGAAATCATATCAAGCATCTTTTCTGACCACAACGCTATGAGATTAGAACTCAATTACAGGGAAAAAAACATAAAAAACACCAACACGTGGAGGCTAAACAATATGTTACTAACTAGCCAAGAGATCACTGAAGAAATCAAAGAGGAAATCAGAAAATACCTAGAGACAAATGACAATGAAAACACGACAATGCAAAACCCATGGGTTGCAGCAAAAGCAGTTCTAAGAGGGAAGTTTATAGCTATACAAGCCTACCTCAAGAAACAAGAAAAATCGCACATAAACAATCTAACCTTACACCTAAAGGAACTAGAGAAAGAAGAACAAACAAAACCCAAAGTTAGCAGAAGGAAAGAAATCATAAAGATCAGAGAAGAAATTAATGAAATAGAAACAAAGAAAACAATAGCAAAGATCAATAAAAATAAAAGCTGCTTCTTTGAGAAGATAAACAAAATTGATAAACCATTAGCCAGACCCATCACAAAAAGAGGAAGAGGACTCAAGTCAATAAAATTAGAAATGAAAAAGGAGAAGTTACAACAGACACCGTAGAAATACAAAGCATCCCAAGAGACTACTACAAGCAACTCTATGCCAATAAAATGGACAACCTGGGAGAAACGGACAAATTCTTAGAAAGGTGTAACCTTCCAAGACTGAACCAAGAAGAAATAGAAAATATGAACAGACCAATCATAAGTAATGAAATTGAAACTGTGATTTAAAATCTTCCAACAAACAAAAGTCCAGGACCAGATGGCTTCACAGGCGAATTCTATCAAACATGTAGAGAAGAGTTAACACCCATCCTTCTCAAACTCTTCCAAAAAATTGCAGAGGAAGGAACACTCCCAAACTCATTCTATGAGGCCACCATCACCCTGATACCAAAACCAGACAAAGATACTACAAAAATAAGAAAGTTACAGACTGGTATCACTGATGAATATAGACGCAAAAATCCTCAACAAAATACTAGCAAACAGAATCCAACAACACATTAAAAGGATCACACACCATGATCAAGTGGGATTTATCCCAGAGATGCAAGGCTTCTTCAATATACGCAGATCAATCAATGTGATACACCATATTAACAAACTGAAGAATAAAAACCATATGATTATCTAAATAGAAGCAGAAAAAGCTCCTGACAAAATTCAACACCCATTTATGATTAAAAAAACTCTCCAGAAAGTGGGCATAGAGGGAACCTACTTCAACATAATAAAGGCCATATACAACAAACCCACAGCAAACATCATTCTCAATGGTGAAAAACGGAAAGCATTTCCTCTAAGATCAGGAACAAGACAAGGATGTCCGCTCTCACCACTATTATTCAACATAATTTTGGAAGCCCTAGCCACGACAATCAGAGAAGAAAAAGAAATAAAAGGGAAACAAACTGGAAAAGGAAAAGGAAAACTGTCACTCTTTGCAGATGACATGACACTATACATAGAGAATCCTAAAGATGCCACCAGAAAACTACTAGAGCTGATCAATGAATTTGGTAAAGTTGCAGGATACAAAATTAATGCACAGAAATCTCTTGCATTCCTATACACTAATGATGAAAAATCTGAAAGAGAAATTAAGGAAACACTCCCATTTACCACTGCAACAAAAAGAATAAAATACCTAGGAATAAACCTACCTAGGGAGACAAAAGACCTGTATGCAGAAAACTATAAGACACTGATGAAAAAAATTAAAGATGATACCAGCAGATGGAGAGATATACCATGTTCTTGGATTGGAAGAATCAATATTGTGAAAATGACTATACTACCCAAAGCAATCTACTGACTCAATGCAATCCCTATCCAATTACCAATGGCATTTTTTACAGAACTAGAATAAAATATCTTAAAATTTGTATGGAGACACAAAAGACCCCGAATAGGCAAAGCAGTCTTGAGGGAAAATAACGGAGCTGGAGGAATCAGACTCCCTGACTTCAGACTATACTACAAAGCTACAGTAATCAAGACAATATGGTAGTGGCACAAAAACAGAAATATAGATCGATGGAACAGGATAGAAAGCCCAGAGATAAACCCACACACCTATGGTCAACTAATCTATGGCAAAGGAAGCAAGGATATACAATGGAGAAAAGACAGTCTCTTCAATAAGTGGTGCTGGGAAAACTGGACAGCTACACGTAAAAGAATGAAATTAGAACACTCCCTAAGACCATACACAAAATAAGCTCTAAATGGATTAGAGACCTAAATATAAGTCCAGGCACTATAAAACTCTTAGAGGAAAACATAGGAAGGACACTCTTTGACATAAATCACAGCAAGATCTTTTTTGATCCACCTCCTAGAGTAATGGAAATAAAAACAAAAATAAACAAATGGGACCTAATGAAACTTAAAGTTAATGAAACTTAAAGTTAATGGAAACAAAAAAAAAAACAAATGGGACCTAATGAAACTTAAAAAATTTACTGTGCAAACTTCCTTTGTACAGCAAAGGACATCATAAACAAGACGAAAAGACAACCCTCAGAATGGGAGAAAATACTTGCAAATGAATCATCAGACAAAGGATTAATCTCCAAAATATATATGCAGCTCAATATTAAAAAAACAAACAACCCAATCCAAAAATGGGCAGAAGACCAAAATAGACATTTCTCCTAAGAAGACATTCAGATGGCCAAGAAGCACATGAAAAGCTGCTCAACATCACTAATTATTAGAGAAATGAAAATCAAAACTACAATGAGTGTCACCTCACACCAGTTAGAATGGGCATCATCAGAAAATCTACAAACAACACATGCTGGAGAGGTTTTGGAGAAAAGGGAACCCTCTTGCACTGCTGGTGGGAATGTAAATTGATACAGCCACTATGGAGAACAGTATGGAGGTTCCTTAAAAAACTAAAAGTAGAATTACCATATGACCCAGAAATCCCAATACTGGGCATATACCCTGAGAAAACCATAATTCAAAAAGACACATGCACCCCAATATTCACTGCAGCACTATTTACAATAGCCAGGTCATGGAAGCAACCTAAATGCCCACTGACGAATGGATAAAGAAGATGTGGTACTTATATACAATGGAATATTACTCAGCCATAAAAAGGAATGAAATTGGGTCATTTATAGAGATGTGGATGGATCTAGAGACTGGCATACAGAGTGTAGTAAGTCAGAAAGAGAAAAACAAATATCATGTATTAACGCATATGTGTGGAATCTAGAAAAATTGTACAGATGAACTGGTTTGCAAGGCAGAAATAGAGACACAGACGTAGAGAACAAACATATGGACACCAAGGGGGGAAAGCGGGGGGCGGGGTGGTGGTGGTGGGATGAATTGGGAGCTTGGGATGGACATGTATACACTGATGTGTATAAAATGGATGACTAATAAGAAAAAATAATGTAAAAAATAAACTTAAAAAGTAAAACAATCAAATACAAAAAAAAAAGCAGATAACGTAAGAAGACTTTGTGTCTTTGGAGTAGGAAAGATGTCTTTAACAGGACACATATAGTATTATTACTCAAAGAGAAATTTATTAGATTGGATTATATTAAAATTAAGGACTTTTATTCATCTAATAAACCATTAAGAAAGTGAAAAAGAAAGGCAGAGAGTAAAAGAAAGTATTACATCGTATATAAGTGACACAGGACTTGTATCCTGAATTTATAAGGACCCTGTACAAATTCAATAACAATAAAAAGACAATGAGGTAGAAAAGAGACTTGAAGAGGTTCTACATAGAAGAAGATATCCAAATATATGAAAATGTGCTCAAACTCATTCATCTTCAGGAAAATGTAAATTAAATCCACAATGAAATGCTCTGACACCTCCACCAAAATGGCTAAAATGTAAGTCTGTTAATACCATAATGTTGCCGTGGATATGGAGCAACTGGAACTCTCATACACTGCTAATGGGTTCTAAATTGGTACAACTACTTTAAAAAAGAGTTTGAGCGCTTCCCTGGTGGCGCAGTGGTTGAGAATCTGCCTGCTAATGCAGGGGACACGGATTCGAGCCCTGGTCTGGGAAGATCCCACATGCCGCAGAGCAACTAGGCCCATGAGCCACAACTACTGAGCCTGCGCGTCTGGAGCTTGTGCTCCGCAAGAGAGGCCGTGACAGTGAGAGGCCCACGCACCGCGATGAAGAGTGGCCCCCGCCTACTGCAACTAGAGAAAGCCCTCGCACAGAAACAAAGACCCAGCACAGCCAAAAATAAATAAACTAATTAATTAAACAAAATAAAAAATTTAAAAATTTAAAAAAAGAGTTTGACATTGTCCGCAAGATTTATAATAAACATAGTCTTTGAACCAGAAATGTCATCCTCAGGTATACTGCCAAGGAGAGAAAAAAATATATATATGTATATATACCAAAATACATGAGTGAGAATGTTAACAGCCACATTATTCAAAATGGCCAAACACTATAAATTCATAGACATTCTACAAAAGAACTGGTTTATTATTTTTAAGTGCCAAAGTCAGAAAAATTGAGGAAAAATTGAACAGCTGTTCCGGATTGAAAGACATTAATGCAAAGTGTGATCCTGCGTCAAATCAATGCCCTTATTAATATAGTACAGCCATTAACTTCCTTAACTTTTCCATTGCCATTGTTTTAGTTCAGACCCTCAAAATATTTCACTTGGAGCAGCCTTCTAACTCTTCTCTCCACTTCACCTTCATATTTTACTCAGAGTGGGCTTTATAAATGCAAATCTAATGAAAACATTATTATTATTATTCCCAAACACAAAACTTTTCTCTGTCCCATTACCTATAAGATAAAGTCCGACCCCTCACTTGTGTTTCACCTAGTCCCCACCCTGCTAGCCAAGATCAGCAAAGCTGCCTACCTGACTCACAGTTAACCACAGGCAAATGCGAGAGCCCAGCTGTAACCAGAACAACTACCGAGCTGAGCACAACCTTCATTGCTGACCCACAAAATTGTGAGCTAAATAAATGGGCGGTTTTTAGCTAAAAAGTTTTGGCGTGGTTGGAAGGGAACAACACCTAGCTGCTACAATTCCTTTTTAATCACCTGAGAAAGGATCCTGAGTCTCTCTGAAAAGCTACTTTGGTAGTGACTACAAAATCCAACCTCATATTTTTTTGCCTTGTAAAACGGCCCAGGAACAGGTGGAGGGGTATTTGAGTTAAGGCATCTGCCGGAGGTTCAAAATTTAGGGGGATGCCTAAGAGCTCAGTAATTGAGACAATATTTTGAGGCAACATCTTTAAATTAAAAATAAAGAAAAAAATGCATACCAGACGAAACATCAAAATTTTAAATAAAACCTAGAGCAGACAACAACACAACTGCAATTTCTACTTAACATCTGATTGAAATATAGGAGTGAGAGTAGTCAAGAAATTCTTAAATGGGATTAAGGAGAAAAATGGGAAGAACTGATTATTTCTCAGACTATTTAACATGAAACACTTGATTATAAACTGACATTCTCTATAACATTAAACATGTTTCACTGAAAAACATGATTGACGGTAATAATACACAACCCTCCCCACTTTGTTCCCCCACCATCTGATTGATGGACCTCACATCATTTGAGGGACAGAAAGGACAGCTACAGCTATTGAGACTCGCCACAGATGGAGTTTGCAATGCTAGTAAAAACCAACTTAAATTTAGACATTGCTTTCGGCTGCAACACAGACAAGAATACGTTAAAGAACCTTTAAAAGAGGCTGATATGTTCGTCTTTAAGCTTTATAACCAAATGTTTTTAATGGTCCCACTACACTTTTACTAACATTAAAATAAAAACTCGAAGAACTATCCCTGATTATTTTTCCTAAATGGATTTGGAGCAAGTGAATGGGGAAAATGTATTTACTTATTATGCAACACATTTGTTCTTAATGCAGCCTCTTACATATTTGGGCAATTAATGGAGTTTAAATTTGTCTCATGATTAGTCTTGGGCCCTGTCTATCCCTTGAAGTGGAAAGACTTTGACATCTGTGTTCTTAAGAGGGACCTTAAATAATGAATAAGACTCTCCACACAATTCAGCTGGAGTAAACTATATTGAGATAGTACAAATAAAGAAGAAATTTAAAATATATTTAATTGGAAAAACTCTAACTCATAAATACTGTGTTTCTTTGGGACTTGAAACAACTATAATAATACTGGGTGCTCTAGGATACGAACTTATCACTGCTTCTGAGACATCCTTCACTCATCTGCAAATATGTGTATGCCTCAAATATTACAGATGACTGTGCCACCCATTTGATTAAAATGAGGAACATCTTCCTCTTATTAGTAAAAGGCAAAGGCAAAAGAGAAGTTTTACCACTTGAATACATAAGAGAATAGCCAATCTTTGGCATAAGGAAAACATTTATTGAACTGATACCACACCAAGTGCTATACATGCTCTAATCATCAAATTTGATCTTCACAATGCTGTGCAAAAGATAATATTAACCCCTTTAACAGATGGGGTTTATGAAGCTGAAGTGAATTGACCAAGATCACAAAGATATGGAAGAATCTGGATTCCAACCCAGTCCTCTGGTTTCAGTCCTGTGATCTTCCTAGAGGACCAAGGAGAATGATTCCCATTCCCCCACAGTAGAGTCCAGCTGAGGTTCTGAGCCCCTTCTGTTTCTTCAGTGTGAGGGATGTGATAGTGACTTAGAGGAATTGAATAGATTAATCTCATTGATGGTCCCAGTTCTTTGCCTTCCCTGTATCAATGCCACTTTGCCAGATGAGTGTACATTTCTCATGGTTTTGCCATGTCACTTGCTTTGGCTAATGGGACGTTAGTAGATCTGACACATGTATAACCGTGAAAAAGTGCTTCTGCTCTTATGCTTCTGCTGCTGGCACAAGAACACACCTGGGCTGGCCTGCTGGAGCATGAGAGCCTAGGGGGTCCAGTTGCCTCAGTTAACAGTCAGCTGAGGAACTCCTCTGGTGGCTCAGTGGTTAAGAATCCGCCTGCCAATGCAGGAGACACGGGTTCGATCCCTGGTCTGGGAAGATCCCACATGCGGTGGAGCAACTAAGCCCGTGCACCACAACTACTGAGCCTGCGCTCTAGAACCCGCGAGCCACAACAACTGAGCCCGCGTGCCACAATTACCAAAGCCCGTGCGCCTAGAGCCCGTGCTCTGCAACAAGAGAAGCCACCACAATGAGAAGCCCGCACACCGCAATGAAGGGTAGCCCCCGCTCAACGCAACTAGAGAAAGCCCGTGCACAGCAACGAAGACCCAATGCAGCCAAAATTAAATTAATTAATTAATTAATTTAAAGAAAAAGAAAACAGAAACAGGGTTACGTGCTAAAGAGTGACATGGAGAAGGGCTAACAGAGAGCGACAGGTCAGGTGCACTGTCACTGAGGAAACAGCCGAGAAACAGACCAAATAGAGGACACACACACACACACACACACACACACACACACACACTTATTTCAAGGAATTGGCTTCTGTGGTTGTGGGTATTGGCAACTCCAAAATCTGTAGGGCAAACTAGCACGCTGGATCAATCAGCCAGGAACTGAGGCTGCAGTCTTGAGAAAGAAGTTCTGCTTCCACAGGGAAACCTCAACTTTGCTCCTAAGCCTTTGCAACTGATTGGCTGAGGACCACCCATATTATTCAGGAAAATTTCCTTTTATTAAAGTTAACTGTTGTAAATATTAACTACAGCTACAAAATACCTTCACAGCAACACCTATATTAGTGTTTGCTTGACTAACTGGGCACTCTAGCCTAGCCAAGTTGACCATAAACTAACCATCACACTGAGGAAGCACAAATTACACTGAGATCTGGATGACAAGGCAGAGCCAACCATGTGAAGAATTGGGGAGGGACATTTTAGGCAGGAGGAAGAGCTAGTGTTAAGGCCCCAAGGCTGATATAATCTTAGAACACTGTGGTGCACTGAATTTTTATGTGCCTCCCCCCAAATTGATATGTTGAAATCTAATCCACAATGTAATGGTATTTAGAGGTAGGGCCTTTCAGGGATGAGTAGATCATGAGGGTGGAGCTTTTATGAATGGAATTAGTGCCCTTAGAAGAGACCAAACAGCTAGCTCTCTCTCTCTCTCTCTCTCTCTCTCTCTCTCTCTCTCTCGCTCTCTGCTATGTGAAGATAAAATGAGAAGACAGCCATTGGTAAACCAGATAGAGGGCCTTCACTGAAACCTGACCATACCGCAGTCTGATCTCAGACTTCCAGCCTCCATAACTATGAGGAATAAATATATGTCTTTTAAGTCACCCAGTCTATGGTCATTGTTACAGCAGCCCAAGCTGATAAGATGCACATCAAGAAGCAAATGGAAGGTCTGTAATAGAGTGCAGTGGCTGAGGAGGTAGAGATAAGTTAAGAGAAGCAGGAAGGCTATATCAGGTAGGGCCTGTAGAACATTACTTGAAAATGCTTTTTTTTTTTCTTTTTTTTTTTTGTAGTATGTGGGCCTCTCACTATTGTGGCCTCTCCCGTTACGGAGCACAGGCTCCAGACGCACAGGCTCAGCGGCCATGGCTCACGGGCCCAGCTGCTCTGCAGCATGTGGGATCTTCCCAGACCGGGGCACAAACCCGTGTCCCCTGCATCGGCAGGCGGACTCTCAACCACTGCGCCACCAGGGAAGCCCTGAAAATGCATTTTACTCTAAGTACAATGGGAAGCCATTGGTAAATTCTAAAAGGAAGTTACATCTGTTTGTTTGTTTGCTTTCTTTTTTTTAAAAATTTTTGACTGCGTTGGGTCTTCATTGCTGTGTGCAGGCTTTCTCTAGTTGCAGCAGGCAGGGGGCCACTCCTCGCTGCAGTGCATGGGCTTCTCATTGCGGTGGCTTCTCTTGTTGTGGAGCACGGGCTCTAGGTGCGCAGGCTTCAGTAGTTGCAGCACATGGGCTCAGTAGCTGTGGCTCACAGGCTCTAGAGCGCAGGCTCAGCAGTTGTGGCGCATGGGCTCAGTTGCTCTACAGCATGTGGGATCTTCCCAGACCAGGGATCAAACCCGACAGTCCCCTGCATTGGCAGGCATATTCTCAACCACTGTGCCACCAGGGAAGTCCCTGGTTTTTGTTTTAAAGATTACTCAACATTGCCAATGGAGAATTGATTATAGGCACACAAGAGTAGAACAGCCAAGTGATGATTTAGAAACCTGGTGAAGTTGTTCAGGCGAAAGATAATGCTAAACTGACTGTTCTGATTAGTCAAAGAGGGAAGGAAGTAGATGGATTCAGCTGTGTATTGGCGGTAGAACCCACGAGACTTGCTGGTGGTTAGGACACAGGAGTGGTGTGGTGGTGGGCATCAGCATACATGAGTTTGGAGTTCTGGTTTCCAGTCCAGCATGTCAGGGGCTTGGAAGTCATCATTCCATTCTAACAACAAAAAGCTGCACAAACTGAATGATCAACAGCTCTTCTTAGATCAAGCAGAGAAGTTAGGTCACAGAGCAAACTTCTGCCCCTCAGACTGGAGAGACAGACACGTGAATATAGGCAATCACAACTTACCAGAGTAGAAACCTATGAGCAGAAACTTCTATAAGAAACAGTGCTGGGGTAGAAAATCTTAATCGTAATTGATCAATTGAGGAGACTCAGTGTGGACAAGTCTGAAAGTTAAAAAAACCAAGGGAAGCAGTCGTGAGGGCCCCCTACACTTTCGAGTTTCACTGCCAGGAATTCTACCAGAGTGAATATTGGGAAAAAAATTCCCTTGTGCTTTTGACAAAGGGATGGGGAAATAACCATTTTGAAATACTCAAGAAGATTCTGTTCTTAACAAGGCCTTCTTCCAAGAGAAACTATTTAATCAGAGCCTAACCTGCTGGGGTTTTATCAGAGCCTAATTAACCTAGGAGAAGGGAACTAGCCGATTCTAGCCCACTCTACCCATCCTGTCCCACTGTGGGGGCAGGGGGAGGGCTGAGAAGCACTGGGAAAGTTCCCAGTCCAGGGTACAGGATCAATAAAAGACTGAGACCTGATCACAGGACAAGAGAATGCTTCTCTGCCCCCAACAGCTTAGACCTGTTTACTTAAGTTCCATTTGCTCAGTACCTCATGTCTAGCTATGAAGAAAAAACTACAAAGCATCCTAAAATGCAAAAACACAATTTGAAGAAAGTTGAGTAACAGGGAACTTCTGTGGCAAGGGGAAGGCAAATAATCAAGGTAAGAAATTTCTAAGTCAAGGAGGAAAACAGGATTGCTCAGTCCACCCAGCTGGGGCAGTTTTTCTCAGGGGGATACTTGTTCATAAAGTTCACTTACGAATCAAGTTGGTAATGGCCACTGTTAGATGCTGTTGTCGATATATTTTTTAAAAATCAATATGGGCCCGGCTCTTTATTTATTTATTTATTTAGCCATACCACATGGCTTGCAGGACCTTAATTCCCCGACCAGGGACTGAACCCAGGCCACCGTAATGAAAGTGCCGAGTCCTAACCACTGGACATCCAGAGGACTCTGGACCCCGCTCTTAAGGAACAGATAAATTTTCTTCTAAGTTCAAGTGCCAGAAATATTTACACCAGCATTTACAGTTACAGGATAGACAATCCTATAGATGAGGTTCTCCCTGACTTAAAAGGAGTGAAAATACTGCTTCCTCCCTGAATTACCTGGCTCTGAAAATGCCCAAATCTTAAAGGCCTTATTATTCCCAAAGAAATCTACACCAAGATACATCATAGTCAAACTTGTGAAAACTAAAGAAAAATCGTGAAAGTAGCTAAAGAAAAATGGCACCTTATCAATAGGAGAAAAACAACTCAAAAGACACCGGATTCCTCACCAAAACCTTAGAGGCCAGAATAAAATGGCACAGCATTTCTCAAGTGCTAAAAGATAAATCTGTAAACCTAGAATCCTATATCCATCAAAAATATCTTTCAAGAATTAGAGGAAATCACGACACTCTCAGATGAAGAGAAACTAAGAGAACTTGTTGCCAGCAGATCTATTCTTTTCTTTCAGCAGATTTATTCTAAAAGAAGTTATTTAAACAGAATGGAAATTATTAAAAATATAAAGCTGGGAACATCAGGATGGAAGAAAGAACAGAGTAAGAAAAACTGAGTAATATAATAGGTTTTCTTTCTCCTTTTCAGTTTCGTGAATTATGTTTGATGATCAAAACAAAAAATATAACGTGGCCTGATTTAGTTCTGAATATATGTAGAGGAAATATTTAAGAGATTATATTATAAATGGGAATGGGTTAAAAAAAAAAAAGGGAAGTAAGGTTTCTACACTTCACTCAAACTGATAATATGATGATAGAAGTAGACTGTAATGAGGTATGGATATAGAATGTAATAATACTTAGGGAAACCACTTAAACTATGCAGATACATTTAAAAGCATTATAAATAAATCTAGCTGAAATTCTAAAAAATGTTCAAGTAACCCACAGAAACACAGAAAAAAGAGAAACAGAGAAACAAAAAGCAACAGAGAGAACAAACAGAAACAAAAACATAAAATGGCAGACTTATGCCCTAATCCATCAACAATTATTTTAAATATAAGTGGTCTAAATACATGAATTAAAAGATAGAGATTAGCAGTAAATATATACACAAAACAAAAGAACAGGAAAATGCGTGAAGGAAAAACTGATAAAACTTAAAACATAAACAGACAAATCCAAATTATAGTTGGAGACTTCAACACCCCTCTCTCAATAATTAATAGAAAAACTATGTAGAAAATCAGCACAGACATAGAAGAACTCACTGACACCATCAACTAAGAGGATCAGTAAACATGTATAGAACACTCCACTCAACAACAGCACAATATATATTCTTTACAAGTGTCCATGGAACATATATTAAGATAGAACAAATCCTGGGCCATAAAACAAACCTCAACAAATTTAAAAGAATCTAAACCAGAGTGTGTTCTCTGACCACAATGGAATCAAACTAGAAATCAATAACAGAAGGATAAAAAGAAAATTTCCAAATACTTATAACCCAAACAGGACATTTCAAAGAAGAAATCTCAAGGTAAATTTTTAAAAATACATTGAAGTGAAAGAAAATGAAAATAGAACATACCAAAATTTGTGGGACACAGCTAAAGCAGTGCTGAGAGAGAAATTTGTAGCGTTAAATGCATATATTAGAAAAGAGGAAAGTCTCACATAAATAATTTAACCTTTCATCTTAAGAACTTAGAAAATGAAGAGCAAAATAAACTCCAAGTAAGTAGAAGAAAGGAGATAATAAAGATAAAAGCAGAAATAAATAAAATTGAAAACAGAAAGACAGTAGAGAAAATCAATGATAAAAGATTTCAGGTTTTTTTCAAAAATCAGTAAAATTGACAAACCTCTAGCAAGACTTACAAAGAAGAAAAAGAGAGAAGACTGAATTACCAGGATCAGGAATGTAACTGGATATATGACTACAGGTTCTGCATACCTCAAAAAGATAATAAGGCAAAACTACAAACAACTCTATACATACATTTGACAACTTAGGTGAAATGAAGCCATTCCTCAGAAAAAAAGCACAAACCATCACAGCTTATGCAGAATAAAATAAATATGTGAATAGTCCTAGAATCATTAAGAAATTTGAATTCATAATTTGAAAAACTTCCAAAAAATGAATCTCCAGTCCCAGATGGTTCCACAAATATTTAAAGGAGAAGTAACACTAATTCCACACAATCTCTTCCAGATAATGCAAGACAAGGAAACACTTCCCAATTCATTTTATGAGGATAGTATTAGCCTCATACCAAAACTAGAAAAAGACAATTAAAAAAAAAAAAAAAAACTAAAATCCAATGTCCATCACAAATACAGACACAAAAATACTTAACAATGTGTTACCAAATAGAGCTAAAACTGAGCCGGACCCTGTGGAGCTCCAAAAGCCTTTCTGTGTCCCCCATTTCTTGATTAGAGGAAACAGGATTCATTCAGCCTCCATGACCTTCCCTGAGTTCCCATGGGCAAGTTCAAACAGTTGTTAATTAGGGAAGGGAGAGGAGTGGATGCAATGCAGAGACAAGGGAGGAACAGACAAGAAACAATAGTGCAGCCTTCGGGGAGGGTTCTGGCTCCCCCTCAAGGGATACACATAACAATATCTTTGAGCTGCTTTGCAGATACTGAAACCCCCACCAGGTGGGAGAAGTTACTTGTATGCTGCCCACAAGCATGTAGACCCCAGACAGGTTGGAACCAGAAGATTGATAATGCTCCCACTTACCTCACCACAACCAATCAGAAGAATGTCCATGAGCTGATCACGCCCTGTTTGAACTATTACTGTAAAACTCCTCACTACCCCCTCTAGGTAGGGACACACAGTTTTGAGGGCATTAGCCCACTGTAGCCCCCTTTGCCTGGCAAAGCAATAAAGCTATTCTTTTCTACTTCACCCAAAACTCTGTCTCTGATATTTAATTCAGTGAAAGGGTAGAGAGGTCAGATTCTGCTTCAGAACTGGCAATATTTATTTAGTTCTTCTTTTCGGTTGTGTTGGGCATTCGTTGCTGCTTGCAGGCTTTCACTAATTGTGGTGAGGCCTACTCTTCATTATGGTGCGTGGGCTTCTCATTGCAGTGGCTTCTCATGTTGTGGAGCGCAGACTGTAGGCATGCAGGCTTCAGCAGCTGTGGCACACAGGCTCAGTAGTTGCAGTGCACAGGCTCTAGGGTGCACGGGCTTCAGTAGTTGTGGTATCTGAGCTTAGTTGCTTTGTGGCATGTGGGATCTTCCCAGACCAGGGATCAAACCCGTGTCTTCCGCATTGGCAGGTGGATTCTTAACCACGCGCCACCAGGGAAGTCCTTGGCAATATTTTAAAAGAATTATACACCATGACCAAGCAGGGTTTATTCCAGAGATGTAAAACGGGTTCAATATTTGAAAATAAATCATGGTAATTCATCAAATTAGGCTATACAAGAAAACTCACACGACATAATCAATGCAGAAAAAGCATCTGACAGAGTTCAACACCATTTTTTTTTTTTTTCTTTGCAGTACGCGGGCCTCTCACTGCCGTGGCCTCTCCCGTTGCGGAA
>NW_006781377.1:2359947-2415801 GCF_000442215.2 Lipotes vexillifer | reverse complement strand
AGTTAAACCCCTTTTTTTTTTTTTTTCTTGGCGGTCCGCGGGCCTCTCACTGCCGTGGCCTCTCCCGTTGCGGAACAACAGGCTCCGGACGCTCAGGCCCAGCGGCCATGGCCCATGGGCCCAGCCGCTCCGCGGCATGCGGGATCCTCCCAGACCAGGGCACGAACCCACGTCCCCCGCATCGGCAGGCGGACTCCCAACCACTGCGCCACCAGGGAAGCCCAACACCATTTATTAAAGAAAGAAAAAAAAAACTCTCAGAAATATGGAATGGAAAGGATCTCCCTCAATTCAATAAAGAACATCTACAAACAAGCTTCAGAATTACAGTTAATGGTAAAAGACTGAATATTTTAACCCTAAGATCAAGAAAAAGGCAAGGATGCCCACTCTCACTGCTCTTATTCAATATAGTGTTTGAAGTTCTAGCTAGTATAATAAGGCAAGAAAAAGAAATAAAAGGCATGCAGATTAGAAAGAAAGAAAGAAAACTGTCCTATATGCAGATAACATGATTGTGAACATATACAATCCCATGGAATTTACAAAAACTCCACCTAGTACTAATAAGTGAATCCAGCAAGGTCACAGGACACAAGATAAACATACAAAATTCATTTGTATTTACATATACTAACAATGAACAAATAAATATCAAAATTAAAAATACAATACTATTTAAAATTGTTTTTATAAAAAGAAATACTTAGCTGTAAATCTTAAAAAATATATGTACAGGGCTTGTATGCTGAAACTAAAAAACACTGGTGAAAAAAATTAAAGACCTAAATAAATGGAGAGACGTATTGTGCTCCCGGATGGAAAGACTCAGCCTGGTAAAGATGTTAATTCTCCCCCAAATTAATGTAAAAGTTTAACATAATTCCTATCACAATCCCAGCAATATTTTTATTAGGTATAGACAACATTATTCTAAAACATATGTGGAAAGACAAAGGAACTAGGATAAGTTAAAAACTGTTTGAAAAAAAAAAGATTAAAGTGAATATATTAGTCACTAGGTCTCCCATAACAAAACAGCATAGACTGGGTGACTTAAACAACAGAAATTAATATTCTCACAGTTCTAGAGGCTGAAAAGTCCAAGATCAAGATTCCTGCAGGGTTCACTTTCTGATGAAAGCTCTCTTTCTGGCTTGCAGATAGCCACCTTCTTGCTAGGCCCTCACCTCCCATGGCCCTTGCTCTGAGTGTGTATGAGGGAGGAGAGAGAAAGAAAGCCCTCTGATGTCTCTTCCTATAAGGACACTCATCCTATTGGATCAGAGCCCTACCCAAAAACCTCATTTAACCTTAAATGCCTCCTTATAGGCCCTATCTCCAAACACAGCCACACTGGGGGTTAGGGCTTCAACATATACATTTGGGGAGTAGCAGAGACAAAACCATTCAGTCCAAAACATCAGGACCAATCAGTTTACCTGATTTTAATATTTATTATACAGCAATAGTAATGAAGACTGTGTGGTATTGGCAGAGAGACAGACACACAGATCAGTGGAGCAGAATAGACAGCACAGAAACAGACCCAACAGATTTTTGACAAAGGTACAAAAGCAATGCAATAGAGGAAAGATATCTTTTCCAACAAATGGTGCTGGAGCAATTAGACATCCATAAGCAAAAAGTGACAAAAATAAACCTTGACCTAAGTCTCACTCCTTATACAAAAATTAACTGAAAATGGGTCACACACTGAAATGTAAAACATAAAACTATAAAACTTTTATAGGAGAAAATCTTCAGGATCTAGGGATACACAAAGAGTTCTTATGCTTAACATCAAAAGCATAATCCACAACAGGAAAAATGGATAAATTTGGCTTTAAAAGAAGTTAAAATTTTGCTCTGTGAAAGGCTCTCTTAAGATGAAAAAGCAAGCTATAAACTGGAGAAAATATTTGCAAACTGTACATCCAACAGAGGACTAGTATCTAGAATGACATAAAGACCTCTCAAAACGTAAACATGCAAGTATCCTGTCACCCAGGCAATTGCGATCTGGGTATTTATGTCAGAGAAATAACACATGTTCACACAAAAACTTGTACTTGAATGTTTATTGCAGCTTTATTCATAACAGCCCCAAACTGGAAAGAACCCAGATGTCCTTCAATGGATAAGTGGTTAAACAAACTGTGATAGAATCATACCACAGAATACTACTTAGCAATAAAAAAGAACGAACTATTGGTATACATATTCTCCACAGAATTATGCTGAGTGAAAAAAAAGCCAATCACAAAAGGTTACATACTGTATGACTCTAACTACATAACATTCTTGAAATGACAAATATCAAATCCCTAAAATGGTTTCCAGGGATTAAGGAGGGGGTGGGGCAGAGGGAAAGTAAGTATAACTGTAAAAGGGCAACGTGAAGGACCTTATGGTGATGAAAATGTTCAATATCTTGACCATATCAATGTCAGTAACCTGATAGGCACCGTATACTATTGTCTCCCAAGATGTTACCATTAAACTAGGTAAAGGGTACACAGGATTTTTCTGCAATATTTCTTTACAACTCATGTGAATCTAGAATTATCTTAACAAGTTTAATTTTAAAAAATGAGTGTTCAACTCTATGACATAAATCACAGCAAGATCCTTTTTGACCCACCTCCTAGAGAAATGGAAATAAAAACAAAAATAAACAAATGGGACCTAATGAAACTTCAAAGCTTTTGCACAGCAAAGGAAACCATAAACAAGACAAAACAACAGCCCTCAGAATGGGAGAAAATATTTGCAAATGAGGCAACTGACAAAGATTAGTCTCCAAAATTTATAAGCAGCTCATGCAGCTCAATAACAAAAAAACAAACAACCCAATCCAAAAATGGGCAGAAGACCTAAATAGACATTTCTCCAAAGAAGATATACAGACTGCCAACAAACACATGAAAGAATGCTCAACATCATTAATCATTAGAGAAATGCAAATCAAAACTACAATGAGATATCATCTCACACCAGTCAGAATGGCCATCATCAAAAAATCTACAAACAATAAATGCTGGAGAGGGTGTGGAGAAAAGGGAACCCTCTTGCACTGTTGGTGGGAATGTAAATTGATACAGCCACTATGGAGAACAGTATGGAGGTTCCTTAAAAAACTAAAAATAGAACTACCATATGACCCAGCAATCCCACTACTGGGCATATACCCTGAGAAAACCATAATTCAAAAAGAGTCATGTACCAAAATGTTCATTGCAGCTCTATTTACAATAGCCAGGACATGGAAGCAACCTAAGTGTCCATCAGCAGATGAATGGATAAAGAAGGTGTGGCACATATATACAACGGAATATTACTCAGCCATAAAAGGAAATGAAATTGAGTTATTTGTAGTGAGGTGGACGGACCTAGAGTCTGTCATACAGAGTGAAGTAAGTCAGAAAGAGAAAAACAAATACCATATGCTAACACATATATATGGAATCTAAGAGAAAAAAAAAAGATCATGAAGAATAAAGACACAGACCTACTAGAGAATGGACTTGAGGATATGGGGAGGGGGAAGGGGAAGCTGTGACAAAGTGAGAGAGTGGCATGGACATGTATACAGTACCAAACGTAAAATAGATAGCTAGTGGGAAGCAGCTGCATAGCACAGGGAGATCAGCTCGGTGCTTTGTGACCACCTAGAGGGGTGGGAGGGAGGGAGATGCAAGAGGGAAGAGATATGGGAACATATGTATATGTATAATTGATTCACTTTGTTGTAAAGCTGAAATTAACACACCATTGTAAAGCAATTATACTCCAATAAAGATATTAAAAAAAAGAAAAAGAGTGTTCAGACACTTCTAAAGGTCCTTCTGAATGTGACATTGTAATTGTTACCATGATTTGTGTGGATACCTCTATGGTGTATTTTCCAAAATGCAATCTATGGAACAGGGGTCCACCTCAAGAGGCTGGTAAGTGGTCTGTGGTTAGGAGGGTTTGTTCTATTGTCAAATAAGTGTGGATGAGCATTACTATAATAAAGAGAACAAAAAAATTTTTTAAACTAATTAACTTTAAGCCATAGTTTCCAAATCCAAAACATGGCCAGAGTCCTTTTCCTTCCCTTCCTTTCCTTTTCCTTCCTTTTCTTTTCTTTCCTTTCTTTTCCTTTTTCATTTTTCCTTATGAGGACCTAGTAGCATCAAATGGAACACTGGAGGTCCACAGAACCCAACTTGAGATATGACGCTGTTATAAATAGGCGGTTCCTCTGACATCGGATGTACACAACTTTAAGTTTTCACTTTGAGTCCTCCCTCAATCCCTCTCTGGCTGTGTATGTGCATTTTGGCCCCTGCTTCCAATTCCATCTCTTTCTCTTTGTGTTTTTAGTCCTCTCTCCTGCACTGAATTCAGAGCTCCCTGAGGGCAAGAGCCTTGTCTTCTTCCTCAGAGTCAATCAAGCACTTGCTTTGTACCTACCTCTGCCTCTCCCCATGCACTCTTCTGACTGTTCAGGCATTACTCATCTCAGTTATTCTTCTGAAGTGACCTGCTATTGTTTCTGCCTTCCACCAGCATTCGGGAACTGATCCTCCCCCAACGTGAATCATGCATCCTGGTGGCTTGTCACCTCTCTGACATGGGACGCAACGTGGTCAAATAGGACCCCATTCTCCTGGACAAAGGGATCGGTCCGGGGTGAGTATAAGACCCAAACCAAGCTAACCAAAGCTTTTCCCTGGAATTATCCAATTTGGAGTTGGAAGAGAAGTTTTGCCTCTTAGGTCATAGAAGCTGGAAAGATGTAAATCTGAGGACAGATTATCCATTTTGAGAAAGTCTGACTATGGTAAGCTGAGGATAAAGCCACTCAGAGACAAGCAGAATTAATGAATAGAAAAAGTTCTGACACTAGTAGCTAGATCTCTGGGATCCTGTGGACAGCTCCACTCCTGAACTTCCCACTTACTTTAGCTAATATATTCTTTTTATGCTTAGGTGAGTTCAGGTTGGATTTCCATCACTGCAACTAAAAAATTTCTAACTAATACATCCCATTCGACTTCTCATTCATTCCTGATCACCCTAATAAGCAGTAAGGATTGGAGCTTTTCATGCATCACTTTAACACATTTGGATACACTGAACACACTTTTACATTTTGATTTAAACCTGATGAGCTATGCAGGCACCTACTGTGCTCTTTCTTCATGAATGGGATCGAGAACAGATGTGTTTCCATGAAAAGAAGTCAGGAAAGGTCTGAAGCCTGCAGGGATGTTATGTGAGGACGCGAGGCAGCCAGTAAGGAGGAGGGCTGTGGAGAGTCGGGCAGAAAAGGTCCTTTAACGGAGAGGGTGACCCCTCAAATGTATACGTTAGCTCTTCCAAAACGCTATACAGGAGTGAGCCTGCCTCGGTCAACCAGAGCCAGACAACAGCTGGGAGGGGAGAAGGAGGTACAGATGGGCAGGAAAACCAGGGAAGGAGTAGAAGAGATTAACATTCATCCGGTGCCTAATACATGGCAGACACAGGCTCGAAAATGTCAAACAACGATTAGCCCAAGGTGGTGGGTTCACAATTCAAACACAAGTCTGTTTGCCTTCAAAGCCGGTGCTCTTTACACTCTGATGTGGGCTGTACCCGGATCCCAGGATCTGCAAATCGGGAAAGGGTGGAGTTTGCGGTCAGGACAGCAGAACCAGGTCAGCTTCAGAGCCACTTCCCTGACATGACCCGCACACAGGGCTGCCTCTCTCTTCTCCGGAACCGAAGAAAGCTCCAGGCGGTAGCCTCCTGGTGGGTTGTTGGAGCGCAGGGCATTTGAGGACCTGATCGGAATTGGGAGGGAGAGGGTGGAGGCAGATATTTCTATGGAACTAGGTTGTCAAAACTTGGGAAGTGTTCAAGACAGGCACTACTGTACATGGAGATGAGTGTGATCATAATCTTTTCTCTTAGTCCCCAGCAAAGCCAATGACCCAAGGCTGTTTGCAGTGGGGTGGGGAAGTAAAAGGGAACAGCATCTTCACAGAGAGTCCGGAAGTAAGGAATCTGCTTCCATGTTATATAATCTAAAAATGCCTCCACCACCTACCCTCACCCCACGCACAGGAGCAGGAAAGGGGGAAGAACTCCCAGAAATCACACAGTCAAGGCAAATGCAGCGAAATGGCTCACTGGTTACTGTGGCAACCGACTCCTCCCTGCTCCTGCTGCTTGTCCCACGATCCCTCTGTCACCCTATTTTTAGACTGAAGACAACGAATGAAAACGGCTTTAAAATATATATTTTTTTCTTTTCGGTGTGTTGAAGACATGCATAACCTTTCAAAAAAACAAAAAAGATTCCGAAGCCTGAGCTTCAAGGTAGGTGCAAGTCCTGCTGTAAGGTGACCCTCATTTCTCTGAGACCCGGGACCAACTCTGCAGAGCAAGGAGGGTGCTGGGTTTCCTGTGAGTTACGGGGCAACAAATAAGGAGGAGAAACCTGAAGCGACTGGAAGGAGCATAAATGCAAAGTAAGCTAGAGAACCAAAGTCATTAAAAATAAATAACAGTTTTTGAGGAATGAGAGGAGCTTTGAATCAACTGGCTAAGAATGACTATGTAACTCACCTCACCTCCAGATTTACTTGTCCTCATCTGTGAAATAAAGGAGGTGATGGTCCTTCCGAATCTCCATAACCTCCAAGATTCTGAAAAGCTCTAACATCTGTGATCATATACTTTTTAAACGTTACTCTCCTTAACCTTGCAAAGGAGCCAAATTGTAAGAATCTACTAGAGTTTCCCTAAGAAACAGTCCCAAACTTGTTACAGTGTTTGGTTTTATTCCAGTTGTGATATTTGAGGAATGCTACTGTGGACTATATCTTTGATTCTGATGGAAAGATACTTAAAAACAAAACAAAACAAAAACAAAAACTTTCAGTGCTGATGAAGATAAGAAATGAAAAAATGTAGATGCCTTTTCCTCCTTGAAAACACTGAATGAGTGCAACATACACTTAAGACGTTTTTCATGAGAAAGCTGGCCTTCTACAATTCAATGGCAAATAAATTAGCAACTAGAATGCAAAGCTATAGGCTTGGTCTGTGGCAGAAAGTAGAGCAGGGTCAGAGGAAGGGAAAAAGTGGAGAAAGCTCACTGAAGGAGGAGAAAAATCTAACCTAGATATAAGCTACATGCTTGATTTAGTTGATTCTGCATGGTGGTAGAAAGGGGCTCATGTGTCCAAATGGGTGGGGAGGCTCAGTAATAAGGGGCCTCCCCCGACCTTGCCCCATCCTAGTTCAGGGCTGAGTGGGAGAGCAGAGAGACAGAGTCTTCCCCACAGGTGGTGGATGGGGAGACTGGGGTATATTTTGGGTCAGCTGAGGCCCCAGGGCAGGGGTTCTTGAAGTCCATCATGCTAGAGCATTACTAAAGTGCTTGTTAAAAAGGCAAATGCTCATTCACAGCACCAGTCTGTAGTAATCTGGCTTGTATACTCTTCACCTGGCTAATATCTATTTGCTGTTTGGTTTTGGCTTAGATGTCCCTTCCACAGGGAGACCTTTTTAATCACCCCCCACCCCACCTCAGATGGTTTAGATCTCTTCTTGTGTGATGCCATCACACCAGTGTTTCTTGTTTTGAACTTTGTATCATAGTTGCAACCATTCTGTTTAATATCCGTCTTCTACACTGGTCTGTAAGGACTGTGAGCTTCATATAGGACATGTGACACATCTGTCTTACTTGTCACTCTATCCCTAGTAGCTAATGTCGGGCCTAGTACACAGTAGGCCCTCAATAAGAATCTGTTGAATGAATAAACATTATAAAGCATAGCAGTCCCATGTTGAATAGTGCCCGCCCCCCCCCCCAAATTCATAACTACTTGAAACCTCAGAAGGTGACCTTACTGGATCAGCATGGGTCCTAAATCCAGTGACTGGTGTCCATACAAGAAGGTCATGTGAACACATGAGAGGCAGAGATTGGAGTGATGCACCTACAAGCTAAGGAGCCCTGGCAGCCAACAGCAGCTGGGAGAGGAACGCAGAACACACTCTCCCCCAGAGTCTCCAGAGGGAACCAACCCTGCTGACAGCTTGATTTTGGACTTCCGGCCTCCGGAACCGTGAACGCATAAATTTTTGTTGTTGTAAGTCACCCAGATTGTGGTCGTTTGTTCTGACCGCCCTAGGAAGCTAATACAGTAGCCTACCCGTTCTGGACACCTTCCCATTCACTGATTACTCCTTCTGTTTAGTCTCAGACTCTCCCTACATTCAACTCATGCCATCAAAATTCTCATATTTCCTACTCCAATTAAGCAGTTAAAAGTACCAGAAACCCAAACTGGTTTTAAGAATAAAATATTTAGGGCTTCCCTGGTGGCGCAGTGGTTGAGAGTCCGCCTGCTGATGCAGGGGACACGGGTTCGCGCCCCGGTCCGGGAGGATCCCACGTGCCACAGAGCGGCTGGGCCCGTGGGCCATGGCCGCTGAGCCTGCGCGTCCGGAGCCTGTGCTCCGCGACGGGAGAGGCCACAGCAGTGAGAGGCCCGTGTACCCAAAAAAAAAAAAAAAAAATTGTTTATATGGTTTCGTTTGGTTTTTAATTTTGTTTTCATCAGGATCCAAAGTCCAAACACTGCATTTGGTTGACACCTCTTCCCTTTCATTTAACCTATATATTTCTCCTTCATATTTTTTATTGCAATTTACTTGCTTAAGAAACCAGGTCATTAATCCTACAGAATTTTTCGCAGCTTGGATTTTGCTGAATGCATTCCCATGGTGTCATTTAACATGTTTCTCTGTCCCCTGTATTCCCTGTAAACTGGCAGTTAGAACTAGAGGCTTCATTAGACTTAGGTTCTGGTTTTTTGCCGGATATACTTTATTGATGGTGCAGTGTACGGCAATCTGCATTTTAACAAATTCATATTTAACAAATATGCCCTTTTTTTTTTTTTTTTTTTTTTTTTTTTTTCCTTGCATTATGCGGGCCTCTCACTGTTGTGGCCTCTCCCATTTGCGGAGCACAGGCTCCGGACGCGCAGGCCCAGCGGCCATGGCTCACGGGCCCAGCCGCTCCGCGGCATGTGGGATCCTCCCGAAACGGGGCACGAACCCGCGTCTCCTGCATCGGCAGGCGGACTCCCAAGCACTGCGCCACCAGGGAAGCCCATGCCCTTTTTAAATAAGTTATTTATGACCGATATTAGTGGAATTGATATTGGATACTTAAATGGAGAGGGAAAAGTTCTGGAGTGTGATTGCAAAACCCTAGCATACATAAGAATCGACTGAGGAGACTTATTTGAACAGATTGCCAGGTCCCACTCCTAAAGCTTTTTATTCAGTAGATATGAGATAAGGCCTGAGAATCTGCATTAATAACAAGCTCCCAAGTGATGCTGATGCTGTTGTTCTTAGAACCACACTTTGTGAAACGTCTTCTTTAGAACACGGTGGTTTAGAAAGAGGCTTTGACATCTGAAAACCTAAGATGGAATTCTGCCACCTGCCAGGTGAATAGTCTTGGAAAACTACTTGACTTCTCTAGACCTCAATTTCCTCATCTGTAAAATGGAGTGAAAATAATACTCACCTTAGATACAGAGGTAAAACGATTAAATGAGATAATACCTGTAAACTTTAGTATTGAGCCTTGTGAACTGTCAATATTCAACAAATGGTAGTGGTGTTAGTATAATAATTATAATTATTATTATCAATATTATTATTCCTTTGCTAGTTTTATAACTTGCAATCAGGTCATAAGAAATTATTTCAACATAACCGTAATGAGGAATCTGCCTGGGAGACCTACTGGCCTGGAGATAGGAGTCTTTGGTCCAGTTGTGGCTGTGAACTATTTCAAAGTGGAACGTAGGAAAGAAAATGGAGGAAAGTTCTACTCTTACTCAGAGTCAGAGGTGTTCTTCCAAGTGGAGCAGTGAGAAACTGGCCCTTCCTACCACAAACACCACATCTGCCTCATAGACGCTCAACAGATTTCCCAACATCACAGATAAAGGGACTCATCTCTCACCCATCAGCAGAACAGTTTTAACACTGTACAGAATGTGCAGACACAAAGACAAGTGGACCAAAAAATCAGACAAAGATATTTACAAAAAATTAAAAATAAAAAGAGTGGCAATGAGTATTTTGGAGATGGGATTAAGAATATTTTTTTAATTTCATCACTTATTATGAATAAATGCTGAGGATTCCCTGGGTCACTGTAACTTCCTTGGTTCCACCATTACTTGATTCGACTGTCAGCCCAAAGCAAAGCGAAGGGGACTCGAGCCAATGCGGGGGAGGACAGGACTGACGAAGGGAGAAGACAACACAGGAACAGTCATAAGATTTGAGCTGAGATTAGAAAGAGGTTACTAATCCCTAGCAAGGAGGGGTAGGTAGGAGGTTAACGAAATACATACACACACACACACATATATATATATTTAAATATGGAACTGAACTGGAAACTTCTGTTGGGGAAGTAATATGGAATAATGATTAAGGGTCAGCAGGTCTAGGTTTCAATTATGTTTCTGCTGCTCACAGGCTGTGTGCCCTTGAAGAAGCTGTACAATCTCTCTGAGTCTCAATTTTTTTCATACGTAATGATGAAAATATTATTAATTGTTATTAGTATTATTGTTATTACTATTATCATTTTGACAGGAGTATTGAAGGACTGTATATCCCGCTCAGGGTCTCTTATACTGTCA
Organism: Lipotes vexillifer; assembly: GCF_000442215.2. NCBI lineage: Eukaryota > Metazoa > Chordata > Mammalia > Artiodactyla > Lipotidae > Lipotes > Lipotes vexillifer. Next base: position 2,405,074 of record NW_006781377.1, on the reverse strand, counting down.
TGATTCTCATTCAAGCTGAAGACTATAACTCCCAATCATGGTGGTTGTAAATAAAGTAAAGGGAAAATAAACTTGCCGGTGGGAGGAAACACTCTTAGAGGTCATGGGCATAATGAATCTGCCTTAAAGAGGCAACTGAAGAGGAAGGAAGATTAAGGCATGATGACTTTGGGAAAGACTGTGAAAAGCAGTAATGAGTCTGAGATTTTCCTCTACTCGCCAGCTGACCATGTAGTCCACCACAGTTTCCTGGACAGAAGACCAAAGATTTCTGGGTCAGACACAAAGGACTTTATTACTCACTGCACAGTGAGCAACGTGAACATCAGCAGATTTGCCTCAGTTCCCCTTGCTGTCAAGTCCAACAGGGGTGACATGATGAGACCAAATGATACCTGCACGCACAGCTGGTTGCTTTACAGGAGAGGAATCCAGGGCCTAAAGCCCAGAACTTTTTGATCAGGCAGTAAACACTGCAGCAAGCAGAAAATAAAGATACTTAAAATGAATTTAAAATAAAAGGAGCAGTAATGAATATTTTGAAGTTAGTTAGTCCCCTTCCCTCAAGTAGTTACAAGGTAGTCACGCTGCAGTCACCTAGACCTACTTAGTTGCCTGTGTGGCTAGCTACAAAAACTGTTCAGTGTCAGGAGATGGGTAAGCCTTGCAATCTAGCACACTCAGCAAGGATATCTAGGAAAGTTCAAGGCCCATGGGAGATTGCCTCTACCAATGGAGCACTCACACCTCCCGAGGGCCTTCTGAATCTCATTAAGTCTGCTGATGCTTTATTAATATTTGTATAGGTATTTTTTCATTTATTTAGAGTTGGAGTGGTCTATCATCAAGATAAGAAGATAAGTCAGTCTTTAGAATGCATAATAAAACACCAACTTTCCACGTCTCTGATGTATACGAATATTATTTCAAATAACACAGGATACCTGGGGTTCAGATTCCCACCAGTAACCTCGATTCTGAAGTGTCATTTCTAAGTTCCCAGTAAAATCCCAGTGAAGACTGCTGATGCTCAAGAAAGACAGACTGTGGCAACTTTATAACTTTTTGTTGTCCTTGTATTTCTTTTAGAATTCCTAAGCTATATCATGTCATCTCAGCAGAAACTTATATATCTGAATACTGCTCTAGCTCTTTATAGAAATGGTTTTACAAACTATAATTTAGTACCATGCCCTCTTTTTACAAATCAAAACTCGGTATAGCTAATACTAAATAAAAAGCATCTTATTTAGTTGAAGATATCCCTACTATCTTGATCAACATCCCCAAAGATTCACAATATAGTTGCTTGTTTTTGTTTTTTTTTTACAATTTAGCTCCAGGAAGACATTTGTCCAATATGCTTAATCATAATCGATATGAGAGAGATGTAACCGAATGTGCTTCTCTTTTTGCCTTGGCTATAGGAAAACCTGAAACTAAGTCTTGAACTTAAAAGTAGACATTTCCCTCAGTCCAGAATAATTATTCAGTGTCTTTCATTGGTTTGTCTTCATCCTTGTATTTTTTTTCAGTGGTTTTAAAGAATTATGGTACATTGTCTCAAATCATTTTTTGAAAATAGGCAAAGTAATGAATGAATGAACAAAACTACCTAAGTTTGGGTTTTTTTTTTTTAATTTATTATTGTTAATATTTTGCCAAAGTACCCATAAAGCTTTTTAGTTTAAGGCATAATCCTCAAATTAGTTTAAGATTTACAAAATGTAAATTGAGCTTCCAAGAGTTAGTCAGCATGCCTTATATTATGAGTTTTCCTGACTGTACTTTTATTGGGGTTTAATCAGAGACCATTGTAAGAAATTCTAATCTGGGTTCTAAGCATTTGACATTATTAAACAGCTGAATGAAAGAGAACATAAGAATTGCAAAGTAGAAAATACAATTATTTTTAAATTGAATAACATTATAAATGTAACAACACTGAAATGCTAAGAAGCATTAGGCAGCTCCAGCAGCTCCTGCTTCACAGGCCTAAATGCAACTGGAGAGCAATTTCTGAGGAGCCCAGGGGTAAGGATCTGGTGTCCGTCCCAGGGCAGTTCCCAGGAATAACAGGGCAGAAGTTCCATGGGACAGGTGAAAGACTCCCTGAGGGTTATGCTGCTGGCTGTTGGGTTTGCCCAAAACACATCAGTGATAACAGGTTGGTCATGGGCCAGTCATGCACAGACACTCTCATCACCATGGCAAGGCCTAGAACGTGCCGGGAACTACTAAGGTGGGCAACGAAGGTCCCCCTCCTTGGGTACCACATCCAGCCCAGCACCTCTCACATAGACTCTGCCTTGAGCTAAGCACTTCCTTAAGACCAGAGGAATGAACCATCATGAATGTGCTCAGCCAGAGAACACCCAAATCCTCAAAGGCATACAACCTGTTCCTGGGGCCCTAGATCTACCCCTGCTCTGTGGGTGGCCTGAATAAGGGTGAAGACTCAGCCATCAGTAAAGGGCAGCAAATATACCTTCTTGCTGCAAAAGGAGGGCAGTCAACATCCAACTCTGTTTCCTGACATCACCTGAGCCTTTAACGCCATCTAAGAATTTAGATGGGGCGGGGGGAGTTAAATTCTCAAAAATAACTTCAATTAACTTTAATGATTTTAACTTTTAACTTTAAAAGTAAATATCTGGGGCTTCCCTGGTGGCGCAGTGCTTGAGAGTCCGCCTGCCGTTGCAGGAGACGCGGGTTCGTGCCCCGTTTCGGGAGGATCCCACATGCCGCGGAGCGGCTGGGCCCGTGAGCCATGGCCGCTGAGCCTGCGCGTCCGGAGCCTGTGCTCCGCAAATGGGAGAGGCCACAACAGTGAGAGGCCCGCATAACGCAAGGAAAAAAAAAAAAAAAAAAGTAAATATCTGTCATCCAGTAAATGGGTTACATTGTGTGGCAGCACAGAAAAACAAGTAACTTTGCAGTTGTTAACTTTGGAGCGGTAACTTTCAAGTGGCTGAGGAAAGGCCATCCTTGACAGAGGGAGGCTGCCAGCACAGCACCCTCTGCCAGGCGAAAGTGTCCCTACAACCTGCCTAGAGCTGCTGGAGCTGCACGCAGCAGGGTGACCCTCCAGGCTGCTGTGGTCGCCAAAGTAGAGCAGCTGTGGCACCCTCAGGGCTGATTCTCACGAAGTATACGTGAGAAAAAGAGAAGCGCAGGAAGCCAGAGCAAGCGTGACAGGACGAAGGGCATTTTTCTGCTTCTCTCTCCTCTTTGCAGCAGCTGCTGTTCACCATGCGGGATAAGTGAGGAGGGCAGCCTGCAGTTTGTATTTGCTCTTCCCACCCCCACCTTTCATCACCTCCCTGCCCACCTCCACTCCAGACCGAGGACTTCATTCTAACAGGAATCTGCTTTGCTCTTGTAGCTCTTTCTACTAAAATATTAACCCTGCTAAGGTGCCAGCAGATGAGAGACAAGCCACAGCCTCTCCTTGAGACATCTGGATTTCAAAAGGAGCCTCTTGTAAGATAAGTCTTCAGTCTCCAATGAGAAGGGGTTTGGATTTATCTGAAAAAGGACCACACTTGATGGGGAGAGGTTTTCCAGGCACACCTCAAATTATGGTTGACCCTTGAACGACACGGGTTTGAACTGTGTTGATCCACTTATACATACATTTTTTTCAATAAATACGTACAGCACTACAGAACTGAGGATGGTTGAATCCATGGATGTGGAACCACTCATACGGAGGGCGCACTTTGGGACTTGAGCATCCGCGGGTTTTGGCATCTACTGGCGGCTCCTGGAATCAATCCCCCCACGGATACCAAGGGACAACTGTACATTGCCTTGGGCGGGAGGGCTTTCAAATGGCTCTGGTCATTCAGGTCAGACTTAGGACTATAGAATGCTCCAGGGAGAGCAAATGATAGCCTGAAAAAGTAACAATCCCTGTCTCTAACTCAGAGAAATACAAGATCTCATGTAAGAATGATCATTGCTAGGAAGAGGACACTTTAATCTTGGAAATGACATGAAGAGTTGGTTGATTCAACCTGACAAATATGTATGAAGACCCTCTTAGGAACTATACCATGAGATACTGCAGTGTACAAACAATGAGTAAGCCATGATGCTTTCCCTCAGGGTGCTCAGTCCAACAGGGGAGACACACGTGTAAATAACGCAATGTGGTTGGAACCTGCTGTAATAGCTTCATGGGAAAAGTGCCATCATCAGAGAGGCGAGAGGGAAGAAGCCTGCTTCATATACCAGCAAGTGCGGAAGAGGCACCTTCACTCTAGAAATGCTGAGATCTCAAATAATTTTTTTTTTCCAATAAGGCTAGTAATAGACAAGGGAAAGAAATGAAGCAAAAATGAGGTCTGTGATTTAAATAGGACCTACTGCAAAAGGATTTTTGCCTTTGCCTTTTAAACTAGAAACACTTTCAGACACATAATTATGAACTGCTATTACAAGAATAAAAAATAAACAGAGCACGGAAGATGATAGTGCAAGTTAATATTAGAATTTAATATCCATGAAACCTTGGCCATTCAGTACGTTTAGGGTTAGGGCCAGGGAATCGGAAGGTGAACAGAAAAAGAAAATTATAATATAGAAGGAAAATCAGACAAAAGCATTACTGAATATTTCAACAGAAGTGGAACTAAGGCAATGGCACAAAAGGCAGAGCAGCAGAGGTAGATGATTTATTAACAGAGCTACTAAATTCTATGTCAAGGATAATTCCAAGTTACAAAGACTGAAGTTAAGAGAGAGTGAAGCAGAAAATACAGAGAAAGGGAAGTTTAGAGATCAGATTCTAGCCTTAGCTCCACTGCTAACAAATAAGGAGCCCTTTCTGGACCTTGATTTCCATATCTGTAAAGAGTTACGGTACAGTGAAGTCTCGCTAAGATGCCTTCCGTCTCATGTTTTTTTTTAAAAAAAAAGCATGGAGAAAGTGTAATACTCATTCATTTCATTTCAACGAATAGTGAGCACATAGCATGTGCCAGGCACAGGGGGACACAGGGGAGAACAAGATTATACTCTGGCTGGGGAGAGATCAAAGGAGGTGAGAAAGGGAAGGAGTAGTACTTGACAAGACTGTTAATTCCACTGTTGAGCAATGGCCCCCAATAATCCCTGTTTTGGGTGTTCACACCCTTGTGTAATTTGCTCCCACACTGTACCAGGATTGGTCTACATGACCAACAATACACAGCAGAAATGATGGGAGGTCACTTCCAAGATTATTAGGTGATAAAAGACTGCAGCCCAGTGTTGGGTTCCTCCTGCTCCCCCATCTATCTGTACCTGTATCTCTAGCTCTAGTTTTCTTGGATCTCTTGCTCTGGGGGAAGACAGCTGCGATACTGTGAGCAGTCCTATGGTAAAGAACTGAAGACTCCAGTCATTAGCCACTGAGGAACTGAGGCCTGCGATAACCACTTGAATGAGCTTGGAAGCTCAAGCTTTTCCAGCCCCAATGAAACCCTGAGATGACTGTAGCCCTGGATCTACAATGTGACTGCAACCCTGCGAGAGACTGAGTCAGAACCTCCCAGAAACTGCATGAGATCATAAACATTTGTTCTTTTAAGCTGTTAAATTTGGGGGTGATTTCTAATACAGCAATGGATCTAATCCACACGTGCATGGTTTTAGTTTCAGTTATTTAAGTGTTCACATACATAGAATTTTAGAACTGATGCTTAAGGAGGTTAAGATAATACCACTAACAACAGAGCAGGGACTAGAACCAACACCTTCTGATTGGTGATCAAGCTCCTTTCACTGTACTGTGCTGACTCTCCATAATGGATTAATCTCATAGATAAAGAAATAAGGTCTGACTGGATGAAGTAATTTGCTCAAGATTCTACAGCAAGCAAGTAGCTGAGCCTCTGCACTAACCTACTGAACTCCATTCTTTATAATAATCTTTTTCCTACTCTCAAGCTTCACTGACCTTGAGATAATTAGCTGAATGAAGATGAAAAGAAATAAGAGCTGTCCTTAAAGGGTAAACTGGGCGCTTGCCTCAGGCCTTTCCATTCAAGGTGAGCTCTATGTTGGTGATTTACACTTAGCAATATATTCACGCATTTATTCAACAAGTGTATTTTTGACACCTGCTTTAAGCACAGCAAAATCTGTGGGTTGTAAGGAATATAAAATGCTAGGACTTAAAAATCTAATTAGGGATTAAAGACAAACTTGATGAAAAATTACAATAAAGTCAGTATATGTTTGCCTGCTGAATGAACAGTAGGAACAATATATGCAATAAGCATTTTAAAAGAATTGCAGGCTAAAAAAAACCCCGAAAGAATAGAAGGAAATCCACTGTTTCCCCCAGTTAAAGTCATACCCCACCCTCAGGCAATGGAATGAGACCTAGAAATCCCCATTCTTATTCTCTGAAAGCTCCTTTCTCCCCTAGGGATATTCCATTAATTACCATTACAAATATCATGGCCTCTGCTTCCTCCTTCATTGTTTTGGGTGTGACTTGGTCTTCAGGCTAAGGAATTTGAACTCCTTTTCTATAATTGTTGAAGGTTTTTGAGCTAAGGTTGCAATGGGGATGAGAACTGACTGGGTGGCAGAGGCAGGGGGATTCATGTCAACACCCACGTGTTCACACAGGTCGGCTGGACAGGGCTGCCACCTTGTGACAGGCATGGGCAGTGTGCCCTCTGCAGTGGAGACTGGAGACTAGAAGGGGGTGTGGGCGCTTAGCAGTGCTTGACTGGCTGGCAGCTGAAGGCTTTTTCATGTCTGTCTTAAAGAGACCTTGCTTTAGCTTGATAAAGAGAAAATAGAGACAAGTGTGGGCCTTTTAAGAAGATCAATATGGCCCTAGGTTCTCAACATTTTTAGCTATCTGGCTTTCTTGTCACAATAAAGATACCAGAGGGAATTCCCTGGCGGTCCAGTGGTTAGGACTCCATGCTTTCACTGCCCAGGGCACAAGGTTCAATCCCTGGTCAGGGAACTAAGATCCCACAAACTGCTCAGAGTGGCCAAAAAAATTTTTCAATAAAATAAAACAGCAGGAAAAAAGAAATTATTCTCAAAAAAAAAAAAAATAAAAGATACCAGAAACTATATATTTACACATCCAAGCATATGTATATTTTCAAAGATTGTGAGGAAAAGACTGGCAAAAGTAAACAGGGAAAATTCCGAGCAGCAATGAAAAAATATTTGAGCTACGCGTGTTCTTCATTCAAGTCAGCAGATGGACAACAGTCCCTCCCCCTAAAGGGCCCAGAAGCAGTTTGAATTTAGTATGTCCCCCAAATATTATTCATATTCTCCTTAGCACCTGTCCTTCCTTCTGTGTTCTGTAATTTGGTGAACGATACCACCCAACTCAGCCCGAAGCCAAGAAGCCGCCCTAGATGCTCTCTTACCTCCTGCCCACCTCCCACCGCTCTGTCGGTCTCCTCCCTGAGTATCTCTCCAAGCCGTGTCCCCGGCTTCATATTTGCAGTGCCAGTCTTGGTTCAGATGCTCATTCTCTCTGCCCCAGATCATCGAGCATGAAACCAACAGATGCTTCTCAAGGAGAGTGTCCCATGATTGTATTAGTCAGGGTCCCAGCAGGAAACTGGATCACATTCCAACATGGTAACTTAAGACACTTGGATGATGAAGGGACTTTTTACAAAGGTGTAAGCATGTTACCTGAAAACTGGGTTCCCCTCTTGTTGGGTGTCAAACCAAAAGACACATCCAAGCCAAAGAGCGGGAGAAGGAAGAATTTATTATAAATTGCAGCAAGTAAGGAGAACACAGGGAATCTTTCCCAAAGCAGTGCCTCCCTGAAAAACAAAATTGGGTAAGTTTTAAGCTAAGGGTACATGCATATTCATGAAGGGGCTTGGGCAGCCTGGTCAACAGAGTCCAAGCTTTAGTTGATTGAAGTCATCCAGGGTGAGAAAAGGTCAGCACCATCATAATCCCTTAGGTTCCGATTGTTCTGGCAGTTAAGCGCCTGGGGGATTTAAATTCTGCAAAACAGCTCAAGAAGAGCTAGTTTCTAAAGACTTCAGGCTAGTCGTTACCATTGAAATAGAACTGGGAGTCCTTACAACTGATTTGCTATCTTTGTTATTGTTACTTCTCTTGCTTGATAACAGTTTGTTCTCTTGTTTCCTTAAAATCATTATTACTGAGACCTGTTCAAGGGCAAGCATTGTGGCCAGGCTTAGATCACAAAATGGTTTAGGCCCCAAAGGGCTTTTCTTGCGTCAAGAAAGCCACGCCTGGTTCTCTTTCTCCAGGGACCCCCTACCCTATCTGCTTACAAGTAGGCTAAGGAAACTAGCAAGAGACAGTTATGCTCCCCTAGGCTAGCCACTGCTGGGTCTGAAGCGACGAGAGTAAGGACAGAACTGTAGCTCTAGGACCCACAGCCAGCTATGGCTATGGAAAACGGACCTCCCAGCTAGAACTGTGACCTCACAGTAGAGCTACTGACAAACCAAGGCCCAGTGGAGGGGTGTGTGTAAATTTCCTGTCCTGTCTCTCTGCCTACCCTTGAATCTCCTGCTAGTGACTCCCACTGACTGAATCCCATGAGAAACCAAAAGGCAGGGGACATTTTCAGAAGGTCAGCCTCTTAGAGTCATGGTAGAAAGAGGAGAGAGTGGGTCTGGAGGGACAAAGAGAGAATACCCACAACAGAGCCATTTCACAGTACTCAGACATTTTTAAGAGAACTCTGGCAAAGAAATCTATTCAAATTTGTTTTACTTGGGGTTTTCCTGATCTTTCTCCATCTAATCTTGCCCAGCTGTATCTACTTCCTCCTGCCACTAGACATGCCTTCTTAAAGCACAGATTTTAGCAGGTTACCCCCCTGCTTCTAAATCTGTCAATGGTTGGCATCACCCTTTGAATGAATGCCCCTCCCTAACCTTGTACCAAAACTCCACCCCCAGCGTACACAGATACCACACCATCACTGACTCTCATCTCTCCAATGTCGTCTCCCTCCCAACAGTTTATACTCCAGGCTTCCTGAGCTGCTATGGATTCATGACCGCATGCTGTCCTTTTACGTGGAATGCTTCAGTGATCCTGAGACCTGCATTAACATGATCATGTGGGTGCTCTTCCAAAAAAGCGTTTTCTGATACACCAGACTGGATGACACCTATTTTTGTGCCCCTGCTGTACTTTAAGCCTACATCTGTTATAACATTCACCCATCACACAGTATTAACTATATGTATGCTATTTACCTCAGGGGTCATGATAATACAGCTCTGTACCCTGGTACAACAGGTACTCAGTGAATGTTTGTTGAATTAAATTCCTCCTGTACGTAAGGACCACATGGGTGGTTGGCAATTGCAAGTGAGATCTTTCCATGACACGCACCCCCAAGTTGTAAGCAGAGGAGATTTCAAAAATGTCTACAGCTTGGGTTCCTTGCATTTGGTGTATTATTCCTTCTTATAAAAGGCAAAGGATCAAAGTCAATGCCTCAGTTCATGGAAAACTTATTTCTTGAATAACTCCTAAACACCTGTCTGTAAATGCCAATACCAGGAATTGTGACTCCCCTCAAAGAGATCAGAACACAAGTGCCCTGAGGAAAGACTGTGTCTTCACAGTCTCTGCCTTTCTCTGCACTTCTTGCACTAGACTAATCATAAACTCAGATTTTCTCAGGTAAATCTGTACCATGAAACAGCTGGCCCATGGGGTCAGAATTGGGTCCAAACATTTCCAGATGTCCTGGAGGTATGACTAGTGTGCTGCAGACACCTTCAGGAGGGGTGAGAGTTGTTTCCACAGTCAGTTTCAGGCCTCACTGTAGTGCAGTGATGGGAAAGCACTAGATTACTGATCAGACAGAAAAAGGGCGAGGGGAATGTTTAAAACCCAATTCTGCCCCTTCTTGGCTGGGTGACCTTGGTCAAGTTACTCTATGCTTCTAGGTGTGTTTCCCTATCTGCAAAATGGGATCAAGACGGGCCTCACATGGTTCTTGTCAGGATTAAGTGAGATAAATCAGAAAGAGATTATTAGTAAGGACCCAATAAATTTTTGTCTCTCCTTTTACCACCTTAATTATCTCCTGCTTTGAGAGGCTGCCTTTCTAATTTAGAAGGGGGCAGGTGACTTGGTTGGGTGCAGTGAGGTATGCTAGCTTGTTTGTTTAAATTTTTTAAAAATACTTAATTTCAAAGCTTCCTTATGGCAATACTGTGACAGAAATAAAACTAGGCAGTTGTTGCTATGCAACATCAAGTAGTTTGCCGAGGAACTGGATATATCTTTGCTGTTACTTATCTTTAGTTGAATTCTGAGCAACATTTTTCTGACTAGCCAGCGTTACCCTGCTCTTATTTCGTAAGGGGAAGCTGCTGAGGTGGGAAATCGAGGGGGAAGTGCTATGCGGGGGTCACTGGATCACGGCTGGTGCTCGGTCTCCGTAACACGGGGCGTTGTGTCCTCTTCTCATTTTCTGTTCTTTTCCCTTAATCTGTTTTGCCTCCCATTCTCTTCACTATAATAAAAGAAGACAAGGGGGAAAGTGGATGGGGGGTGGTGGTGGGATGAACTGGGAGACTGGGATTGACATACATACACTAATATGTATAAAATAGATAACTAGGGCTTCCCTGGTGGCGCAGTGGTTGGGGGTCCGCCTGCCAATGCAGGGGATGCGGGTTCGTGCCCCGGTCCGGGAGGATCCCGCGTGCCGCGGGGTGGCTGGGTCCGTAGGCCATGGACGCTGGGCATGCGCGTCCAGAGCCTGTGCTCCACGGTAGGAGAGGCCACAACAGTGAGAGGCCCGCGTACCGCCAAAAAAAAAAGATAACTAATAAGAACCTGCTGTATAAAAAATAAATAAAATTTAAAAAAAGAAAATAATAAAATAAAATTCAAAAAGAAAACATGCGGCAAAAGCTTCACAACATTGGGACTTCCCTGGTGGTGCAGTGGTTAAGAATCCACATGCCAATGCAGGGGACACGGGTTTGATCCCTTGTCCGGGAAGATGCCACATGCCGCAGAGCAACTAAACCCGTGCGCCACAACTACTAAGCCCGCATGCCACAACTACTGAGGCCCGAGCACCTAGAGCCCGTTCTCCGCAACAAGAGAAGCCACCGCAATGAGCCCACGCACCGCAACAAAGAGTAGCCCCTGCTCGCCGCAACTAGAGAAAGCACGCGCGCAGCAACGAAGACCCAAGGCAGGCAAAACTAACTAACTAACTAAATAAATAAATAAAAGAAGACAAAATGTTTCTTTTAGCCCTTTTCTTGATAGCAGCCTTCTCAGTTTTGGTTAGTTGTTGGACTTTGTCCCTTTTGGAGCAATAAATATTAGAATTTATCTAAATATTTAATTATAGCCAGTCCATCCAATAAATGTCTCTATTTTTCACTTAATAAAAGACATACCAAAATTAATACAATGCCTTTTGTAAAATATTTAACTCTATGCTCTTGAAATATTCTTATCCTCACCCTGTGTGCTGCTGTGCAATCCTCATACCTTATATTTTCTTTCAGAAAGCTCCTTCCTAAAAAAAAAAAAATCTGCCGTACAACCGACCTGCAGTAAAATTCCTAAGTCTGTCTCATTCCCCAGCCCTCCCTCCCAACACCGACCCTTCCCTTTTTCCACATCCTCTTTTCTACCCAGAGAGCTCACTGACCTCCCATTCTTATTCCTCTTCACTGACTCCTCTGCTCTCATCCAAGTAAGTATATGCTAGGCTTCATCTGACCCTTCCGCTGTTTCCCATTCTGATCTCATAGGCACTAACTTGTTGAGATTCTGGGGAGGTGCAGAAAAGAGCACACAGAGATCAAAGGGTGGGTAGGTGATATTCGCAAGGATCATGTGACCAGGTGTGAGGAAACATTTCCAGGGTTAGGGGGCATCATGGGGAAGCGGTTAGCATTCTGAAGGAGGTGTTTTGAGCTAGAAGCCGTTACTCTTGTGCTGAGAGAAACGAGTAAACAACAACAACAACAGGACACTCTAGGTTTTTTGTTCTTTTTTGGCCATACCGCATGGCTTTCATTTCCCCGACCACAGATGGAACCCTGGGCCCCTGCAGTGGAAGCGCGGAATCCCAACCGCCGGACCGCCAGGGAATTCCCAGGACACCATAGTTTCGAAGGAATGCCAAGGTTTTCATGCTGATACCTGACCTACCCCGATCCTGCCCCTTCTCCTGCCACTGTGTCTACCCCAGCTGAAATATATTTACCTGTCCTCTGCCTCATTCAGCTTTCCCAGGATCAACCGTGTAGAAGATAGATAGTCAGGACTGAGAGGGACCTCTGAGACGATGAAGTCTAACTCCCTGATTCCAAAACCTGAAGCCCAGAGACTAGGAGAGATCGGCTACAGTCACACAGCTTGCTGGTGTCACAGGCCCTGTCTCTCCAATTAACGGACTGATTGGCTACACCGGAGGTAAGGAGGGTGGCCTTGTTGTATTGTCTCATTCATGTCTAATTAATGACTAGAGAAGGGAGAAATCTTTTCAGTCTTGGACGGAGGGGATGGAGACCCAAAGCAATAACGGGCATAGTTCCAGGCTCTAGGGAGTTTTAAATCAGACAACACGAACAAGTTCCCGTTTATCTTATCAGTGTATCTTGCCCTATGGTCTTCCGCAAACTTTCATGCGGCAAACATGTATTGAGCACCTGCTGTTTCCACATATGGCACTGGGCACTAGGGTAAGATTCTGCCCAGCCCTCAAAATGCTGGAGGACTAATGGCTAGACAAAATCTCAAATGAAATAGAACAAAAGACAGAATCACGTGGGAAATGCTTATTTTCACACAGAGAAAGAATGATTAATCCTCCCTGTGAGGAAGAGGAGGTCAGAGGTGCTTTCACAGATGAGGTGGCTTCTGAGCTGCGTCTTAAAGGGTAAACATGAAAGTGACGAGGGAGCAGGGCATCTGTGCAGCTGAGGCAGGCCCAGCAAACAAAGAGCCAGGACAGGTGGGCGTCTGTGGTCCCAGGTAAGAGGGGCTGTGCCCGTGCTGTGGGTGTGTGGGAACCAGAGGCGGGAGGTTAGACTGAGCACACAGACCAGGGCTGGACCGCGGTAGGCCTTGCACACCCAGGGCACGGGTTTGATTATCAGATCCATTTACATATTTCTCGTCCACTTGGACAGGAAAAAGATTTGCAGCTATGGAATTTGGACTTTGTGAGCCACGGGGAGTAAAAAGGTTTTAATAATAAGAGCGTTGTGACTGGATCTGTATGTTAGAAAGATTTTCAGATTTTCACAACTGACCTTTCAAATGCTAGGTGGAATGAGTTAAACGTTGCATCTTTCTGAGGGTGAAAGAACTGTAAAAGGCAAGCTTGTATTTACAAAGTGGAGAATATCTCAAGAAGACTTAGCTTGTTATATCTGTTGAATTCTAAATAACAATGGTTACCGGTTAGGATAAGACCTAAGGATGAAGAGCACGTCATCTTTTCTGCTGCAGGAGTCCTTTGAAACTCTCCTAAGCTTCTAATGCCATTAAACCTTATGAAGTCTTATTTATAATACACAAAGTGACCCCCTACCTGGACAGCCAGATAACAGAAATCACTAACATTTGTATAACTCTCTGTGTTCATTAAAGACTTTAATTCGACTTTCTGTCTTGATTCCCACAACAATTGGATAGATCAGTGTTATTTTTGTCTCCGCTTTACAGGTGAGGAGACTGTGAATCAGAAAGATAAAGTGACTTGCCTAAGGTAGCAGTTGGTCAGGGGAATGGGGCCTGAGTTCTCTGACTCTAAATCCTGATGTTCCTTCCACTGCAGCTTGCTGATCATCAGTAGGGTGACAGCCAGACTACCTTCACAGAGATGAGGGACTGTCATCTGCACCAGAAGCTGCCCCCAGTTTACTGATGATCTTGGTCATGTCTTTACCCATCCAGTAGGAATACTCACCTGCTCACTGATTGTCAGGATGTTGTAAGAATATGATACCAGGACTTCCATGGTGGTGCAGTGGTTAGGAATCTGCCTGCCAATGCAGGGGGTACGGGTTCGAGCCCTGGTCCGGGAAGATTCCACATGCCGCTGAGCAACTAAGCCCATGCACCACAACTACTGAGCCCACATGCCACAACTACTGAAGCCCACGCGCCTAGAGCCCCTGCTCCGCAACGAGAGGCCCCCGCAATGAGAAGCCCGTGCACCGCAATGAAGAGTAGCCCCTGCTCCCACAACTAGAGAAAGACCATACACAGCTACGAAGACCCAACACAGCCAAATATAAATAAATAAATAAAGTTTATAAAAATAAATAAATAAAAGCTTTGCTTTAAAAAAAAAAAAAAGAAAGAGAGAAAGAAAGAATATGCTACCACTCTGCGAAGAGCAGAGTACTAGGCAAGCGTAATGCTCATCTGTATTCACTTGGTACAACAGCCTGATCCCCAAAAGCCAAGAAACCATTCATATGTTAGAAATGACAGCAAAATATTTTCCCCTTGAACCTCTGTCACATGGAGAAGGGAAAACAGAAATAGGTCATATCTCTAATGTGTTCCTCTTCCAGATTACAAAAAGGGAAGGCACACTTTTACAACAGTCATAGTGACACATAAACCAGGCATTTAAAAAATCACTTATAAACTAGCAAAACAGTGGGCAAAGTTACTTCACCTTTCAGGACCTGCGAGGCCATATCTGTAAAATCATGGGGTTGGACCTGATGAACTCTAAGGTCTCTTCCTGTCCTAAGACGGAATTATTCTACGCATAAGTGAAACAGGTTTATGTAAGATCTGATTAAGATCTTCTTGAACCTCCAGAGGTGAATACTGGGAATGCAGTTTTTAAAGCCTACTTCTTGCTGTGAGCCTCACATTACTGCACCCCCTCCTCCAACTTCAGAGACAACAGAGCCCAAACTGATTCATAAACAGCCACAAGAGGAAGACCAGAGGTGTGAGAAGATGACTTCTTGGATAACTCAGCAGCCTGAAGAGAAGCTCTCCTCTTTCTTCTCTCGCTGTAGTAGCTACAAGAAGGTAAGAGTCCCCAAAAGACAAACAACCCGGTTTAAAACAATGGGCAAAGGACCTGAATAAACATTTCTCTAAAAAACATATACAGGGCTTCCCTGGTGGCGCAGTGCTTGAGAGTCCGCCTGCCGATGCAGGAGACGCGGGGTCGTGCCCCGTTTCGGGAAGATCCCACATGCCGCGGAGCGGCTGGGCCCGTGAGCCATGGCCACTGAGCCTGCGCGTCCGGAGCCTGTGCTCCGCAAATGGGAGAGGCCACAACAGTGAGAGGCCCGCATAACGCAAGGAAAAAAAAAAAAAAAAAAAAAAAAAAAAAAAAAAAAAAGATATATAAATGGCCAACAAGCACATGAAAAGATGCTTCACATCATTAGTCATCATGGAAATGTAAATCAAAACCACAATGCGTGAGACATGACTTCATGCCTACTATGATGGTTATAATCAGAAAAGGGGACAATAACAAGTGTTGGCAAGGATGTGGAGAAATTAGGACCCTACTACATTACTGGTGCAGATGCTGTGGAAATCAGTTTGTCAGTTTCTCAGAAAGATAAATATAAAATTACCGTATGACCCAGCAATCCCTCTCCTAGATATACACCCAAAAGAACTGAAAAGAGGAACTCAAACATACATTTGTATGCCAAAGTTCTTTGCAGCACTATTCACAATAGCCAAAAAGTATGGATAAGCAAAATGTGCTATATACATACAATGGAATGTTAATCAACCACAATAAAGAATGAACTTCTGATACATGCTACAACATGGATAAACCATGAAAACATTATGTTAAGTAAAATTAGCCGAACAAGAAGGACAAATATTGTATGATTTCACTTATATGAAATACCTAGAATAGGCAAATTCAAAGAGACACAAAGTAGATTCAAGGTTATCAGGGGATGAAGGGAGGAAAACAGAGAGTTTTTGCTTAACGGGTACGGGTGTTTGGGTGATGAAACACTTTGGGAAATATAGATAGTAGTGATGGTTGTACAACATTGTAAATGTAATTAAGGCCACTGAATTAAACACTGAAAAAAGGTTAAAATAGCAATTTTGTGTTTTTATATATTTTACCACAATAGAAAAAAAAGAAGGGGGCAGGACTTGCCCCCACTGAGTGTGTAAAGCAAAGACTGTTGCTCACCATCCAGTTCTCCAAGGATCCAAGGATCATTACCCACTGCAGTCGCTGACCTCCAGGACACCCTGAAAGGAATTCAGGACGAAAAACAAGATAAGGCACTCTGTGCTTTGGAAAAACACCCTTAGATAGTTAGGGATATTTCAGGAAGAAATTTTAATGAACGCAGATTCCTACACTTTCCCATACATAGAAACTCACTAAAACTATTAACTGAGAAATCTGTTCCTCATGATATATACGTGATTGCATGCATTCCCTATAGCCACAATCACATACACATGGTGGCTTCTTCTCCTACCTCTTCGGAGCAATCCCCTCAGAGCTACTGAGAGGCTGTTTCCCAGGCAACAGTCCTCAGTGAAGTCCCTGAATAAAACTGAAACTTACAACTCTTACACTGTACATTTTTCTTTCCCTCAACAGATGTCTAAGCAGTCTGAGGCCACCAGGCTTGTTGACCTGCCACCAGTGCAGGAGAAAGAACACCACAGAGCAGGGCACCAGGGCGTAGCCTGGTTGAGAGGGGCATATGGTCCCCTTGGGTTCCTGTTTCCTGAGGCATGCAGAAGATAGATTCCACAAGCGGCTATAGACCCCGAGTAGGAGGCCATGAAGGGCAGATGGCCATGAAGCTTACAAAGGACTACCAATGCCAATGGAGCATGCAGGATGGAGACGTATCAGCAAGGCTTAAAGGAATCCCTACTGCTTCCACTGGGCCTTCAAGCAACCAGCCAGAGCAGTGAGAATGGTCAAAAGAAAGGTAGGAAGAGGTCACCGTCTGTGTCCCTTATGCTTGTCCCTGACTCAGGCTCAGAGAGGTAAGTAGGAGAAGGAAAGGGGAAGATGAAAGGAAGCCCTTGGTGCCAGGTGCCTCTAACCTCTAGATCCCTGCAACTATTAATCCAGCATGACCTGGGAGAAGGAGGAAGAGAGTTCTGAACTAAATTTCAGATCGATGTTTTTAAATGAAGAGATTGGGGCTCGCAAACTGAAGTGAGACTGTTCTGAAGAGCCCAGAGTGACTAAGTACAAGGAACCAGACTGAAATATCATTAGGGGAGCTGGCTCCCAGGAGGAAAAGGTGGTTTAGCAGAGCAAAGTTGGTAGAAGTTATTGGACAAATAAATCATTCACATTTATACCACAAAGAGTTGAGTCTGTTTAATACACAGGTTACATACTGTGCGAGATGTTTGCCAGCGTTCTCCAGTACCCGTTCTCTCCATTCCTTCACAGTAAGAGGATTTGCAATTCTAAGCTGAACAAATATCCACTCAGAACAGAGAATACGTTTTCTATCCTCCATTCCAACTAAGTCTGAACATGTGCCTAGATTCTGGACGATTGGATAAACATGAAAATACGTGGCAGCTTTTGGAGACCTCCCTCAAAAGGTCACTGTCTTATATCCTTTGCTTTCATCCACTTTCTTTTTCAAGTGTTCCTCCACTCTGCATCTTAAGATGGTGACTGGGGCTATAGCTAACATCCTAGGTCATGAGGACAATGGTTGAAACCTCAAGATGGCAGAGGAGTAAACTCTAAGGATTCTTTATTCCTGGAAACTTCAGGGAACAGAACCACTACACACCAGCCCTGGAGAGCCTAACTTTTATACGGAAAGTGCGGTGGTCTATATTTTTAAAGCCACTGTTGTTTTAGCCCTCTGTAACTCACAGCTGAACCTAATTCTATATGAAACATGCAAAATATATTACTACAAAATAATCTAAAGCTAAAATGTAGAAAAAATAAGAACTGCATGGTACCTCTTCACCTCCGCTTAGTCAAAATAACACAGATACTAAAAAACAGTATTTATGGAGACCTTAGGCAAAGAATTTTACCAGAGCTTCATAAGCGTTCTTTCTCTAGTTTTCTCAATTGCAGCCACATAAATAGGTATTACTGTTCACATCTTAGAGATGGAGACACTGACACTTAAAGAAGTTAAGTAACTTGTCTAAGGTCACACAGCTAGTATCTGCAGAGCCATGATACAAACCCAATCTGTCTTCCTCCAGAGCCATGCTCTTAACCACTACACATCACACCGGCCTAAACGTTCTTGCAAAGATTTATTTGTGTGGAGATCTGGGATAGATTGAACTGCAATAACATTTCATAGAATTATTATAATATATACAGAAGGGATTTGTTTGGTGTTGGGTGGTGATGATATTTTGTAATTAACAAAACAACAAAAAGTTGTAGGTTTTGCTATCTTGGCTACTATATCTCATACTACAGGTCTACAATACGGTTGTTTAAACAAATTGTAAATAATTAATTCTCAGTCTGCTTATAAATTAAGAAGTGCTATACTATAATGTGAGCCCAAGAATATGTTGGAAGATAGCCATTAAAAGATGTATAACATTGAGAAAATGCTGTGATAACAAACCTACAATTAAGTAGCTACTTGTGATAAATCAAACAAAGCAGATTATTTGAGTTTATTTGTATTGCTATCGCAGAAAGTAGAATTTCTCTGAAAAG
Source organism: Lipotes vexillifer (assembly GCF_000442215.2). NCBI lineage: Eukaryota > Metazoa > Chordata > Mammalia > Artiodactyla > Lipotidae > Lipotes > Lipotes vexillifer. The sequence goes on along the minus strand of NW_006781377.1, from coordinate 2,386,398 downwards.
GTTTTAAAATTTCACTACCTTTGATAAAGAAGCTGAAACGTTAAACTGGAACATTAAAATAAGACATTAACCTTTAGTGACCAATTAGTCTGTACACACTGGTTAAATATTTCTGAGAGAGTGCTGATTCTAATTTACTGGCATTGCTTCAGAAAGTGGTTTTCAGGAATATTCGCCAGAGAACCAATAATTCCTTACACTGAGCCCATGCCATAGTACAGAGATTGACATATTGTAGATGTTTAATAAGTATTTGATAAATGAAAGAATAGGTTGATCAAGGTGAATTGATGGTGATTGGGTGGATGAATGGATGGATGATTGAATAGATGAATATGAATGGTGTTTTACCAGCTTCAAGTAATTTTTATAGGTATTCTATCACGACCTTCAAAAGCCTCCTGTGAGCAATATGGCTGAAAGACATCCCTCACTTGTATTACCCCTTCAACAACAACAATTTGGCATACACCCACTAACAAAAATGTCTTTGTGGGAGCTGTGGATCCAGCACCATATGCCAAGGGACCCAGGAGGAGTATCACCCACCCAGGCACCAGGCAATAGGCATACAGACCTTGGTCCCAAGCTGTGGACTCTGCAGTGGCCCACAGACTGACTCTAGCCCCTCTCAGCTATGGTTCAGGAGCCTCTGGAGAACACTGTCTTAGATAATCACCCATTGATAAGAGAGCCTTTGTGGAAGTCCAGAGGTCCGGTGGAGAAGTTCCAAAAAAAAAAAAAAAAAAAAATATATATATATATATATACACACACACACACACACACACACATATACACACACACATGAATTTGGATGCACTGGAGATAGTAAGAGGAACAACTTGACTTTACCCATGTCACCCCTCCCCCAGAGTAGCACAGCTCAGTGCCAAGAGAGACCATCTGTTTCCTACTGAAGGGGAGAGAGAGTATGTGAGTGAGTACCTGGCTTCCACAGATGTGCAGGACTCTGCCAAAGAAGTGTATTTCTCTCTCACCCCAGCCAGAGTACTGTCATGATCTGCATGACTAGGAGGCATGAAGAGGCTGGGAGAGTGGCAGACGGAACTCTGGGAGGGCATTAAAGGGATGTGGATCCTACTAAAGGCATCATGGACTCGATCAAGAAGCCCTCGCATGAGCCATTGGGGTGCTCTGCCCATGGATCTCCCCAACTGACCCATGGATACCCCCAAAGCTCCACGTGCCTCACTTACACACAGGCCTACCCTGTGGCTGGATCTCTGTGTGCACTCCTGATGGCAGCAAGAGCTTGCTTCGGCAGATAGCTAGCGAGCACACACAGAAAGGTGACCTAAATCTGCAGACCAGGGAAAGACCACAAACTTAAGCTTTAGCATTGCCCTTGAGAAACCAAAAGGAACACCTCTCAGTACCTTGCCTGGTACCTTGCAGGATCAAGAGAAGGTATACAAGCTTAAGAATTCTGTCACAAGAGGGATCAAGTGAAGGGATGGAAAAAGATACTCTATGCAAATGGAAACCTAGTGAGCAGAGGTAGCTATACTTATATGAGACAAAATAACTTTTAACTCAAAAGCTGTAATAATAGACAAAGAAGGTCATTATATGATGATAATAATAATAAAGGGGTCAATTCACCAAGGGGTTATAATAATTGTAAATATATATGCATCCAACATCAGACCACCTAAGTATATTAGGCAAGTACTAACAAATCTGAAAGAAAAAAGAGACAATACAATAATTGTAGGGGACATCAATAACTCTTTCAACAATGTACAGATCACCCAGACAGAAAATCAGTAAGGAAATGTTGAAGTTAAGCCATACTTTAGGCCAAATGAACCTAAGAGATGCAGACAGAACATTCCATCCAACAGCAGCAGAAAAACACATTCTTCTCACATGCACACTGAACATTCTCCAGGATAGATCACTGATAGATCACAAAACAAGTCTTAGTAAATTTAAGATTGAAATAATATCAGATATTTTCTCCAACCACAATGGCATAAAATAAGAAATCATAACAGGAGGAAAGCTAGAAAATTCACAAATGTGTGAAAACTAAACAACACACTTCTCAACAACCAATGAGTCAAGAAGAAACCAAAGGGAAATTTTTAAAAATCTTGAAACAAATGCAAATGGAAACACAGCATACTAAAACTTATGGAATGCAGCAAAAGCAGTTCTAAGAGAGAAGTTTATAGAGACAAATGCCTATGTTAAGAAAAAAAGAGGGACTTCCCTGGCAGTCCAGTGGTTAAGACTCCATGCTCCCACTGCAGGGGCCGTGGGTTCAATCCCTGGTTGGGGAACTAAAATCCCACATGCCGTGCAGTGTGGCCAAAAAAAAAAAAAAAAACAGAGAGAAACATTTCAAGTCAACAACCTAACTTTATGCCTCAAGGAACTAGAAAAACAGGAACTAACTAAGTTCAAAGTTACCAATAGGAAGGAAATAACAAAGGTCAGAGCAGAAATAGAGACCAGAAAAACTATAGAAAAGATCAATGAAACTAAGAGCTGGTTTTCTGAAAAGAAAAACAAAATTGACAAACCTTTAGTTAGCCTAAGAAAAAGAGAGAAGCCTCAAATAAATGAAATTAGAAATGAGAGAGGAGACATTACAACTGACACCACAAAAATACACAGGATCATAAAGAGACTACTATGAACATAAATTGATACACAGGATCATAAAGAGATTACTATGAACATAAACTGAATAACCTAGAAGAAACGGATAAATTCCTAGAAATATGCAACCTATCAAAACTAAATTATAAAGAAACAGAAAATGTGAACAGACCAATAAAACATAAGGAGATTGAGTCAGTAATCAAAAATTTTTCAACAAAGAAAAGCCCAGGACCAGATGGTTTCCCTGGTGAATTCTGCCAAATATTTAAAGAAGAATTAAACCAATCCTTCTTAAACTCTTTCCAAAAATCGAAGAGGTGGCACACTCTCAGACCCATCTTACAAGGCCAGAATTACCCTGATACCAAAGCCAGATATGGACACTATAAGAAAACTACAGGCCAAAATCCCTGATGTATATACATGCAAAAATTCTCAATAAAATATTAGTAAACTGAATTCAACAGCCCATTAAAAGGACCATACACCATGATCAAGTGGGATTTATCCACGGAATGCAAGAATGGTTCAATATATGCAAATCAGTAAATGTGATAAACCACATTAATAGAAAGAAAGTTAAAAATTATATGATCATCTCAGTAGATGCAGAAAAAGCATCTGACAATATACAACATCCTTTCATGATAAAAACTCTCAACAGTTTGGGTGTAGGAGGAATGCACTTCAACAAGCCCACAGCTAAAATCATAGTCAATTATGAAAGGCTGAAAGTCTTTCCTCTAAGATCGGGAACAAGACAAAGGTGCTCGCTCTCACTACCTCTACTCAACATAGTACTAGAAGTCTTAGAGCAATCAGGTAAGACAAAGAAATAAAAGGCATCCACATTGGAAAGAAAGAAGTAAAATCGTCTCTGTTTGCAGATGATATAATCCTACATATAGAAAATCCTAAAGACTCCACCAAAAAACTATTAGAACTAATCAGTAAAGTTGCAGGATACAATATTATCATATGGAAATCAGTTGTATTTCTATATACTAAAGACAGTGTATCTGAAAAAGAAATAAAGAGAAACAATAAAATAGTTAGAGGGGCTTCCCTGGTGGCGCAGAGGTTGAGAATCTGCCTGCCAAGGCAGGGGATGTGGGTTCAAGCCCTGGTCTGGGAGGACCCCACGTGCCATGGAGCAACTACACCTGTGAGCCACAACTACTGAGCCTGCACGTCCGGAGCTCGTGCTCCGCAACAAGAGAGGCTGCGACAGTGAGAGGCCCACGTACTGCAATGAAGAGTGGCCCCCACTCACCACAACTAGAGAAAGCCCTCACACAGAAACGAAGACCCAACACAGCCAAATAAATAAATTAATTAATTAATTAAAAATAGTTAGAAATAAATTTAACCAAGGAGGTGAAAAATCTATACACAGAAAACTGTAAGATCTTGATGAAAGAAATTGAAGACACAAACAATTGGAAAGCTATCCATATTGATGGATCAGAAGAATTAATATTGTTAAAATGTCCTTACTATCCAAAGCTATCTACAGATTCAATGCAATCCCTATCAAAATTTCAATGGCACTTTTCACAGAAATAGAACGACCACCAGAACCATAAAATTCAGACAGAACCATGAAAGACCCTAAATAGACAGAGCAATTCTGAGAAAGAAGAACAAAGCTGGAGGCATCGCACATCCTGATTTCAAACTATATTACAAAGCTGTAGTAATCAAAACAGTATGGTACTGATACAAAAATAGACTTACAGACCAAGAACAGATTTGAGAGCCCAGAAATAAACTCTCACATATATGGTCAACTAATATTTGACAGGGAAGCCAAGAATAATCAGTGGGAAAAAAGATGATAGGCTCTTCAATAAATGGTGCTGGGAAGACTGGATAATCACATGCAGAAGAATGAAATTGGACCCCCATTTTACACGATTCACAAATATTAACTTGAAATGGATTAAAGACTTAAATATAAATAATGAAACTGCAAAACTCCTAGAAGAAAAAATAGAAAAAATATCTCCTTGAAACTGGCCTTGATTTTTTTTGTGTATGATATCAAAAGCGCAATTAAAAGCAAAAATTAATAAGTGATACTACATCAAACTAAAAAGCTTCTGTACAATAAAATCAACAGAATGAAAAGGTAACCTACAGAATGGGATAAAATATTTGTAAACCATCTATCTGATAAAGGGTTAATATCCAAATTGTATAAGAAATTCATATAGTCAAAAGAAAAAAAGAAAGAAAAAATTTAAATCCAACTTAAAATGGGCAGAGGAACTTAACAGACATTTTTCCAAAGAAGACATACCAACAGGTACATGAAAAAGCACTCAACATCTAATCATCAGGGAACTGTAAATCAAAACCACAATGAGATATCACCTCACACTTGCTGAGATGGCTATTATCAGAAAGACAAGAAATAACACGTGCCGGTGAGGATGTGGAGAAAAGAGAAACCTTGTACACTGTTGGTGGGAATGAAAATTGTTACAGCCACAAGCGAAAACAGTATGGAGGTTCCTCAAGAAGTTAAAAATAACTACCATATGATCCAGCAATCCCACTTCTGTGTATGTATCCAAATGAAACGAAATCGGGATCTCAGAGAGATTATCTGTATTCCCATGTTCACAATAGCCAAGATATGAATAAAACCTAAGTGTCCATAAATGGATAAAGAAGATGTGGTGCATATATATATACATACACATATATACATACATACATATATATATACACGCACACAATGAAATATTATTTAGCCATGAGGAAAAAGGAAATCCTGCTATTTGCAACAACACTGATGGACTCTGAGTACATTATTCTAGGTGAAATAAGTCAGACAGAGAAAGCCATATAGTGTATGATCTCACTTATATGTACAATCTAAAAATTCCAAACCCACAGAAACAGAGAATAGATTGGTGGTTGCCAGTGGGCTGCAGCGTGAGGGAAATGGGGCAATGTCAGCCAAAAGGTACAAACTTCCAGTTATGAGATGAATAAATTTGGGGAATCTAATGTACAGCATGGTGACTGCAGTTAACAATACCGTATTATATACTGGAAATTTGGAAATTGACTAAGAGAGTAGATTGTAAATGTTCTCACCCCCCAAAATAAATAGCAATTACCTGAGGTGATGAGATGTTAACAACCTGATTGTGGTAATCATTTCACAATACATAAGTATATCAAATCATCACGGTGTACACCTTAAACTTACAAAATGTTATATACCGATTATACCTCAACAAAGCTGGGAGTTGTGGGGAGAAAGAAGCATCCTGGCAGTAGGCAAAGTATGATTATACTCGTTTGAAAAATAGAAGACTGAGGCCCTAAGATTTTGAGAGATTTGCCTAGCCAGATTTGCTACGGAATACTTCTCCCCCATAAGTATAAGAAAACGTTTATTGCTTTTACTGTTTTAAGAAGGAAGAAGAAGAAATGCCAAAGTTACGAAGTATTCCTTGAACAAAGACATGATGTTTCACTCTTCTGTGTTCACAGTGGATCGTATTATCCAAAGATATTCACAATACTATCCTCTTACACGTGACTGGACACTCTTCTCGTTGAGATATGAGGTCTAGGTTCCCAACCCTTGAATCTGGATTAGTTTAAGATTATGGCAGAAGTGAACTATATGACTTCTTAGGCTCGATCATAAAAGGTAAAGTAGCTTCTGCTCACAAACCTGAAGACTGCTCTCCTTTCCATCCAACCAAAGATGCTCCATTCAACAAGGGGAACTACTCTTTCCCCACTATTATTACAACTCTGATAAAGGTGTCTGCTTTCTCTCAGTCTCCTTCAAGTTTCTCACTTAGAGCACTTTTTAAGTAAGTCCTCTTGGGGCCAAATTGTGAATGTTCAAGTGCACCACATTTTCTCCAAGAGCCCACATATTAATCCAAAGTCAACTTTATTATTTCCCTCAACTGATGCAACAGTCTAAATGGGGCTCTTGGTAGCCAGCATGGGGTGCCAAGATTCCCTGGCTGACTAAACTGATCAGACCTCCATTGCCTCTGATCTGTAACCCCCACTTACTTAGAAGTATTTGTAGAATTATTTACAGAAATTGTTTAATTATTTCGTATACATAATTTTTGTAGTGGTGTGTACCTGGGATATCTCAGTTTGCAGAAGACACAAAGCCACTTGCTAGGACTTGATAGGACTACATGCAGATAGCACAGCACCATCACTAAGCCTAGTGCTCATAGGAGCCGCAGGCTCAGTTATGTTCCTCTCACTCTTTGCCACACTGTGTAGGGGAGATTTATTCCAGTTAGCATCTCCACTTCATTGGGAAGGACTAGGACTCAACATTTTCATATTTTTTCTTTATTAACCATTGCCCCCCCCGACACTGACATTTCCTATTTTTGTTGGTCCTATTTAGACACATGTTGCACAGCACAACTGGTTGGGCATTTGTAGTGCTGCAAGTGCGTGTCATTGCACATTTATATGGTGGCCCATGGTGCAACAGGAAGAACAATGAAACTTCAGGCAGAAGACCTGGCTTCTCTCATGAAATATCTGTGTGTGACCTTGGACAAGTCATTTTATTCTTTTAATGTCTCCATTTATCTGTAAAATGAGGGAATCCAAACATATTCTCTCTGAGGGACTCATTCAGAAATAGTAGTTGATGCTTCTCTACTCTACTTGAATAGCACTTTATTCATTACTTGCATTTTCTAGGTACTTCTACAAAAAAGAAATCTCAAAACCACCTAATAATCATAACATGGAATGATAAGGTTGGAAGCCATGCTTTATAGAATTCTTGATTTTTTTATATATTTATATTAAAATATTTTGTATAATTATGCAGAATAGCAGTGACAGCTTATTAAGACTTCAGGGGCAGAACAGAAGGTGAGTATATATGGCTTTTGCTGAAGTTGAAATGAACAGCTTTGAACCCTAGCAAAAACCATTTTCCCCTCAAGTCCAGCAGAGAATTTGTTGCAGACTTGTGATGGTTAACTTTATATGTCAACTCAGCTAGAACACAGTGCCCAGATATTTGGTCAAACATGTCTAGATGTTGATGTGATGGTAACTTGTAGATAGGATTAACATTTAAACTTTGAGTAGATTATTCTCTAAAATGTGAATGGGCCTCATCAAATCAGTTGAAGGCCTTAAAAAAGCCCCAAGGTCCCCGGGGAAGAGGAAATTCTGCCAGCAAACTGCTTTTGGACCTGAGCTGCAACATCCACATGGACTCTTCCTTGGGTCTTCACCCTAAGGGCCTACCCTGCAGATTCTGGACTTGCCAGCTCCACAATCACGGGAGCCAGTGTCTTAATCAATCTGTCTCTCTCTCTCTGTGTCTCGGTCTCCATAAAACCAGCCATTGCTGGGTTTAAAGACAAAAGGGAACCATGAGCCAATAAATGTGGGCACCTTGAGAAACTGAAAAGGGACCATGACTTTCAGTTAAAACACTGGTCTTGAGCGGGAGAGTGATCTGCGTTACCACAGATCCCTACATGGTGTGGTTTCCAAGAATGCATTGTGGACATAAACAAGGACTGCCTGTACTGATACAGGAAGTGGAAACAACACAAACCAGCGTCTGAGTGAACTCTGAAGCATACCTGCAACCAATCACTGGATCTGGGTAAAGACAACTCATGATTCCAAGGGAACTTGGGGAAGAGCACTAAGTGAAATTTAGTATATTGTTCCCTGACATATCTTTGTTTATGACTCTACAGGTGGTTAGTTGTTTTCCTCAGTCCTGTTGCAAAAAGAACTGGAGGAGACAGGAAGCGCAAGAACAATTTGACCCTCAGTGAATTCTCAATATTATATATATATATATATATATATATATCTTCCTTTTGGTTTCTCTGGAGAACCCTGACTAGTATAACATCTTCCTAGACTTTTTCATCCAAGCCTGCCCTTATCCCATGTCTTCTGATTCAGCCCCAGCTAGAGGGTCCATCACTCAGTAATGAATGCAAGTGAAAGGGATCTACAAACTATAAAGTACTGTGCACATGTATGCTAAGATAATAGCAGTTATTAGTGTCATCATCACTATCATCATTTTAGACATATTCAGTTTGAAACACTAGACACAATGAGGTATGCTCAGTGTTATATCATGTGAAAGGCTGGAATCTCTAAGAGAAGGAAGACCACACAGGGCAGGGTGATATTGTGCTCTGCTTCCACAACCCACCAGCCCAGCCACACATCAGATTATTAAAACCACTTCTGGGAAAGAACAGAATTCGTTGATTATGCATTCATCCCACATAGCTCTTAGCTCCAGCAATTCTCTACACCTCCAGAGACCTCTCATCTTCCTCTTCATCTACATTATCCAGAAAAGAAAAAAAAGCCAGCTGTCAGAGGGAGTGATCTTTTTAGCACTTTTCTAATCAAAACCAGCCTTTGCTGACTTCCTAGAATAAATCCTGCCCTGGTCTCCAAAAGGCCTATGATAGCTTTTCAGTGCACTGGCTCCACCTAGTGACTGCTATCTAGAATGCACCCAAATTTTCTCAGTTTGGATCGAGTACACAGAATTGACAGCTAAAAATAAGATGATGTGTTTACAATAGTCAGACCTAGATTTCAGTTCCAGAGGTTTCCAGGGAACACTGCACGTTGCTTATTTTAGGAGTACCTAGCATAACGTTAATAGTGCGGACACTGAGTTCAGACACCTCTGAGTTCAAATCCCTGTTCTATTCCTACTGTTTTTGCCTATGTGACTTTGGACAAGTCATTTAGCTTATTTAAGCTTCTTCTTTTTTTTTTTTTTTGGTAAAACTTGGGTTAATTCTTATATAAGCTTTATTTTTTAAATTAGGTTAATTTTAATAGCTAAGGGGAATTTCTTAATAATATAAATAGATAGTAGATAGAATACCTATTAGACTACATAGCCTTTAATAAACAATAATAAATCATAGTTATTTCTATTATTAGCTACTTGGAGGACTTCCATAGACTATCCATTTCTATATGGGTTGCTACTCCCTACTCTTCTAACTAAACTAAACAGGAGATGATGATCAATTTTATTTTATTTATTTTTTTTTTGAATTTTATTATTATTTTTTATACAGCAGGTTCTTATTAGTTACCTATTTTATACACATCAGTGTATACATGTCAATCCCACCCTCCCAGTTCATCCCACCACCACCACCTCCACCCCTTCCACGCTTTCCCCCCCTTGGTGTCCATACATTTGTTCTCTACATCTGTGTGATGATCAATTTTAAAATGCTTACATTAGCACAGTTTGGGTCTGATAGATGCAGATTTTCCTGTAGGAATTATACATTCTTTGTTATGCTTCTGCCTAGAATAAATATTCTAATGATTCAATAAAGGCACTAAATTTTTTATTGAATGTGTGTCACATCTGTTCCTTTCTTTGGTACTACAATAAAAGTTTGAAGTTCATTCTTAGATCTATGACCTTGGGAATAAAACCTTTTCAATTAACTCTAATATCTATTCTAAAAATAAATTTTCAACAGCATAATTTTGGGTCTGTCTTGAATGCAAAAACAAAAAAGACCATGTCTTAATGAATGGGGAAGATTATTTTAAAGCACAAATATTTATGGTTAGTTGTTCATAATGTACCTTTGTTCAATTTCATAACCAAATCTTACTTCCAGAATCCCTTAGTTTGCAATACCACTGTCAGGCAGAAGAACCCAACCTTGCTCCCAGCCCTGTTCTTTCTTTTCTTTGGTTTGTTAGAAATGGGTATTTTATATCCGGTCCCATCTTTCTCTATCTTTGGTTCTGGATATGTTTTCTTTTTTCCCCACGGAGAACTTTGTGATGTAGAGAAGAAAGCACCGGACTAAGATCCATGGAATTTGCAACCTCATCTCATCGGAATCAAACTCATGAGACCAGATACAGGTCACAGCCTAAGTCTCAGTTTCTGCATCTGAAAAATGATGATACCTACCTATCTTATCCTACAGAATTGTGGTAAATATAATAAATTAGTGTAAGTAAAAGATCTTTGTACATTATAAGGTGCTTAAAAATACAAAATCAGTGTGTAATTATTGCCCAGGATGAGAACTACTAGTTTATCAAGATCCATTTCCAGTCTTTTAAGTATGGAAACCCTCATATACCAGTAATTGTATTTTTACTATGTATTGACTGAGAAAATACAAGTTTTCATTTGGATGTCAAGTTCCTTACAATAACTTCAAGGCCTCCCAGAAGGTCATGGTCATACATTTAGATGCCTAAATCAGTAAGGACAGCAACCAAAGACACACTGGACTGCTTCTGTCTTGTTTTCAGGTTCCTCAAAACCAGCTGCTTTCCTTTCCTAAATGTCCTCTACCACCGGCTCTGACTCCTGGCCCCTCTTCTTCTCTGCTGGTTCTCAGGAGCCTAAGCCCACCTGCCATTTCTTCCACAACTAGCAATGATATATTCTTAACAGTTACTCATAGTTAAACCATATAGGCACACACCTCAACAGTGGAAAATCAAATTGTTATCACACATGGGAATGCAAAGATTTGAGTCCAAAGTACTGGTAAGAAGTACAAAAATACTGCCCTCCCCCAACCCTTGAGTTATTAATCATCTTGAGGTTGCAGTACTCAGACATCTGTTGGATAAAAGAACAGAAGAGAGGGAGGCAAGGAAATCTGCCAAGACCTGAGGCAGATGCTTCCTCTTAGATTTGGACCTATTAGCAATGTTACATGTTCTGACTCTCCCACAGGTTTAAGTTTCAACATCACACACTTCTCTAATGTATTAAAACAACTCTAGTGGGGGTAGAACTTGAGCATAAGGAGTCCCAGGTATTACTGGGCCACTTCATTCATTCATTCATTCATTCAGAAGCATTAGTTGAGAACCTATCCAATTAGCCTTAAATTATCCTGAGGCTTGAGATTTAAAGACACTGTTCTAAAAGTGTTCGCTGTCTACTGAGGAATTCAGTTTACAGTACGGTGGCCTCAGTTCAACTGTACAAGGAACCCAAGGTGTTCTGGAGCACATGGGTCAGCACCTAAACCAGAGGTGAGAGGGAATCCAAAGTGACTTCCCAGAGAAGGGAAGGCCTAAAGCAAGATTTGAAATATAAACGTAAGCTCATCAGGTGAGAAAGGGGTAACTTATTCCAGGTTAACCAACAGGGTTCAGAGACTTGAAAAGAGCTTGCTCATAAGATGCGAAGTGGAGAGGCTGGGAGATAGGAGAAAGAGTAGCTGAAGGCTCTTTAAGGAAGGGCTTGGGACTTCCCTGGAGGTCCAGTGGTTAGGCCTCTGCACTCTCATGCCAAGGGTCCGGGTTCGATCCCTGGTTGGGGAACTAAGATCCTACGAGCCACGGTGTGACCAACCCCCCCGCTGCAAAAAAAAAAAAAAAAGGCTCCCTATGCCCAGCGGACAAGCTTACACCGTGGCTGAGGCGATGGGAGCTACTAAAGGATTCTGAGTGGGAGAGCAGCTTAGATACCCCTTTCACAGTTTTCAGCATGGTCTCTGCAGAAAGTGAAGTGATTTCAAGGTTTAAAGAGAGCTGGATTTAGTTGAGTTATGAGGATCAGAGAAGGAAAATGCAGGAAAAGAAAAAGAAAGGAAGGAAATGTGTGCTGAAATGAGTTTGCCACCTATGCATTTTTAACAACCCACATCCCTTATTCTCTGCTTCTCTCCCTCGCCACCACCAATACCATTTCTGGGTTTGACCTCATTATAGTCCACAGCATGTACATCACTGACTCAACTACTTAGAATAAACACGTTTAGAAAGAAGAGAACGTGGACAGAAATACTGTAATACAAAAGATTTTCTCACAATGTAGGAAGAAGTATGTATTTTTTCTTCCAAATTTCACATAGTCCAAGAAACACTGTAAGAATAAGTGCATGCTGCCATGGAAACTAGATGTCATCATTAGCATCATCAACAGGCTAAATGCCTGTTAGGTATTGTTCTGAGTTATTTCCTACTTACACTGGAAAAGAAAGATCTGATGTTCGCTGTGAAGGAATTTCTAATTCAAAGCACTTCTGGAATAACACATGCTTGGTAAGAAAGTGATGAACATTTTATCATTCATCACTGCTAGGTGCTAGGGATTTAGAGATTAATAAGACTCAGTTCCTATCCACAGAGTTCAGTCTGGTGTGGGGGGCATATGCATAAGTGATTATTAGACAGTGTGGAAATGCAGTGGTAGTGATGTACACAGGGTATTACGCATAACCCCCGAAGCCCTGAAACGCTGACACTAGAAGAAGCACATGCTTACTCAAGAAAAAAGAATCTGTTTGTATATCTATTTCTTGTCTCATTATTTATCCCTGAACATAATGTTTTAAGTTTTATAACGCATAGGGGAGAAGACTCCCTTTGTCCTCTCCCTAAATGCCTCTCACTGCTCCTAATTTTAACCTTAATCAGTGAGATTCCCCCATTCAAACGCAGAGCTCCTATAAAGGCTGTAAAGACTAGAATTATGGTTTCTACAAGCTGGTAAGTCAAAGAATGCGTGAATAATTTAGTCTCCACCAAGCGCCAATAATCTTGTGTTCCAAAACTCTGGACCCAATGAGCAAATGATAGGCACGGCACTCGGGAGGGATAATACGGAGGCCAGGAGAGTGATTAATCTTTGTTTCCTCTGCGTTTGCATCAGCCAACCCTGATGCAGGCTGCTGACAGCCTGTCTGGATCTGCAGGACTCTTGGATTGCCCTCTGGGGCCCCGCTTGTTGCCGATGTTCCACTCGTGACTTCTTGTTGGACTTCCGTGGCTTGGCTAACTGCCTAACCTTCTACCCCGCATCTGCACCGTCCACCAAAGACTATGCTTTGCCTATCAGCCTCTTCCCTACTCCTGCAATAGAATCGCCCTCAAGTGCCTGCTCTGCCAGGAGTCTATAGAGTTCTAATATTCTAGTATAAAAGCAGGATTCTCTAGAGAAATCTAGGCAAGAGGAATCAGGCTTACCACATACAGTGGCCAAGGACATGGAGTGTAGCATCTGAATCAGTTCCAGAAGGTCCTGGAGTTCTTAAAGGAGCTTCGATCCTAAGTGGATCAGGGCCTACTGAAGACGTAACACTTGTTTCCCTCTGAGCAACAGCATAGTGATGTTTAAGGGGCCCCTAAGAGTCACACTCAGTTTCATGAGGAGAAAGAGTGATTAACGAGAAACACCTAGCTCACAAATGGCCTAGAGTGAATTCTGGGATAAACTCATTTTTGGACTGACTGAAGGACTGGTTTTATGTCAGCCTGTGCAGCCAGAGTTATGCTCAATACACGTTCCTTTCCCTTCCTTAACCCAGCTTTTCATTATTTACCTTCTTCTCTAAGATTTTTACAATGATCCAATCTCCCTCCCCCAAATAACTATCCCTCCACTCTGCACCCCCCTCAGTCCACTGTCCTATCTCTCTCTGATGCCTGCCTGTCCCACCCATCCTCATAGCCTTGGCCAGACAATTCTCCCAACTTTGAGTGTGAACATTGCTATCTATACACCTAGAACCTTCAGTTTCCAGGCTGCTGCAGAGGGAGGGGAAACCCAAGCAGAGCCTGCTAGTCTCCATGAGTCGGGGAGATGATGCTGGGTGTCCTAAAAGGCAAAGTGGCTAGAGTCTGCAGGGCAGAGTGCTGGAGGGGAGTGAGCTAAAGCATGAGAGAACTTCAGAGATCTGTAAAAGGCCTCATCAAGTATTCAGCTGAGTTCTGAAAGGTGCGTGCATGTGAGGAAAATACTCAAGACCAGGGAAAGAACCATAAGAAAGGACTAGAGGACTGAAGCTGTAATTTGCTATATTAATAGGTTATATCAAAAAAAATCATGTGATCATCTCAACAGGAATAGACAGTGAAGAAGGAGAGATTACATATGGTCATAGGGAAGCTTTTGCAGGTGATGAATATGTGCGTTATCCTGATTGTGGTATTGATTTCACAGGTATGTGCTTACGTCAAAACTTAGTAAGTTATATACTTTAAATATGGGTATTTTATTTTACATCAATTATATTCCAGTAAAGTTGTCAGAAAGGGTTGCTGACTATAGTAGAATAACAATATATTTATATTTGTACAGTAAGAATTGAAATATACTAAATATTAAATATATTTTTATATAGCAAGAATAACAATTATTGTGGATATACAGTATATGTAGAAGTAAAATATAACAGGAACACAAAGGAAAGGAAGGGAGAAAGGTAAATATACTGTTGTAACATTTTTATACTGTGTATGAAATAGTAGGATATGATTGTAAGTAGACTGCAAAAAGTTTAAAAAGTATATTATATTTCATAGAGCAATCACTAAAATTTTAAAAAGTGCTAAAAGCCTAGTGGAGGCAAGATGAAATCAGAAAAAATATCTAAATCCAAAGAAGTCAGGAAAAGAAAATAAAAAAGGGAAAAGCAATTGACACAAATAGAAAACAATTAGCAAGATGGTACATTTAAACCTAAGCCTATAAATAATTACATTACATATAAAAGGTTTAAACAATTAAAAAGTGGAGATTGTCAGGTTGAATTTTTTTTAAAGGCTCAGCTGTATACTAACTCTGAGAAGAAACCCACTTTAAATATAAAGACACAGATGGTTAACACAGAAAAGAGGAAGAAGATATAAAATGCAAATGCTAATCAAAAGAAAGCTAAAGTGTCAATATTAATATAAGATTGAGTAGATTTTTAGAACAAGAAGTTTTTACCAGGTTTAAGAGGAATGTTTCTTAAAGATAGAGACCAATTCACTAAGAAAATATAATAATTATAAATGTATATTAACCTAATTACAGAGCCTGAAAATATATAAATCAAGAACTGATAGGAGAAATAGAAAAGCCTACAAGCCTACAAACTGGGACTTCCCTGGTGGCGCAGTGGTTAAGAATCTGCCTGCCAATGCAGGGGACACAGGTTCAAGCCCTGGTCCGCGAAGATCCCACATGCCGCTGAGCAACTAAGCCCATGAGCCACGGCTACTGAGCCTGCGCTCTAGAGCCCGTGAGCCACAACTACTGAGCTGCATGCTACAACTGCTGAAGCCCGCGTGCCTAGAGCCCGTGCTCTGCAACAAGAGAAGCCACCACAATGAGAAGCCCATGCACTGCAACAAATATTAGCCCCCACTCTCCACAACTAGAGAAAGCCCGCACAGCAACAAAGACCCAAAGCAGCCAAAAAATAAATTAATTAAAAAAAAAACCTACAAACATGTTAGAAATTTAAATACTCCTCTTTTAGTAAACAGTAGCACAAGTAGACAGAAATAGCTGTATAAGACTTCAACAACACTATCAACCAATTTGACCTAACTGATATTTATAGATCACTATACCCAGTAACAGCAGAATATACATTCCTTTTGAATTCACATGGAACATTCACCAAGATGGACTATACTTTTGGATATAAAGCAAATTTCAATAAATTTTGAAGTCTTTAAATCATATATAGTATGTTCTCTAACCACAACTAAATAAAACTGGAAATCAGTAGCAGAATGGTGTCTGGAAAATCTCCAAGTATTTGGAAATTAAATGACATAATTATAAATAATCCAAGGGTCAAAGAATAAAACCTAAGAGAAATTAGAAAATATTTGAAGTAAATAAAAACGATAATACATCATATCAAAATTGTGGGATGCAGATAAAACAGTTCTTAGAGAGAAATGTAGATGGTATTAAATGCCTATATTAGAAAAGGAGAAGGGTCTAAATCAATGATCTGAAACTCTTCTATAAGAAACTAGAAACAAGAAGAGCTAAACCCAAAGCAAACAGAAGAAAGTAAATAATAAATAAAAGTGTAGAAACCAATGAAATAGAAAATTTTAAAAATAATACAGAAAACCAGTAAAACCAAAAACCTTTTCTTTTGAAAGCTTAATAAAATTGATAAGCCTCTAGCCAGACTTAAAAGAGAAAAAAAATCACACGACTTACAAATATCAGGGATGAAGATACTCCTGAGAGGGAATATTCCAGAGGGGGGAAACACTACAGATTCTAGAGACATAATAAGAAAACACTGTGAATAACTTTATGCCAATAAATTTAATAACTTACATGAAATGGACAAATTCCTTTAAAAAATAAAATAATCAAAGCTCATTCAAGAAGTTGATAACCTGAATATCCCTATATCTATTAAAGATATTAAATTTGTAGCTACAAATCTTTCCACAGAAAAATGTCTAGGCCCGGATGGCTTCAATGGTGAAGCTTTAAGACAAAAATAATACCAATTCTACACAAACACTTAGAGAAAGTAGATGAAGAGACTTTCCAACTGATTTTATCAGGTCATTATTATTCTGATAGTTAAATCTAATAAAGATATTATAAGAAAAGTATATATCATTATCCCTCATGAACATAGACGCAAAAATCCTTTAAAATTATATGTAAAAATCAAATTTGGTAATATATATATATACACACACACATATATATATATATATATGTGTGTGTGTATATATATATATATTTTTTAAAGTAGTTTATCCTGGAATCCAAGGTTAGTTCAACACTTGAAAATCAGTCCATATAATAAGTAAAACCGAGTAGTGAGGGAGATGGTGGAAGAGTAAGACACGGAGATCACCTTCCTCCCCACAGATACACCAGAAGTACATCTACACGTGGAACAACTCCAACAGAACACCTACTGAATGCTGGCAGAAGACCTCAGACCTCCCAAAAGGCAAGAAACCCCCCACGTACCTGGGTAGGGCAAAAGAAAAAAGAATAAACAGACAAAAGGATAGGGAGGGGACCCGCACCAGTGGGAGGCAGCCGTGAAGGAGGAAAGGTTTCCATACACTAAGAAGCCCCTTTGCGGGCGGAGACTGCGGGAGGCGGAGCGGGGAGCTTCGGGGCCGCGGGGGAGAGCACAGCCACCGGGGTGCGGAGGGCAAAGCGGGGAGATTCCCGCACAGAGGATCGGGGCCGACCGGCACTCACCAGCCCGAGAGGCCTGTCTGCTCCACCGCCGGGGCGGGCGGGACTGTGAGCTGAGGCTCGGGCTTCGGGCTTCGGTCGGAGCACAGCGAGAGGACTGGGGTTGGCGGTGTGAACACAGCCTGCAGGGGGTTAGTGCGCCACGGCTGGCCAGGAGGAAGTCCGGAGAAAAGTCTGGACCTGCCGAAGAGGTAAGAGACTTTTTCTTCCCTCTTTGTTTCCTGGTGCACGAGGAGAGCACATTAAGAGCGCTGCTTAAAGGAGCTCCAGAGACGGGCGCGAGCCGCGGCTAAAAGCGTGGACCTCAGAGACGGGCATGAGACGCTAAGGCTGCTGCTGCCGGCACCAAGAAGCCTGTGTGCGAGCACAGGTCACTATCCACACCCCGCTTCCGGGGAGCCTGTGCAGCCCGCCACTGCCAGGGTCCCGGGATCGAGGGACAACTTCCCTGGGAGAACGCACAGCGCACCTCAGGCTGGTGCAACGTCACGCTGGCCTCTGCCGCTGCAGGCCTGCCCCGCACTCCGTGCCCCTCCCTCCCCGCCGGCCTGAGTGAGCCAGAGTCCCCGAAGCAGCTGCTCCTTTAACCCTGTCCCGTCCGAGCGAAGAACAGACGCCCTACGGCGACCTACACGCAGAGGCGGGGCCAAATCCAAAACTGAGCCCCCGGGAGCTGTGAGAACAAAAAAGAGAAAGGGAAATCACTCCCAGCAGCCTCAGAAGCAGCGGATTAAAGCTCCACAATCAACTTGATGTACCCTGCACCTGTGGAATACAGGAAGACAACGAATCATCCCAAACTGAGGAGGTGGACATTGAGAGCATGATATTTTCCCCTTTTCCTCTTTTTGTGAGTGTGTATGTTTATGCTTCTGGGTGAGATTTTGTCTGTATAGCTTTGCGTCCACCATTTCTCCTAGGGTTCTATCCATCCGCTTTTTTTGTTGTTTGTTTTTTGTTTTTTTCTTTTTAACAAATACTTCTTTTCTTAATAATTAATTTCTATTTTAATAACTTTATTTTATCTTAATTTCTTTTCTTTTCTTCTTTCTTTCCTTCCCTCCTTCCTTCCCTCCTTTCTTTCTCTCTCTCTCTCTTCCTTCCTTCCTTTCTTTCTTTCTTTTCTTTCTTTCTTTCTTTCTACTTTTTCTCCCTTTTATTCTGAGCCATGTAGATGAAAGGCTCTTGGTCCTGCAGCCAGGAGTCAGTGCTGTGCCTCTGAGGTGGGAGACCCAACTTCAACTGGTCCACAGAAATAAAGATGAAACAGACAATGATGAACAACACAATAAATGAAATGAAAAATACTCTAGATGGGATCAATAGCAGAATAAATGAGGCAGAAGAACGGATAAGTGACCTGGAAGATAAAATAGTGGAAATAACTACTGCAGAGCAGAATAAAGAAAAAAGAATGAAAAGAACTGAGGACAGTCTCAGAGACCTCTGGGACAACATTAAACGCACCAACATTCGAATTATAGGGGTTCCAGAAGAAGAAGAGAAAAAGAAAGGGACTGAGAAAATATTTGAAGAGATTATAGTTGAAAACTTCCCTAATATGGGAAAGGAAATCGTTAATCAAGTCCAGGAAGCACAGAGAGTCCCATACAGGATAAATTCAAGGAGAAATACGCCAAGACACATATTAATCAAACTGTCAAAAACTAAATACAAAGAAAGCATATTAAAAGCAGCAAGGGAAAAACAACAAATAACACACAAGGGAATCCCCATAAGGTTAACAGCTGATCTCTCAGCAGAAACTCTACAAGCCAGAAGGGAGTGGCAGGACATACTGAAAGTGATGAAGGAGAAAAACCTGCAACCAAGATTACTCTACCCAGCAAGGATCTCATTCAGATTTGATGGAGAAATTAAAACCTTTACAGACAAGCAAAAGCTGAGAGAGTTCAGCACCACCAAACCAGCTTTACAACAAATGCTAAAGGAACTTCTCTAGACAAAAACACAAGAGAAGGAAAAGTCCTATAATAACGAACCCAAAACAATTTAGAAAATGGGAATAGGAACATACATATCGATAATTACCTTAAATGTAAATGGACTAAATGCTCCCACCAAAAGACACAGATTGGCTGAATGGATACAAAAACAAGACCCATATATATGCTGTCTACAAGAGACCCATTTCAGACCTAGAGACACATACAGACTGAAAGTGAGGGGATGGAAAAAGATACTGCACGCAAATGGAAACCAAAAGAAAGCTGGAGTAGCAATTCACATATCAGACAAAATAGACTTTAAAATAAAGACTATTGGAAGAGGCAAAGAAGGACACTACATAATGATCAAGGGATCGATCCAAGAAGAAGATATAACAATTGTAAATGTTTATGCACCCAACATAGGAGCACCTCAATACATAAGGCAAATACTAACAGCCATAAAAGGGGAAATCGACAGTAACACATTCATAGTAGGGGACTTCAACACCCCACTTTCACCAAAGGACAGATGATCCAAAATGAAAATAAATAAGGAAACACAAACTTTAAATGATATATTAAACAAGATGGACTTAATTGATATTTATAGGACATTCCATCCAAAACCAACAGAATACACATTTTTCTCAAGGGCTCATGGAACATTCTCCAGGATAGATCATATCTTGGGTCACAAATCAAGCCTTGGTAAATTTAAGAAAACTGAAATGGTATCAAGTATCTTTTCTGACCACAATGCTGTGAGACTAGCTATCAATTACAGGAAAAGATCTGTAAAAAATAGAAACACATGGAGGCTAAACAATACACTACTTAATAACGAAGTGATCACTGAAGAAATCAAAGAGGAAATTTTAAAATACCTAGAAACAAATGGCAGTGGAGACACGAAGACCCAAAACCTATGGCATGCAGCAAAATCAGTTCTAAGAGGGAACTTTACAGCAATACAATCCTACCTTAAGAAACAGGAAACATCTCGAACAAACAACCTAACCTTGCACCTAAAAATTAGAGAAAAAGAAGAACAAAAAAACCCCAAAGTTAGCAGAAGGAAAGAAATCATAAAAATCAGATCAGAAATAAATGAAAAAGAAATGAAGGAAACGATAGCAAAGGTCAATAAAACTAAAAGCTGGTTCTTTGAGAAGATAAACAAAATTGATAAACCATTAGCCAGACTCATCAAGAAAAAAAGGGAGACAGAATTAGAATTAGAGAAATGAAAAAGGAGAAGTAACAACTGACACTGCAGAAATACAAAAGATCATGAGGGATTACTACAAGCAACTCTATGCCAATAAAATGGACAACCTGGAAGAAATGGACAAATTCTTAGAAATGCACAAACTGCCAAGACTGAATCAGGAAGAAATAGAAAATATGAACAGACCAATCACAAGCACTGAAATTGAAACTGTGATTAAAAATCTTCCAACAAACAAAAGCCCAGGACCAGATGGCTTCACAGGCGAATTCTATCAAACATTTAGAGAAGAGCTAACACCTATCCTTCTCAAACTCTTCCAAAATATAGCAGAGGGAGGAACACTCCCAAACTCATTCTACAAGGCCACCATCACCTTGATACCAAAATCAGACAAGGATGTCACAAAGGGTACTGGCACAAAAACAGAAAGATAGATCAATGGAACAGGATAGAAAGCCCAGAGATAAATCCACACACATATGGTCACCTTATCTTTGATAAAGGAGGCAGAAGTGTACAGTGGAGAAAGGACAGCCTCTTCAATAAGTGGTGCTGGGAAAACTGGACAACTACATGTAAAAGTATGAGATTAGATCAATCCCTAACACCATACACAAAAATAAGCTCAAAGTGGATTAAAGACCTAAATGTAAAGCCAGAAACTATCAAACTCTTAGAGGAAAACATAGGAAGAACACTGTATGACATAAATCACAGCAAGATCCTTTTTGACCCACCTCCTAGAGAAATGGAAATAAAAACAAAAATAAACAAATGGGACCTAATGAAACTGCAAGGCTTTTGCACAGCAAAGGAAACCATAAACAAGACCAAAAGACAACCCTCAGAATGGGAGAAAATATTTGCAAATGAAGCAACTGACAAAGGATTAATCTCCAAAATTTATAAGCAGCAGCACATGCAGCTCAATAACAAAAAAACAAACCCAATCCAAAAATGGGCAGAAGGCCTAAATAGACATTTCTCCAAAGAAGATATACAGACTGCCAACAAACACATGAAAGAATGCTCAACATCATTAATCATTAGAGAAATGCAAATCAAAACTACAATGAGATATCATCTCACACCAGTCAGAATAGCCATCATCAAAAAATCTAGAAACAATAAATGCTGGAGAGGGTGTGGAGGAAAGGGAACCCTCTTGCACTGCTGGTGGGAATGTAAATTGATACAGCCACTGTGGAGAACAGTATGGGGGTTCCTTAAAAAACGACAAATAGAACTACCATACGACCCAGCAATCCCACTACTGGGCATATACCCTGAGGAAACCATAATTCCAAAAGAGTCATGTACCAAAATGATCATTGCAGCTCTATTTACAATAGCCCAGAGATGGAAACAACCTAAGTGTCCATCATCGGATGAATGGATAAAGAAGATATGGCACATATATACAATGGAATATTACTCAGCCATTAAAAGAAACGAAATTGAGCTATTTGTAATGAGGTGGATGGACCTAGAGTCTGTCATTCAGAGTGAAGTTAGTCAGAAAGAGAAAGACAAATACCATATGCGAACACATATATATGGAATTTAAGAAAAAAATATGTCATGAAGAACCTAGGGGTAAGACAGGAATAAATACACAGACCTACTAAAAAATGGACCTGAGGATATGGGGAGGGGGAAGGGTAAGCTGTGACAAAGCGAGAGAGTGGCATGGACATATATACACTACCAAACGTAAAATAGATAGCCAGTGGTAAGCAGCCGCATAGCACAGGAAGATCAGCTCGGTGCTTTGTGACCACCTAGAGGGGTGGGATAGGGAGGGTGGGAGGGAGCGAGACGCAAGAGGGAAGAGATATGGGAACATATGTATATGTATAACTGATTCACTTTGTTATAAAGCAGAAACTAACACCATTGTAAAGTAATTATACTCCAATAAAGATGTAAAAAATAAAATAAAATAAGAAATAAAAAAAAGTAAAACCATATGATTATCTTAATAGTGGCAGTAAAGCATTAGACAAAATTCAATACCCACTCATGACAAAAAACAAACAAACAAACAAAGAAAAAAAAGCTTTCAACAAACTAAGAATAGAACAGAATTTTCAGAACCTGATAAAGGGTGTCTTGAAAAACATACAGCTAAGCTAATGTCACTTAAAGGAGAAAGACTGAATCCCTTCCCCCTAAGATCAGGAAGCATGTCCACTCTCTCCACCTTCATTTAACACTGTACAGGAGATTCTAGCTAGAGGAATAAAGCAAGAAAAAGAAGGAAAATGAATATACTTTGGAAAGGAAGTAGAACTGTCCTTATTTGCAGACAACATGATTATCTATATGAAAAGTCCCATGGAATTAAATAAAAGTGAGTTTAACAATGTCTCAGAACAGAAAGCCACTATTCATAAATTAATTCTATTTCTATATGTCAATAACAAACAATTGAAAATTAAAATTTTCTAAAGTAACATTTGTTATAACATTAAGAATATGAAATATTTAGGGACAAATAAGTAAATATGTGTAAGACCGATACACTGAAACCTAGAAAGCATTACTGAGAAGAAGTAAAGAAGACTCAAGTAAGCAGAAATAATGCCATGCTTATGGATTAGAAGGCCCAGTATTGTTAAGACGTCGATTTTCCCCAGATTGAAAGACAGATTCAATTTCAGTCCCAATCAAAAATCTCCACAGGCTTTTTAGAAATTAACATGCTGATTCTTAAAATGTATAGGGAAATACAAAGGATCTAGAAGAGCCAAAATAGTTTTTAAAATAAGAACAAGTCTGTAAGTCTTACATTACCTGATTTCAAGATTTAATATAAAGTTACAGTGATCGAGACCATGTGTATTGACATAAGGGTAGACACACAGACCAATGCAACAGAATAGAGATACGGAAAAAGACACGCACTTATGGTCAATTAATTTTCAAAAGAATACCAAGATAATGTAATGGGGAATGATGATCCTTTCAACAAATGGTGCTGGAAAAGTTGGCTATCCATATGCAAAAAGTGAACCTCAAGATGGTTCCTCGAAAAGTTAAACATGAAATTATCTTATTATGATCCAGCAATCCCACTTCTACATATATATCCAAAAGAATTGAAAGCAGGGACTCAAACAGATTTACCCCAATGTTCATAGTAGCATTATTCACAATAGCCCAAACATGGAAACAACCCAAGTACCCATCAACAAATGAATGGATTTAAAAATTTTGCTATATACATACACTGAAACGTTATTCACCCTTAAAAAGGAATAAAATTCCAGTATATGCTACAACATGGAGGAACCTTGAAAACATTATGCTAAGTGAAAGAAATCATGCACAAGATGACAAATATGGTATGGACTCATTTATATGAGATACCTAGAATAGATAAGTTCATAGAGACAGAAAATAGAATAGAGGATGGGGAGGGGAAATGGAAATTACTGTTTAATAGGTACAGAGTTTCTGTTCAGAATGATGAAAAAGTTCTGGAAATTGAGGATTGAATTCTTGAAATCTTAGAATCCAAAATTTAATCAGGAGACTAACAAATAAACGACCACAATGGACCAGGCAGAAGATGAGAGTGGTAGCAGTAGAGACAGAAAGAAGTAGACGAATTCGTAATATATTTTAGTGGTAGAACCAAATGAACATGCTGGTACATGGGAAAGAGAGGAATCAAGAATATCACGTAGGTCTTTGAACTGAACATTTGGGTGGAATATGGAGCTATATGTGAATAGATGGAAAAATCAGGAGTTCAATTTCAGCCTTTTTCAAGTTTAAGATGCCAATAAGACATCATATGGAAGCTACTGAAGGCAGCTGCAGATACAAATCTGGCGGTCCCTGCTCCCGTGGTGCTTATAATCCTTGATGGTTAATTTTATGTGTTAACCTGACATTTGGTCAAACTTTATTCTGTGTGTGCTTGTGAGTGTGTCTTAGATGAGCTTAACATTTGAATCTGTAGACTTATTAAGACAGAGCGCCCTCCCTGAAGTGGGTGGGTCTCATCCAATCAAGTGAAGACATGAATAGAACAAAAAGGCTGAGTAAGAGGGAATTCCTCCTGCTTGGCTACCTTGAGCTGGGACACTGGTCTTCTTCCTGCCTTCAGACTCTTCTTGGGTCTTAAGCTGCTGGCTTTTGGACTGGAATTTGTACCGTCGGCTCTCCTGGAACTACACCATCGGCTCTCCTGAGTCTCCAGCTGGCCAACTGCAGATCTTAGGATTTCTCAGTCTCCATAATCACGTGAGCCAATTCCTAACAGAGAATATAAAAGTGGTGCCTAGAATTATGATTGTGATAAGGGCTGCACGGCGTGCATATAGGTACTCTGGGAGCATATATCAGGAGGAGAGTCTAATCTAGGGTGAGGAAGGAGGAAAGACTTTTCTGAAATTAAGAATAATCGATTCCAAACTTGGAAATAAGGCATAATGATGATTACTTGATACTTTTATATCATACCAGAGAATATTTTTAATAAGCCTATTTGACTTTCATGTGAGTCTCTCAGAAAATATCACTTAAAAAAATAACTGCTGACAAGGGACATTTTTAAAGATAGACCTGGGGCTTCCCTGGTGGCGCAGTGGTTGAGAATCCGCCTGCCGATGCAGGGGACAAGAGATATGGGAACATATGTATATGTATAACTGATTCAACGGGAGAGGCCACAACAGTGAGAGGCCCGCGTACCACAAAAAAAAAAAAAAAAAAAAAAAAAAGACAGACCTGAAAGAATACAGATTAACCTGGTAAGGTGTCATGGTTTTATAGTAAACCATGTTGTTAATACTCGTAGGATATTAACTAGTTTTGCATACAACTTAACATTGTTATTTTGACATTTCTTTCTTATCAGAATATACAAACCCCTGTTCTTCAACACATCTTAGAACGAGCATTATTCCTGCTGACTCCCTCATCAATGAGTTACATGGAGCTTAAGCTCCTGCTCACCTATAACTCTTTGAGAGGTGTGCTGGGGAAAAACTATTTTTATAAATAAAAAATATTTTTATAAAAGCTAAAATCAGAACAATGAAGAGGAGCTGGCTGGATACTGCCTGTTGGGTGTGTCGGGCAGCAGGAAGCATAGGGACGTGTTCGAGACAAAGTGAAACTGCAGTGCAAAAGCACTAAAGTTTAAAAAACAAAAAGCACAATAAGTTCTAGGAACTGGAAAAATATAGGGGAAAATCTTAAGTACTGAGAGGAGAACAGAAAATATAACAAGATGAGGCTAGGAGAAAGGTAGGGATCACTGAACAACAGAAGGATCCACTGAAGAATTTAATCTGGGGAGGGACTTGATTATGTTGGCTGAAATCTGAAAAGTAAAATAGAAGAAAGCAAATTTGATTTGGAATAAACTCTCAGGAGGCCCTTGCAATCATTTAGGCATAAAAGATGACAGTTTAGTCTTGGGCAAAGAAGAAGGAGAAAAGGAAAACGGAGTCAAGAGATGGTTTGGAGACGGAATCAATATAACTGACTACTGACAAATGTGGAAAATAAGGGAAAGGGCAGAGATCAGGGTTGCTCTCAGATTTCTGGCTGCAGCAGTGAATGGTAATGCCCTGCAGAGTAGCAGCTGT
The DNA here is from genome assembly GCF_000442215.2 of Lipotes vexillifer. NCBI lineage: Eukaryota > Metazoa > Chordata > Mammalia > Artiodactyla > Lipotidae > Lipotes > Lipotes vexillifer. The sequence goes on along the minus strand of NW_006781377.1, from coordinate 2,359,974 downwards.
GTTGGCTTGAGTCTCTGAGTCACAAAA
>NW_006781377.1:2358981-2359937 GCF_000442215.2 Lipotes vexillifer | reverse complement strand
AAAGAGCAGGTGTCATCTTTAGCTGTGACCATAAAGTTCCATGCTGTCAGGAGAGTGGCAGCCTGCCTGGGCCACTTTACCTTGGAATATGGTACTTACTCGGTCCTCTGCTCCAGCCACTGCCCTGGGCACTGGCATGATGCTCATTTGCAACAATCATTTCCCTTGGTCACTTGCCCAGACACCTCCTGTGCCACAAAAATAATCCTCAGGTTCCTTAAAAAACTAAAAATAGAATTACCATATGACCCAGCAATCCCACTACTGGGCATATACCCAGAGAAAACCATAATTCAAAAAGACACATGCACCCCAATGTCCACTGCAGCACTATTTACAATAGCCAGGTGATGGAAGCAACCTAACGACATGCCCATTGATAGACGAATGGATAAAGAAGATGTGGTACATATACACAATGGAATATTACTCAGCCATAAAAAGGAATGAAATTGGGTCATTTGTTGAGATGTGGATGGAACGAGAGACTGTCATACAGAGTGAAGTAAGTCAGAAAGAGAAAAACAAATATCGTATATTAACGCATATATGTGGAATCTAGAAAAATGGTACAGATGAACTGGTTTGCAGGGCAGAAACTGAGACACAGATGCAGAGAAGAAACATATGGACACCAAGGCAGGGAAGCAGGGGCGTTGGGGGTGGTGGTGGTGGGATGTATTGGGAGATTGGGATTGACTTATATATACTAATATGTATAAAATAGATAACTAATAAGAACCTGCTGTATAAATAAATAAAATTTTGAAAAAAAAGAAAGTCTACTCTGGGTGATATTTATGTACTATTATAACTTGGAGAGCTATGAAAACAAGTTGCAATTAATTATTTTAACTTCATTAAAAATCAATGATTTAATAAAAAAAATAATAATAATCCTCAAATTAGGCAACAGACACAATAGAGAAAGTGAGGACCTCTGGCACATAACCATT
>NW_006781377.1:2340940-2358971 GCF_000442215.2 Lipotes vexillifer | reverse complement strand
TTTCCCTACCTTCTCTCAGGGTCCCATTAATTCTCGTTTTGTGTTTTCAAGCACAAAAGGGTGTGTGACTCATCCCCTTCTTGGAAGAAGGAACTATCTGCTGTAACAATCCTACCCCTCACCCCTTAGCTACCTGAATTCTCCTGGGGAGGCCCCACCACCTAGCAGCTTCTCCTTTTATGAAACTTGACCATCTCAAGCTGAAACTAACTCTGCTTCCTGAACAGCAAGATGCAATCACACCTATAGGACTTGAATCTTCCAAGTACAGAAAGCCGAATGGGAGCGATGTTGCAATGCATCCATGCCTCAGTAGGGGTTCACCATCTAAGTGTCCACAAGGGGCTCCCTTGTGCCCTTTCACCTATTCAACAAAGGTTTAAAAAACACTACTGGGCTTCCCTGGTGGCACAGTCGTTGAGAGTCCGCCTGCCGATGCAGGGGACACAGGTTTTGTGCCCTGGTCCGGGAGGATCCCACATGTCGCAGTGCAGCTGGGCCCGTGAGCCTTGGCCGCTGAGCCTGAGCGTCCGGAGCCTCAACAGGAGAGGCCACAACAGTGAGAGGCCCACACACACACACAAAAAAAAAAAAAAACACTGCTAAGTGCCATTCTCTATCTAGGCAATGGGAATACAATAATGAATTAAAGTAAAAGGTTCCTGGCCTTTTAGATCCTATATTTTTATAGGGAAAACAATTAGTAAGTAAACACATAAATAAGCAACATAATACAAAAATAGAATTACCATATGATCCAGCAATCCCACTTCTGTGTATATTTATATGCAAAGCAAATGAAAACAGGATCTCAAAGAGATATTTGTGCTCCCATGTTTATTAAAGCATTACTCCCAATAGCCAAGATATGGAAACAACCTAAGTGTCCAACTACAGGTGAATGGATAAAAAAGATGTGCCATACACACACACACACACACACACACACACACACACACACACACACACACACACACTGGAATATTATTCAACTGTAACAAAGAAGGAAATCCTACCATTTGAGACAACATGGATGAAGCTTGGGGACTATGCTAAGTGACAGAAATACAAATACTGTGTGATATCACTTGTATGTGGAATCTAAAAAAGCCAAACTCATAGAAAAAGAGAGTAGAGTGGTGGTGACCAGGGGTTAGGAGGGTAGGGGAAAATAGGAAGATATTAGTCAGAGGGTACAAACCTCCAGTTATAGGGTGAATAAGCTCTGAGGATCTAACGTACAGCATGGTGATTATAGTTAATAATACTGTATTACATGCTTGAAAGTTGCTAAGAGAATAGATCTTAAATGTTTTCACCACAAAAAAAAAAAAAAGAAACAGTAATTATGTGATGTGATGGAGGTGTTAGCTGATGCTAATATATTATTTTGTAACATATAAATATATCAAATCAACATGGTGTACACCTTAAATTTACACAATATATGTTACTTATATCTCAATAAAGCTGGGGAAAATGCTTAAGAAAAAAATAAGATAAATAAATTGGAGATTACTTAAAAAAAGAAAAGCAACATAATACACTGTGATGAAAGTTATGAATAAAATAAACAGAATGATGAGATAGAAACTAAGGAATGACACTCATCAAGAAAGGTGTTTCTGAGGTGGCGGCATTTAGGCTGAGACTTGAAATGTGAGAATGAGAGGCTGCCTGTGTTTACTGCAGGTGATGCTATAAAAATCATCAAGCTATGTTTTGAGAGCTCTTCATGTTATGAGAGTGCTGTTTGGGGTCAGTGGTAGTTACGTGAGGCAGAAGTGATGCTGTTGCTGGAACTTAATTCATAACACTGTGGAAGAGGAAACTATATTTTGAAAAAAGACAAATGTGATTTTCCCTTTCACCTTTTCGGAAACATGACTTCTTCCTAGTAAACCCAAAGTATCCTGGGGGAGAAGGAGGTGCAGATTGGATCAAGACTGTCAAAGAAGGAAGGAAGAGAGCAGAAGTTAGTATTCAACTTGTCACACTCAAGAGAATTTTGCAGCATAACAATAGGCTAGGAAACGCACAATTGAGAAAGAAAGGATTCTGGAAATTTTAACTCCCACTAAATATATCAAGGGCTAGACTTGATAGACTGTATCACATTTAAGTAGAGTAGAGGTTAAAGAAACATTCTTTCCTGAACCAGGGGACTGTAGGACTGGAAGCGGGAGGGAGGGAGGGGGTGGATGGCAGCTCCCCCCTCCACACCCTGCTGGGTTTCTAGTTCCCTGGAGGTGTGTTGGACAGGCTGAGGGAGAACACTGGGAACTGCGGGGTCTTTGCACCACTCCTCATTTGGGGCTCTGGGAAGGGCAGCCCTGCATCAACTTGGGGAAGAAGTAGGTGCCAGCATGACTTGGAGCACTGTTCCTCTGAATGCTTGTGGACCAACTGATTTTTATTGTTTGTTTTTTTCCATTCAGCCCTGGTACATTTACAAAATAAACTAAGAATAAGTCAATAGAAAAAGGAAGTGAAAAATAAAATAAGTTAAAACATAGGAAATACAAGCCCACGTTTTTTATTAGATTCAACAGACACAGAATTACTGTCAAATGGCTTTAAAAGTTTCTACACACTTTAACCAGACCCTGTTGGAAGACGGAACCGAGACGTTAAGCTCAGCTTTTAAAGGGCACGGGCATCCCACAGATGGCCTACCCCTTCAATAGTTGTTGTCTGGCGCCCAGATACTTCCCTTGGCTGGGCCGGTGATCTCCATGTGTCATCATCTGTTGTTTCTTTATGATAACACTGGGTGGGACCTAGGACATACTGCGGTGAGAGGAAGACAGGACAAGAAAGGCAGAAAACAGCCTTAAAGGAGAATGGAATTGCTTTTGCCGTCAGAAAGAGCTTTGCAGCCTGCAGCCACCCTAAAATCACCCTGTGTGGGCTTCCCTGGTGGCGCAGTGGTTGAGAGTCCGCCTGCCAATGCAGGGGACACCGGTTTGTGCCCCGGTCCGGGAAGATCCCACATGCCGCGGAGCGGCTGGGCCCGTGAGCCATGGCCGCTGAGCCTGCGCGTCCGGAGCCTGTGCTCCGCAACGGGAGAGGCCACAACAGTGAGAGGCCCGCGTACTGCAAAAAAAAAAATAATAAAATCACCCTGTGTGCTTAAGTTATTAGCAGACACCTTGAGGGATCCCCTACTGGCACCCTAACAGTGGTCTTGCAAATAATCACTTGGCCACATGCGCAGAGCCAGCAGCAAAGACTGGCTTTTATTATTTTATTTCCCGGTACTATACAGGCTTTCTGGCCTAAAGTAAGAGGGGATGAGTAAGAAAAATATATGTAATAGAATGGGGGACGGTTCCAACTCTCCCAAACCTACAACTAGACCTGGCTCAATGCAAGAGAATTTTATATTTAGCACAGTTATTTTGGGGGAAAGAAGAGAGAGAAAAATGAAGAGGGTTAACTGGCATCAGGAAACCCTTCATAAAGCTAACCATTGCTTACCCCTTTCAGGCTAGCTGGTTCCACTTCTTTCCTTTCTTTGCCGTAAACACCAGGGTTCTAGAGTCTTTCTCTACCTTACAACTGCCAACACTTGGAATTTCCATACCCACCAAGCCGAGGCAGCAAGAAGACAACAGGTTCTATGGCCCTTGGTCTTGCTCAGCTGTTGCTAATGGTTAATGGGTTCTTGCCCTCAGTTAGAATAGGGTTCACCTGAGATTTGCCCCACCTCCAACTTCCTTCTAATAAGAGCCTCCCTACCATGTTGTATTAGTCGGGGCTCTCCAGACAAACAAAACCAATAAGATATATATAGATACACAGAAAGAGGTTTTTAATGAGGGGTTGGCTCATGCAATTACGGAGGCCGAGAAGTCCCACAATCTGCTGTCTGCGAACTGAAGACCCCGGGGAGCCAGTGATGTAGTCCCAGTTCAGACCCAAAGGCCTGAAAACCAGGAGAGACTTAATCCGTGTCCAAAGGCCCGAGAACCAAGAGTGCTGATGTCCAAGGGCTGAAGGTGGATGTCCCAGCTCAAGCAAGAGGTAATTTGCACTTCCTCTGCCTTTTTGTCAATCATGAACTAACCAAGATAAACCAAGAGCTAATTCAGATAAAGCAACAGTGTCACCTTGGTCCTAGATGGATTGCTTATATACCTGAGGACTTTCAGGTGAGGTAATTAAGATTCAGATAGGCCGGGCTTCCCTGGTGGCGCAGTGGTTGAGAGTCCACCTGCTGATGCAGGGGACACGGGTTCGTGCCCCGGTCCGGGAAGATCCCACATGCCACGGAGCGGCTGGGCCCATGAGCCATGGCCGCTGAGCCTGTGCATCCGGAGCCTGTGCTCCACAACAGGAGAGGCCACAACAGTGAGAGGCCTGCGTACCAGCCTCACCATCACTACCTCAGTCCCCAGCCATTTCTCAGGAGTTCTGAGCAAGGAAGATGTAAAGTCTACTTTAAACTGTCCTCCAGAGGCCTTTGCAGCAATAAATTTGGCTCTAGAACTTGGGTTACAGATAAGTGTTTTGGAGAGGGACATCACACCAAGTGAGTAGTTCATTCTAAAAATTCTGCCTTTTGTGATTTCCTACTATTGAACCATTCTGCTTTATTCATTTGGACAGACCAGGCTGGACTCGTAATTACTGACTAAATCAGAAGTCAACGGTGTTTGAAAAAGGAAAGAAAGGGACTTCCCTTGTAGTCCAGTGGGTAAGACTCTGCACTCCCAATGCAGGGGGCCCGGGTTCAATCCCTGGTCAGGGAACTAAATCTGTGCATACCGCAACTAAGAGTCTGCATGCCACAGCTAAGGAGCCTGCATGCATGCCATAACTAAAGATCCCTCGTGCTGCAGGTAAGACCCGGTGCAGCCAAAATAAATAAATAAGTAAATATTAAAAAAAAGAAAGAAAAGAAAAAGGAAAGAAAGAAAAGAAAAGATAGCACAAGGAAAATAAATTCAGATTGTGTGTTGAACGTTCAAACCATTCCCACTTCTTTTCATACTGTCTATATAATAGAGAATAAATGTTCAAACCTTCCCATTATTAGATTGGAAGGCCTGGGAGATAACATATGGAAAAGAAAGGCAAATATTGTTTGACCTCAGGAAAAAAGTCACGCCTTCTTCCAAGCTGGATAAAAATTTGTCAATTAAGAATGGCCGTGATTTATTCAAAGCCCTAATCTATGGCTTTTTATTCTTCGTACCCAATGCAATAAACACAGGACAAAGTTAAAATTAAAAATATATCCTTCTTTCATACTACCAAATAAATTTAAGACTAAGGATATTTAGAACTGGCCAGCTGAAATACTCATTTTAAAACAATATATTTGTATAAAAAATGGTGTCAGTTGGAAGAGGAGAGAAAACTTTTTGCTATCAGCATCATAAACTTATTCCTTCCAAAAAACACATTCTGAATTAAGTAGTACTGTCTGCTTTGCTTGGTAGAATTGTTCCACCCGAGGAGATCAAAAAAGATTTAGCTTGGATGTGTAAATAAAAAGAATTGTTGCTTCCACTACTGAAAAGTTCCATCCTAAGGAAAGTTTCTGCCCAACTTTTTAAGCCTGGGCAGTTAAACCTCCACATAAAAAATAATGTTGGCTGTTTATCTGAATATTTCAACAACAATTTCTATAACCCAAAAATGAGATGTGGGTATACAGCTTTGCTTCTTCCTCTTACGAACTGGGGATTGACATAGGAGGAAGGAAAAGAAATAAGAAAGGAAAAGACAGAAACTTGAGAAGTACATTTGTTTAGTGCAAAGCAGCACAAAATGTACAGGGGAAAACACTTTGGAACACCTTCGAGCTCAACCATAATAGCTAATACGTGACTTTGTACCGTATACTTTGTTTCTCTCATCTCAGTCCCCTGATCAATAATATGAAAATAGGGTTTTGCTAACATCACAGATGAACTCGATCCAGTTTACATGCTGGATATTACCAGATAGGTCTGATGCAACCTGCCCCATCTCCTCATTTTTTGCTTTTTTTTTAACATCTTTATTGGAGTATAATTGCTTTACAATGGTGTGTTAGTTTCTGCTGTATAATAAAGTGAATGAGCTATACATATAATACATCCCCATAGCTCCTCCCTCTTGCGTCTCCCTCCCACCCTCCTCGGTTTCTTGCTCAAGTGAGAGCCGCCCGCCCAGCTCCTGCCTTTGCTTCCTCTCCTCACACCACCCGCTGTCTCAGCCTCCTCCATAAGACATTCCATGCCTCGGGCGTCCCCAGCAGCTGCTCAGAGGGGCCAGGTAACACCATCTAGAAGTCAGGCAAATTTTTAAATAATTGGATGGATTTTGGCCAATGAAAAGCAGGAAATAAGAAGTCACTGACAAATGCATCCCTTACTCCCCCTCCTTCCCAAACCCAACAGTCTGTTCTGAGGCACAGTGGACCTATAGTACCTCTCAGGAGATGCTCCATGTGAAAGCACTGGCCATGTCTCTCAGTGAAGCAGTGGCCAGCTTGATAACACACCAACTTATATTTCCTTATCCTCCTTTCCTGTTTTACTTCCCTTCTTCCCTCACTCTTGCTACCCTGGGATTCCACTCCAAATAAACCATTAATATATCAACCTTGTCTCAGGCTCTTTTCTATGCAATTTAAAGACAAAAAGAGTGCCATGGGGAATTCCCTTGTGGTCCGGTGGTTAGAACTCGGTGCTTTCACTGCCATGGGCCTGGGTTCAATCCCTGGTCGGGGAACTAAGATCCTGCAAGCCGCGCAGCACGGCCACAAAAAAAAAAAAAAAAAAAAAAAAAGGAGAGTCATGAAATTAGACCAAAGTTGAGGTAAATGAGTGTGTTGAATAGGAGGCCTAAGTGAAAACAGAAATTAGCTAGTAAACAGGCAATGCTATGGCTGGGAGGACAGACAGGAAGGTGGCTGGGAGGGAGAGTTTACAGCTGATTCCAGAAATAGAGAGGGAACACCTAGAACCCGTTTGCCCAGTCCTAGCCCACAGTTCAGGCAAGTGCTTTGAGGTTTAGCAAAAGGACAGTGGATGGGATTCTGTAGGTCAAAGTGTCCTTGCAAACAATGCTGGTCATTGCTTCCCTGGCACCCAGCAGACTGCCTGGAACAAAGGTTTGTGATGGCCTCAGATGCTGACTGCCCAGAGGTAGGCCAAGTTCACGGGCTAAGGGCACAGTCTTCTAACGACTGCTCTCACTTCAGACAGCAGCTGCAAGCTCGGGGATCCCAGGGCTGCCCACAACTCTGACCAACTGGTTACAGATTTGGGGGCACCCACTAGCCCCTCAGGCTTGATAATTCTCCAGAACAATGGCCGCTGAGCCTGTGCGTCCGGAGCCTGTGCTCCGCGGCGGGAGAGGCCACAGCAGTGAGAGGCCACAGGACCCAAAAAAAAAAAAAAAAAAAAAAAAAAGGAGTGTCATGAAATTAGGTGAAATGGTAATATGGGAAAGCCATTTATAAGTGTTAAAGTAATCATTATGCCCATAAAAAGTCCATTTGGACAAATAAAAAAGAAGTACAAAATATTACGACCAGAACTTGTTGCAGAGACATTTATAAGGGATTACGGTATAGAAAGAAAGGAGCGCTTAACTCAGCTGGAGTGGGAGTTTGAAGTAAAAGGGGGAAAAGCCCCAAATAAAAGAGAGCCTTTCAACTAGAGATAATGCCCAGGCAGACAAGAGAAGGGCATCTGGGGCAAAGCAGAGATGTGACATTCCCTGGAGGCCTGAGAAAGCACATGAAGTCTCAGGAGCTTAGTTGAGAATGAGGTCAAAGAATGGGCAGGGTCAGATCACGAAGGACCTTGCACACCACACTGGAGACCTCACCTTTTTCTCAAGGCCATGAGAATTGAAGAGGAACAATGTAATCAAGGATTACATTGTAAAAAGATCACCCAGACACTGGTGTGGAGGAGAGAAAGAAGAGAGTGAGGCAGGAAGTAAGGAGAACAATTAGGAGGCTATTGTATAAGTACAAGGAAAGAATGATGCGGGGCTGGTCTAAGGCAGTGGCTGGGGCAGTGCAAAGAAAGGGCAGACTGGAAAGAGGCATAGGAAGTAAAATCAATTGTCTTGAATATGGAGGTCTAAACAAGAAGGAGGCATCTAAGAGGGTCTCAGGTTTCAGATGTGAGCAGGTAGGGACCATTAACCAGGACTGGAAATGAAGAACAGAGATTTGCGTATTTTTGGTGGCCACAAATAGAAGTGAGATGCTGAATTTTTTGCAGTCTAAGAGATATCTAAGTGAAGATTACCAAGAAGCAGTTGAAAATGTGTATCTGAAATTCGGTCAAGACTCTCTGAATTGATCTTAGAAATTTTGAAGAATGCAGAGTTAGAAAAGTGAGTAAAAGAAAAACTTCTAAAATACCAACAACTGAGAGATAAATGGAGACAAAAGAGACAGAATAGAAGGGGCTATCTAAAAGGTAAAAGGGAAACCAAGAAAGACTAGCACCAGAGATCAAGGGGTGGGAGAGGTAAGTGGATGTGAGTGATCACCAGATAGGTCAAGTAGAATAAGGCCTAAAAAATGCCCATTGATAGCAACTAGGAAACCATTAATGATCCTAATAAAAGAAGGTTGGTGAGGTGGTGGAAGTGGAAAAGTGGCTGCAGTTTGTTCAAAAGTAAATGAGAAATTTTCATTTGCTGCTGGTGGGAATGCAAAAAGGAAGACAGGTTAGCAGTTTCTTACAAAATTAAACATATTCTTATCATAGATCCAGCAATCATGCTCCTTGGTATTTACCCAAAGGAGCTGGAAACTGATGTCCACACATAAACAGGCACATGGATGTTAAACCAGCTTTATTCATAATCACCAAAACTTGGAGGCAACCAAGATGTCCTTCAGTAAGTGGATAAATTGGTACAGCCAGACAATGAGATATTATTCAGTGTTAAAAAGAAATGAACTTTCAAACCATGAAAAGACATGGAGAAACCTTAGATGTATATTACTAAGTGAGAGACGCCGATCTGAAAAGGCTACATACTGTATGATTCCAACTATATGACATTCTGGAAAAAGTAAAAGTATGGAGACAGTGAAAGGATGAGTGGTTGCCTTGGGTTAGGGAGGCAGGGAGGATAAACTGGCAGAGTACAGAGGATTATTAGGGCATTGACACTATTCTGTATGGTACTACAGTGGTGGATACGTTATTATACATTTGTCAAAACCCATAAAACGTACAACAGCAAGAATGGACCCTAATGTAAACTATGGACTTTGGGTGATAATCTGTCAATGTGGTTCATCATTTATAACAAACGTACCTCTCGTGTGAGATTTCGATAGTGGGAGAGGGTGTGCTGTAGGCAGCTGGGCAGGGTGGGTATATGGGAAGCCTCTGTGCCGTCTGCTCAATTTTGCTGTGAACATAAAATGCTCTATAAAATAAAGTCTGTTTGAAAAAGAGAGTAAATAGGGGATGATAAGATGGAGATGGTGAACACATTTTCTTTTGGCCATGCTGAGCAGCATGTGGGATCTTAGTTCCCTAACCAGGGATCAAACCCATGCCCCCTGCAGTGGAAGTGCACAGTCTTATCCACTGGACCGCCAGGGAAGTCCTATGAACACATTTAGAGTATAAGAAATTTGGGTGTTAAAAGTTGGAAATCACTCAGTTGATCTCTACGGCACTGCAATATACATAAGGAAACTCTAGAAGGAACAAAAATTAATAATAGGAATTATCTGTGGGAGATTGTGGAGAAGTAGATGAGGGTACTGGGGAAGGGGAACCGGAAGGGGACTTTTCACTGTAAATCTTTTTACACGTTTTTGTTTCTAAACCACGTGAGTTTATTAATTACTCAAAAAATTAAATGTAGCATCTACTATGTGCCAGATACATTTCTTCATGTCTTGAGGAAGGCTGGCAACCTAAGGAATCAAGACAGACAGCCTTGTAGGATCTGAGATTATGACTTTAAAATCCCAAATAGCTTTGAGAGCTGATGAGATTGGCCTCATAAATGCCAAACGTCTTGTGGGGGTAAAATGACAGAAAGGAGAAAGACCATAATTTCTAGGATTCCAGGGAGCTGGAACAGAATGAATGAGGAAAAAAACAGAGCTCAGAAACAGTTTATTAGTTAAGACTTAGCTAACAAAGTAGGAGTTAAGAAAACATTATTGTTTTCTAAGCAAAAAATGTTGTTATGAAGCAGCCAAGGTCAGTTGGCTCTCTTTAAAAATGCAAATCACTTTCATTATTTAAAAAAACCTGGAATTAGGGCTTCCCTGGCGGTCCAGTGGTTAAGACTCCACACTCCCAATACAGGGGGCTTGGGTTCAATCCCTGGTCAGGGAAGATCCTGCATGCTGCATGGCATGGCCAAAAAACAAAACAAAAACAAACACACAAAAAAACCCTGTAATTATTTCATTGACCAACCCATACTGACAGGTTGAAATCAACCACTGGAACTTTATTATAAAGATTTTTAAACCAATTAAATTTTGTTGTCCTCAAGCCACTGGATTTTGATATATTTCCATGACCTGTGGCCCTCTATTTATGTATTCATCATAGCTGGCTCTCAGAATATCCCACTAAATAAAAAGTAGCCCAAAGAACACCTCCCACTGAACTCAAAAGATTTCCAGCGTGAAAAAATCTGCTTATTATTATTGTTATTTTAACAGAACAACGGAACTACCAAATGCCGCACAATCAAATTCACCAAGCAAAGAAATGAAAATAAAACAAATAAGAGAAATTCCTGGTTTCCCCACAAACAAACAAAAAAAGTTATAACAAAGAAATGAGCCAGTACAATACTCTTAAGTTCTTAAGAACACACAAATTGACATTCCATTCGAAGTCATATCTAAGGAAAATTAAAATTAAATATTAACCTCACACAAACAATCTGCAATCCCTGCTGCCAAATACTAATAATTATTCGAGTTCTTCATCAAAAAAGCAGTCTGGGGGCTTCCCTGGTGGCACAGTGGTTGAGAGTCTGCCTGCCGATGCAGGGGACGTGGGTCCGTGCGCCGGTCCGGAAGGATCCCACATGCCGCAGAGCGGCTGGGCCCGTGAGCCATGGCCGCTGAGCCTGCGCGTCCGGAGCCTGTGCTCCGCAACGGGAGAGGCCACAGCAGTGAGAGGCCCGCGTACCGCAAAAAAAAAAAAAAAGCAGTCTGGGTAAGTAATAAGTAATTCTAGATATGGAGATATATTAACTCCAATTTCGGCTGACCATATTTACTCACATATTTTCCCCTTTCCTCATCTCTTCCCTCAATCCTCTGAGGAAAAGAAGAGATTTTTTTTTTTCCTGCCTAATTTTCCTCTAATATATTGTAGTGGTTTTGACATAATTCAAAAAAACACATGCACCCAATGTTCATTGCAGCACTATTTACAATAGCCAGGACATGGAAGCAACCTAAATGTCCATCGACAGATGAATGATAAAGAAGATATGGTACGTATATACAATGGAATATTACTCAGCCGTAAAACAAAAGAAAAAACGAAATTGAGCCATTTGTAGTGATGTGGATGGACCTAGAGTCTGTCATACAGAGTGAAGTAAGTCAGAAAGAAAAAAACAAATACCGTATATTAACGCATATATATGGAATCCAGAAAAATGGTACTGATGAACCTAGTGGCAGGGCAGGAATAGAGACACAGAAAGAGAGAATGGACTTGTGGACACGGCAGGGAAGGGAAGGGTGAGACGAATTGAGAGAGTAACATTGACACATATACACTACCATGCATAAAATAGATAGCTAGTGGGAAGCTGCCGTATAGCACAGGGAGCTCAGCTCGGTGCTTTGTGATGACCTAGAGGGGTGGGATGGGGAGGGTGGGAGGGAGGCCCAAGAGGGAGGGGATATAAGTATACATACAGCTGATTCACTTTGTTGTACAGCAGAAACTAACACAACATTGTAAAGCAATTATAATCTAATAAAGATGAAAAAAAATTTTTTTAATTGTAGTGGTTTTGAAACTTGGAAAAAAGAAGAGCTATAATTGCAGCCTAAATGCCGGATTAGTACCACACTATGCATAACTATGTTACTTCTTTTATTTAGGTACTTACTGTTTTTGTTGTTTGGAGAGAAAAAAATCAGATCTTCAGCTGACACATTATAATGTGTCACTTTAATAATGCTTGCCCATTTTTTAAGAGACCGTATGTAGCAAAAATTCTGTTAGTGTTTCTGACAAAATTTAATTTTAAGACAGAAGGATATTTTCTGTGTACAGCAATGTCTGGGTTGAGTGAGGCAGTGGGGAAGCTCAGATTGACACAAAGAATCTCTTGGCTCCTACTTGGAAACATTCTATTTGATTTCTTTTCTGAAGAAATGAAAATTGAATCTTAACAATGCTAGCTCTCTAACTATGAGAGTTACTGGGGGAGAGAAATATCCTTTATGCCTCCACCCAGGTATAATTCCATTACAATTAAATGTTTATGTTCCCTTTGAATTCCTGATTAGCTAAAGATTGCTTGTGCTGATAGCTGGTGAGCCAGTCTGTCTTAGAGAAAATATTGTTCCAGTGCTACCTGTACTTAGTTCTAGGAACAATGTAATTACATAATGCCTACCTCCTTGTTAGTAAATTATTTGAATATGGGTGTGGGACTTGTAAACAGCATATCATACCAACATACATACTCAACTTCACTGCAAAGTTTCCAGCCAAATGTCACAGATCCTATGTATCAGGCTGTAAGTTCAGGCAGTCACAACAAAGCCCTCTGCTAATCCTAAAGGGAGCGCTAGGGACAGGATGACACTCCAGAGTTGCTCCAAATTGGGGCGAGAAGACCAGGCCTTTATACCTTCACACCAGCCATTGGATACGAGCTGCTCCTGGACCAGGTCAAGACCTCGGGCAAGGTGGCTCTCTTCAACCAAGGCCAAGTCCCAGGGGAAGACTCAGCTTCCTCTTGTCGGCTGACAACACTCCCAGCAGCTGGAGGAATGAGGGCTCCAGTCCTGCAGTTGGGGGAAATCTGAGTGGTGCAATACAGCATTCGCAGTCCATCCCTGAGCCTCTTGGATCCACTTGCTTCATGTCAGTTTTAAGAGCAGCTCGTCTAGTATTTTAAAGGGCCTTTGGGTGGAAAGGGGTTGGGGAGAGACTTTACAGAGAAAGATTACTGAAATGAACTCCAGTACCCACTGTGCAGCTAGTCTCAAGACCGTAATCGATACTCATCATCTTTCTCCTCAGCTATTGCTTCTAGATTCCCTTTACTCTTCTGGCCTTAGGTGGCTTACCCAGAACCTCATCCCTGAGGAGTCTCAGACCTTGGTCAATATCCCTTTCTCAGGATTTTGAGATATCCCCTATTTTACTTGTCATTTACAGGCAAAATTGGGCAAGGGAGTATAAAGAGGCCAAGTGGATCAGGTGGGCGCCAAATATATCCTTTCCTAATGATCAGAGTTAATAACTTCTCCCAGGATAGTGAATCCTTTCCTTGACAGCTGATCTTTGGGGAGAATGAGTAACTGAGTGACAGCCATAGCTTGTGGTTGAAATGAAACACTTGCTGTGTCCCCTAGTGGAAGTGATCCCTCTGAGATCTGCAGTGTTTTCAGAGATGGAGAACACAACTTCCCCAGTGGGTTACTGGAGAGTGATGGTTAGTGGAACCAATCCTGTCTTGCTGTGGTTGAAAATGTAACTGTCTCTGGAACTTCGCTACTCTTGTCATCCTCAGCTTTTTGGGGGCCTCCAGGAGATGAGAGTCTCTTTTATGCTACAAAGGAGGCCTCTCACTTTCATGTTTATTCTTTAATTGATAATTAATTACCCTTTCATTGTCTTTCTACAGAGCTTCCACGGCCCTTGGCAATAGCCATCCAGTTTCATAATCGGTTATATTTACTGCTTCCTCTGTTGTTCTCAAATGAGTGATACACTGCACCTGACAGTACATTCCGCCCACTGCTATACAAAGTTCACCACTGGTGAAAGTTTTTAAAATTGTACTGCTACTGCATGCCCTGGACTATCACTATTTCTACCAGCATTGATGGGGCTCTCGTTGATATTTGGCCTGTGAGAGATCCATTTCCAAAGTCCTTTCTTAGAGTCTGCTTTCTCAGACACTCCTGGTACCAACTGTTATAGGTTGGATTCACCACGAACCAAATTCTGAGACAGAGATTTGTATACAGGGGCTTTACTGGGAGTTGCTCTTGGAATCAACTCTTGTGGGGAAACAAAGAAACAAGATTGTGTAGAGAGAAGAGTTGAACAGTGAGTCAGTCAAAACAAAGACCATGGCTATCCAACAGAGCTCTGGAGTTGGGATGGTCCTCCAGAATTGCCCAAATTGAAGCAATGAGGTTAGGACTTTACACACCCGCATCAACCGGTTTGGGTGTGCGAATTGTCTCTAGGAAGAAGGTGTGACCTTGGACTAGGCAAATACACACTGGCTAAATCTTCCTCTTTAGCCAAGGAAGATTCTCTGAGAGAGACTCAGCTGAGAGCTGAGAACTGCCAACACTCCCAGCAGCTGAGGGGAGTTTTTCTGACCTGGGTTTGGCATGGGTATCTGGACTACACACCACACCATCCACTACACAGACCAGGGAGAATCAGTGTCTCTAAACAAAGACCGATTTCCTATTTATTCTACATACCTGCAATTGGCCACATCTTTTATTCCTTAGTTTAACTCAGCTTTACTCAGGTCCATTATACGTGCTAGGCACCAGGAATATAATGATGAATAAGATCTCTATATTCTCAATGCCGATTATTTCCTCCCTGCCTCCATATCTCCTGTAAGAGAACGTGCCCATTCCCCTTCTTGAAGTGTCTACTTCCCTAAGCCCTTATTCAGTGTTCAGCTGCTACGTTTCCTGTCCTCTAGGCCTCAGCTGATTGGTGCAAGGGTGCCAATTGGACCCAAGCTGCACCAATCTGATTTTCTCTTCTGGTATTCTGGGATGCGCACATATGGACCCAAATCAGTCTTTTTTATTTATTTTTCTAGAAATTACATATAAAGCCAAGGCTGCAACAGAAATAACTGGCTTCTGTGTCCTGAGGAACAGAGAAAACAAGTGGGAAAGCAGCATAAAGTAGACTTGCAGAAAGAAGCAGGGACAGAGATCATGAGTATCCTGTGTCAAGATGATGATGCAAGCATTAGAAAATCCCAGCTCAACTTTTCTTAAACATACCACAAACTGGATGACTAAAACCACAGAAGTTTACTTCTGATAGTTCTTGAGGCTGGAAGCCAAGACCAAGGTGTTGGCAGGTTTGGTTCCTCTCGAGGCCTCTCTCCTTGGTGTGCAGATGGCTGTCTTCTCTCTGTGTCCTGTTCATGTATCCCTGATGTCTCTCCCTCTTCTCATAAGGACACAAGTCATAAGGACTACCCTTATGACCTCATTTAAGCTTAATTATCTCTTTAAAGCCCCTAACTCCAAATACAGTCACATTCTAAGATACTGGGGTTTAGGACTTCAAAATATGAATTTGGGGGGAACAGAATTCGGCCCATAACACCTTATACAACAGGAAGTGCTCTTAATGTAGTCTCCAGGTACAGCTTAATGACATAATCAAGGTCTCAGGTATTATCCCTGTTCTGTTCCTCTTGGCTTCAGGTTCATCCTAAGGCTGGTTCCCCTTGTAGCTGAAAGATGACTGCCAATGGCAACTGGGATTATAAACTCTCTTTTTAAGTCTGACAATAGAAAAAGATAACCTCTCCACCAAGTATGGAATATATGGAATACAAGATCCCCCATGTCAGGCTTCCCTGGTGGCGCAGTGGTTGAGAGTCCGCCTGCCGATGCAGGGGACGCGGGTTCGTGCCCCGGTCCGGGAGGATCCCACGTGCTGCGGAGCGGCTGGGCCCGTGAGCCGTGGCCGCTGAGCCTGCATGTCTGGAGCCTGTGCTCTGCAACGGGAGAGGCCACAACAGTGAGAGGCCTGCGTACCGCAAAAAAAAAAAAAGATCCCCCATGTCAATCTCTTTAGGCCAACTTAGGTCACCATGCTTACCCCGGGACCAGTAATAGCCATAAGAATGTCATCTGTTAATTGGCTTAAACTAATGAAGATCTACCCCCAGAAATGAAGATATGGTTGTCTTCTCCTGAAGTTAGAAGGGGAAAGGATGGTTGTCCGAACATAATCAAGACTTTGTTAGGGAGGAAGAAGGGAGAATGGATGTTGGATACCTTTGCTGTCAAAGCTTGAGAAAGAATCCCCAGCGGGGACAGGAAAGGCAGGGAGAATTGGTTGTTACAACCGTTCACCTGCCAGCAGTATATTTCTGCCCTTCGTTTCTCTCTAGCCACGTATCTCAGAATAAACCAACACAGAGGGAAAAAAAAAATCAGATTTTACACTTTCCACGCCTGTTTCTTTACAGTCTCCTCCCATTCTCCTCTCCCCACTACCTTTGCCAACGGTCCTCAGTGCACCACCAAGGAAACAGAGAGTAACTTTCCTTGTCCACAGTAGAATTCAGTTTCCCCTTGTATTGTTGAAAATTTTAGAAAACAAACTTGATGCTTCAGAACATTTGTTCTTTAGGACTTTTCAAAACTCTTGTCCAAACTCATAATAAATAACAAGGGAGGCCAGGTTTTGGATCACTGACCCTCATTTCTTCTGAAGGTTGGTTCAGTTCTTTTTCGTCTTAGCCATACTCCTTCTCATCATTGGTTGTATGTAGACCGGACTCTTGATTTTAGGCAATAGAGAATCAGCATAAACCCATCTTTTTCTCTTCCTTAAAGAGGCAGCTGTTCAACAATTAGCAGTAGGTTTACACTGAAGATATTAACATATAAAATTAGGTTCCTATCTGAGATCACATATCATTAGATCTAGACTTTTTCTGAGTGAAAATTTCAATAATCCTTGAATTTGTGTATATGTGCAGTCTTTCCCACATTGTTTCCAGGTATTGGCTAAAGATTAATTTTTCTTTTATGTACTTTTGAATCAAGGCCGACTAAAGGGCTTTGTCTTTTCTGGGCACTTGTGACAATAAAATGTGTACTTTGTGTATGTAATTGGGTGTTAATGGAAGCGGAGCTCTACTGCAGGTGTGAATTTGTAAATATCTACAATCACATTGCTCTGTGCTGGGAGCATGGGTGTGTGTTTGTGGGGAACTAACATGGATGTGAGTCTGGATGTGAACAGGAAATCAGGGTAAGTGGCGTTACACGGGGTCAGTACAGGTCTTCATTCTCAGGGAGGAGGCAAGTTGCTTCTCAGTTTCCCAGTGACCTCAGTCCAGCCTGTCAAAAAGCTATTTGGCTTCTCATACAGCAGCCTCTGATTTCTATCCCAGGAACTCCTTTCTTTCAGCTTCCCTTGCCAGAGAATTCCCTGCTTACTCCTTTTACTTCCATGTCAGTGAGGCCAAAACCCTGCCCTGCTTCTTACATGGCCCCAGAGCAGGATCTGCTATTTAGAAACTAGTGGGAACAATAGGAAAGGGGAGGGAGGAGGAATGTGTGACCAAGACCTTCCTCCTAACTCCAGACCCACATCTACCTCAAACTAAATCCCTACTCTGGGGGACTTCCCTGGTGGTCCAGTGGTTAAGAATCCACCTTCCAATGCAGGGGACGTGGGTTCAATCCCTGGTCAGGGAACTAAGACCCCACATGCCACAGGGCAACTAAGCCCGTGCGCTCTAGAGCCTGGGTGCCACAACTAGAGAGAAGCCCACGCGCCGCAACGAAAGTTCCCGCGTGACACAACTAAGACCCAACACAGCCAAATAAATAAATAAATATTAAAAATAAAAAATAAAACATAAATCCCCACTCTGTTTCCTAACCACAGTGCTCTCTGCATGCCTGGCTCTGAAATACCCAGGGGAAGCCCTAGCTCTGGCTCTTCTCTAAATGCAAATAAATGCTATTGAAGTCTTTCTTTACCCCAAAATTCACTCTTAAAATCCCCATACTAAGTAAAAAAGAAGGAAGTGAGAATACAGGAGAAAATGTGTGTGCGTGTGTGGAGGGGGTGGGTGGGTG
>NW_006781377.1:2338921-2340908 GCF_000442215.2 Lipotes vexillifer | reverse complement strand
GGTGTGTGTGTGTGTGTGTGTGTGTGTGTGTGTGTTTGGGGAAGGGAGGGAGGGGAGCTGTTTTAATTTACCACATGATTGTCATTGTTATTAGACTTAAATAAGATAAAAATAATACAAAACTAAAATAAAAATCCCCAAAGTGCTTCAGGATCAGGTGAGTGGGGTAAAGTTTTTACATGTTTGGTTTTGGTTCTGTCCCTTTCTGTACAGCAGTGAGCAAGTGATAGAAGCAATGCCAGTGGAAGAGGAAAGCAAGTGGGTCAGTCCTGAGGCCTCAGAAGAAAGCTACAGATTGAAAGTTATCACCGGCTACACCAGCAAGTGGCCCAAAATGGGCACTGGGATTGACTGCCCAGCAGCCATTGTCTATCAGATTATAATATTATAAATCATGGTAATCCCATCCTCTTTGCTACTGCTTGGTTTGGAAATGAACTAATGACCAAATTCTGGCCAATGAGACATGAAGGGAGGTTTGTTGTGGGAATTCTGGGAAATTTTTCCATTGTCTTGCTACCAGCTAGGAAATGAAGTCACTACCTGGAATAGCAGAGTATAAAAATTGAAAGTCTGTGTCTTTGTTAACATAATTAAGCCACTTGGGGTAGCCCTTCCCTGGGACTACTGTTATGTGTGATAATAAAAATTTTTTTCAATATTTAAGGTCTCTGAAAGCATCCTTCTAGATATATGCTCCTTTCTCATAATCCCCTGGAACTCTCACCACACCCACCTCCTGACCTGTTTTATCCATAAGAGCTACCCCCAGAGAGTTAGAATTGGAGAATGTCTCTTACTATGTCCCCAGAGATAAAACAGGGTATAAAGCGGAGTCTTAAGGCTACATCAGGGGACACAGTGTCACACATAAAAGCCGAGTTCAGCTATAGTAGAAAGAGTGCAAGACTATATGTATGTCAAGTACAGTATTAACGAAACAAACTTTTAAGAGTTATTATTATATGACATGGTTTCCATGGAAAATGGATTTTCAGTTTGAGACAACTGATTTACAGAATATAACCTATGGTAAATTTAAGACTGTATATGGTTCTAGTTTTCCTTGAAATCCTTAACTGAGGAATAACCTGGCCTGACCTAGATGTTTGGAGATTTTTATCCTAATATCAGGGATGAGAGGAAACACAGATTTGACTCCATGCCACAAGTCAGGGCTTCACTTGGCCCAGTGGGCATGTGTGTGTGCACGTGAGGGGAGGGGCTGGAAAGGAGGGGAAGCAGAGGCCAATCTCATGGTTTCTCCCTACACTCCAGTGTTGTCATCAGGCAAAATAAGGTTAAAAGGAACATTTTAGAGCTGTCTTGAAAAGTCAGAGAATCAAAAAGACCAACTGTACCCTGTTGAGGTTCCACCTCCTAATACTGGTGTGATAAAAGAGATGTATATGGGCTAAATGCATGTGTACGAATCTTAGATATATCTTTGGAACCAGATGGAAAAACCCTTTCCTTCTTTGCCTGTCCTGTCCGTACCCCAGGACAGCCGTGCCTTTGAGTAGGAGGGAGTTTGTGTGGCTGACTCAACCAGTTATCAGTCTACAAAGAGTGGACCAAGAGGGAAATAACCTAATTTTCCCACAGTCCCCATGACTAGGATTTCCCCCTTACTAAATTACTAGCTAGTGGAGAGTATGTCTTAATAATCTGCATTCCTATACCCCCTTAGCCCAATGTAATAATAATAGCTACCTTTAACTAAACACATGCCAGGCACATTTCTTACATTATCTCATTTAATCCTCACACCAACACTGTAACATAGATGTTACCATGCTTGTTTTAATTATGCAAAAATAGAGCAGTTTGGTTAACTGACTTGATCGAGATCACATAGCAAGCGGTAAAGTCAACTTTGAAACCCACCCAGTCTCAAAGAATACATCTTTACTAAGCAGCTGTGACCAGGGTCCTCAAGACCGCCCTCAGGCTCAATGATTCACTAGAAGGACTCACATAATAACTC
>NW_006781377.1:2337470-2338911 GCF_000442215.2 Lipotes vexillifer | reverse complement strand
GGAAGAGCTCTTACACTCATGGTTACTCTTTACTACAGTGAAAGGATACAGATTACAACTAGCAAAGGTAAAAGGAGTGGAAGGAGTCCAAGGGAAACCAGGAACAAGCTTCTAGTTTTCTTTTCGCAGTGGAGTCATATGGACAGCACTTACAGACAGCTGCTTCTCCCAGCAACAATGTGTGTCAATAAATAAAGAAGACTGCTGACCTGGTAAGCTCACCTGAGCCTTGGCATCCAGGGTTCCTGGTAGGGATTGGTCACGTCAGCATAGAGTGCCCACATGACTGACCTTACTCAGTCCCCAGTCCCTCCAAAGGTCAAACTGACTCAGCATGGCCCAAGGCTCCAACCATAAATCTCATTGTTGGCATAAACTATCTGATGTGGCTCAAATGTTTGATGAATTGATCGGAATGTCAGTTTGGGATCAGCTTACATTCCCAGGGCCATAGTCAACAGGCTGAACAATTATATTGATATTTCAGGGTCACTGTAGCTCTTTGTTTTCTACAAGTCAGAAGGCATATGTGAATTTTAGAGGTATATTAGAGTCTTCTGAGTTCCAAGCAATTGAGAAGAAAATGAGACATTAGATCAAGAACAATAAGAATATTTTAATACATGGATAATACAAAAGAGAAAGAGAAATGTATTTAAATATTCTTAAAAACAAATATGCTTTTTAAAAATTGTAAGGTACTCTGGACCTACGAGTGGTATAACTGTTTTTCGGGGGTTTTTTTGGTCTGCATTGGGTCTTTGTTGCTGTGCGTGGGCTTTCTCTAGTTGCGGCGAGCAGGGGCTACTCTGCATTGCAATGTGCAGGCTTTTCATTGCGGTGGCTTTTCTTGTTGCAGAGCATGGGCTCTAGGCACGCAGGCTTCAGTAGTCGCGGTGTGTGGGCTCAGCAGTTGTGGCACGCAGGCTCAGTAGTTGTGGCGCACAGGCTTAGTTGCTCCGCAGCATGTAGGATCTTCCCAGACTAGGGATCAAACCTGTGTCCCCTGCGTTGGCAGGTGGATTCTTAACCACTGCACCACCGGGGAAGTCCCACAAGTGGTATGACTTTGGACTTAAATGAGCATCAGTTTCCCCATTTATTAAAAAATACTAATAAAAATTATGCACATACACATACCTTGCTGTGTTCTGTTGATTAAATCATGCAATATTTATTTGCTACTATGATCCAATCACCATACTCACTATGAGAATTCAGTAAACAAGCTTCCTGCTCTCGTAGAACTTAGTCTTGTGGGAAAGACAGAAATTAATTAATCACACTGATGCTTAATTACAAATTTAGATAAGTGCCCCAAAGTGAAGGAACATGGCTGTATGAGAGTGTAGACCAATGATTTAAATTGGGGGGAAAGAAGGAAGGTCAGAGATCTAAAGGATGAGAAGAAGCTAGCTAACCAAAGGGGAGGGATCAGCAG
>NW_006781377.1:2302602-2337460 GCF_000442215.2 Lipotes vexillifer | reverse complement strand
ATTCCAGGCAGTGGGAACAGCAGAGAGAGATGAAGAAAAAAAAAAAAAAAAATACACAGGGGCTGGAAGGATGTAAAAGAGGCTATAATAGAGAGAATGAAGGAAAGCAGCCTAATAAGAGACGTATCTGGAGAGGTAGACAGGGC
The DNA here is from genome assembly GCF_000442215.2 of Lipotes vexillifer. Taxonomy (NCBI): domain Eukaryota; kingdom Metazoa; phylum Chordata; class Mammalia; order Artiodactyla; family Lipotidae; genus Lipotes; species Lipotes vexillifer. The sequence goes on along the minus strand of NW_006781377.1, from coordinate 2,337,314 downwards.
CAGACATTCAGGATGTTAGAGGCCAAGGTGAGAATTTTGTTCTTTATCTTAAGAGCAATAGGAAGTCTTAGGATTTTAAGCAGAGAAGAGACTTACCAGATTTTCATTTTAAAAAGATCGTTTTGACTAAAGTTTGGAAATAGTGGCTGGGGAGGGAGAGAGATGTTGGCTGAAAAGAGTACAAGGAGATAATATTGTGAAGGTGCCAGCAGAGTTAATAGAATATAATATAGAAAAGAAAAGTAAACTAACATTAACTAAGTATTTGCTATGTTCTAGGTGTTTTATGTATCAATATACTAGCTGGTAGGTTAACCCTCAGTCTGACTCCAACACCCATATTCTTTCTGTTCTATCATGTACCTTCAGCAAGTATTACATGAATCCAATTTTTAAACATGAGAAGGATCAAATGCTCAGCATCCCATCGAGAAACTTTTATTATATACTAAATTTTGATATAACGTAAGGAATGGAAGGAAGAAAAAGGAAATTCTTTCTAGATGGAGTTTCCTAAAGAAAATAGTTTTCAACCCAATTATGTGAGCAAGATAATGATCAAAAATACTTTGTAGATTAGTAATAATTACTCATAAAATTCTTTTTTGAATTTTTGAAATTTATATAATTTATTTTTTTATACAGCAGGTTCTTATTAGTTATCTATTTTATACTTATTAGTGTATACATGTCAATCCCAATCTCCCAATTCATCCCACCACCACCACCACCCCCCGCCACTTCCCCCCACCCCTTGGTGTCCATACATTTGTTCTCTGCATCTGTGTCTCAATTTCTGCCCTGCAAACCAGTTCATCTGTACCATTTTTCTAGGTTCCACATATATACGTTAATATACGATATTTGTTTTTCTCTTTCTGACTTAACTTCACTCTGTACGACAGTCTCTAGATCCATCCACGTCGCTACAAATGACCCAATTTTGTTCCTTTTTATGGCTGAGTAATATTCCATTGTATGTATGTACCACATCTTCTTTATCCATTCGTCTGTCGATGGGCACTGAGGTTGTTTCCATGACCTGGCTATTGTAAATAGTGCTGCAATGAACATTGGGGTGCATGTGCCTTTTTGAATTAGATTACTCATAAAATTTTAATGAATGTGCTTTTGCATTTTTAAAAAGACAGAATAATTAAATTAAAAATCCTAGCTTTGTTTCTTAAGTAGAAGCTAAAATGGCCCATGAGAGCTGTCCCAAATTGGGCTTAAAAGGCCAGGCCTTTATACCCTCAGATTGGTCAGTCACTGGATGTGGGCTGTCCTGGGAAGGGTGTGACCTTGGCTGCATCAGCTCTTTAGAGCTGAAGTGATCCTGAAGACACTGCCAGGGAAGCTGTCCACTGACAACACTCCCAGTAGTTGTGGCAACAATCCTTCAATGAAAGGGGGTCTGGGCAACACATCACCATGCCCACTACATTCCCACAAAATATCACCATATCTTTTTAGGTCTCCCTCATATTATCCCTCTCTACTTGGAGGAAAGAAAAATCCCGCAAATATTTTAAAGTAAATTTCAGAATAAGTTCAAAAGAGATAGATAGATGATAGACTTACTCAAAAATCATTTTTTGAACATCTACTTGGTACACAGTGTCAGAACCAGTTATTGTACAAAGGTGTAGAAGGTACAGAGCTAGAGTCAAGTCAGGTACATAAACATTTACAATATCAGGCAGGATGGCATTGCTCTGTGAGTGGTACAGACTGAGTACCACAAGAATGCAAAAGCAGGATCACGGAGGAATTGAGGAGGAGGCATACTGGGGAAAGATGCAAGAAACAAAGAAAAATTTGATAAAATACACTGTACCCTACCACCCCTCTTTGCCCTGTACCAGTCCTCTTTCTGAAGCTGTTTGCGTGAATACTAGAAATAAGGACGCTGCTGAAGTGAGTTTTACATAGATGGGATCTCAAAAAAGATCTTTCCAGTCCAAACACTCCTATGGTCTATTTTCCTAAATTTGTAGCAATAAGCTTATTCTATAGAGGCCATGCCACCAATTATTGCCACTAAAGGCATATTAGAGTGATAGGAGCCTGAGTTATGAAGTTAAGAGAAACCTGGGGTTCACCTTCAGAGTTGGCCACTTCCTGAGGCAAATTAAACACTCCATGCGCCGTAAAATTGCCATAATTATACCTATACCACATCCTAAATATACTAAATAAAAACATTTAATGGCTAAATGTAGGAGCTCAGTGGATATCTGCTCTTTATTCCTCTTATCCTAATTACACCCACTACTCAGGAAGATGGAGCCTATGACTAGAGTCTCCACAGACCACAGTCTTCACAAATTGATCACGTACATAGATTGTGTTTTCACATGCCCTGCTCATGTCAGTTACTGGATGCTGAGAATACGAAGTTGAATAAGACATGGTCCTGATCTCAAGCAGCTTACAGGCTGGTGAACAGGCAGGGAGGGCGAGGTGTGAGTGACAAACAGTATATCAGTAACTAGAATACAGCAAGGTTATTGTTAGAGGTAAGCCCAGGTAGGAGTTCAGAAGAGGGATGACAGAGAATAGAAGAGCTGAAAGACCCTCAAGAGTATATAATATATCATATCTTTTGAATATTGAGAAGCTGGTGCAAAAAGAAGTTAAGTGATAACTCAAGGTCACACACCTACTTATTAGTAAAGTCTGACTAAACCCAAGAACTCTTAAGCCCAGCCTGGGGCTCCCTTCCTGTTTCTATTCACCTTCTCCCCCAAACCTAAGGCGTCTGGAAGGGTTTTCCCACTTCAGATAACTCGTCTAATGATCTAAGGCCTTGTCAGCTGCAGGGGGTCAAAATCTTTCCCTGAACTTATCCTCTCTGACAATAGCTCGCCTTCATTCCCACTGAGTACCAGTATGCCCAAGCAAGAAGAGCCTAGAAAGGCACTCCTGAAGAAAGCACATGTTGGAAGTCTTTACACTCTTGGCTTTATATTCATTATGTTGACCAGCAATAAAAGCACTGGGACTCCAGGAATAAGCTATGATTTACAAGCCTAGAATTTTAAAGGCTCAGAAGGTAGAGGAAAACTTAAGGAAACTTTAAAGGAGAAAAACAAATAGTAATTATCTTTTTCTCCTCTTTCTCCAATTAACTCTAAATATTTAGTGGTAGCTCTGAGAGGGGTGTCTAGGTCTACAGTGGTGACTGTGCAGTCACACACACTGCCTCACCACAGCAAGACAGTGATAAACCATCTTCATTTACAGCACAGTGGCTGAACACAGCATTACTGAATTGTCCAGTTAGTTTAGCATTACATAGTTCACACATCACAAAAGTAGTTCGGAAAACATTTACAAATAGGTTCCATTAATTAATTTTCTTTTATTTGAAAGTTAGAGCTTTTAAAACTCTCTTTGTAAATATATGTACGATAATAAATACTGGATGTATGTTAATTGAAATATTTAATTAAATAATAAAATAAGAATAATGAGTTAATTGAAATTGTTGTGAAATTGGTACAGTGATTCATGACTCAAATATTTTCATCTGCTAAGGTTAGCTCTGGTAGCAACTATTCTCAGGATTAGGTTCATATATCTCATTTAGATAAATTAGTATTCTGACATTAACAGTTTTGTGATCCATACAAAAGCAAATTCTCTTTTTTCTGACCATAAGGGAATATATTTTCATTGTAAGTAATAAAAAAATATTAAAAAGTGAAAAAGTAAAAAAAAAAACATTACCCATAATTACACAACCAGGCAATAACCATTCCAATAGTGTAATATATATTTGTATGTATATTATATGCATAGGAACCTACATATATTTAAATTACTTTTAAATTGTCATTGGGAATTCCCTGGCAGTCCAGTGGTGGGACTTGGCACTTTTACTGCCGGGGGGCATGGGTTCAATCTCTGGTCAGGGAACTAGGATCCCGCAACCTGTGCAGCTCAGCCCCCCGACCCAAAAAAAAGTTTAAAAAAAAGTAAATTATTACTATACTATACATAATCATTTCCAACTAATTGTTTTTCTTATTATATTTTGAACCTCCCTGGGGGGAATATCAGAGATTATTGCTACCATCAAAAACTTGAGGATAGGGAGACAAGATGGCAGAGAAGGAGGACCTTGACCTCACCTCCTCTCACGAGCTCACCAAAATCGCAATTAACTATTGAACAACCATCGATAAAACAGACTGGAAGTTATTCTACATCTAAAGACATAAAGATGAAACCACAACACAATGGTAGGAGGGGCGTACTGATGATATAATCAAATCCCATACCATATAGGTGGATGACCCACAAGCTGGAGAATAAATATATTGCAGAATTTCTCCCACAGGAAAGAGAGCTCTGTGCCCCATGTCAGGCTCCCCAGCCTAGGGGTCCAGGGTCAGGAGGAAGAGGCCCCCAGAGCATTTGGCTTTGAAAGCCAGTGGATCTCGACTGCAGGAGCACCACAGGATGGGTGGAAACAGAGACTCTACTTGAGGAGGGTACACACAAGTTCTCACATGCTTGAGGACCCCAGGCAAAAGCAGTGACTTCATAGGAGCCTGGGCCAGACCTACTTGCTGGTCTCAGAGAATCTCCTGGGGAGACAGGACAACTGTGGCTCACCTTGGGGATGCAGACACTGGTGGCGAGGATATCAGGGAGTGTTCATCTATGTGAATTCTTGCTAGAAGCGGACATCTTGCTTGGGTCATTAGCACCAAGACCTGTCCCCACCAACAGCCTGTAGGCTCCAGTGCTGGGATGCCTCAGGCCAAACAACCAACAGGGCGGGAACACAGCTCCACCCATCAGCAGACAGGCTGCCTAAAAAGTTCCTAAAAAGAGGAGCCCACAGCCACCTCCAGACACACCCCTTGACATGGCCCTGCCCACTAGAGGGCAAAGGCCAAGCTCCACCCACCAGTGGTCAGGCGCCAGCCCCTCCTACCAGGAAGCCTGCACAAGCCTCTAGACCAGCCTCACCCACCAGGAGGCAGACACCAGAAACAAGAAAATTACTATTCCACAGCCTGCAGAACTGAGTTTGCAGACACAGGTCAGAACCTACCCTGGGACCAGCTTATCTCTGGCCCTTTGGTGACAAGAGGATAGTGTACTGCTGGAAACATAGGACACCCCTACAGAGGGCCCCTTCTCCAAGGTCAAGAAATGTAACTAACCTACCACATACGCAAAAGTACAAACAGAAATTTAAGCAAAATGAGATGGCGAAGGAATATGTTCCAGATGAGGGAACCGGACAAAACTCCAGAAGAACAATTAAGTGAGGTAGAGATATGCAACCTACCCAAGAAAGAGTTCAGAGTAATGATCATAAAGATGACCCAAGAATTCAGGAAAACAATGGATGCACAGAGTGGGAAGTTACAAGAAGTTTTTAACAAAGAGTTAGAAAATATAAAGAACAACCAAACAGGGTGGAAGAAAATAACTGAAATGAAGAATACACTAGAAAGAATCAATAGCAGAATAAATGAGGCAGAAGAACGAATCAGTGAGCTGGAAGACAGAGTGGTGGAAATCAGTGCCACATAACAGAATAAAGAAAAAAGAATGAAAAGAAATGACGACAGTTTAAGAGACTTCTGGGACAACATTAAATGCACCAGCATTCACATTATAGGGGTGCCAAAAGGAGAAAAGAGAGAGAAAGGGCCTGAAAAGATATTTGAAGAGATAACCACTGGAAACTTCCCTAACATGGGAAAGGAAACAGTCACCCAAGTCCAGGAAGCACAGAGCATCCCATACAGGATTAACCCAAGGAAGAACATGCCAAGACACACTGTAATCAAACTGACAAAAATTAAAGATAAAGAGAAAATATTAAAAGCAACAAGGGAAAAGCAACAAATAACATACAAGAGAATCCCCATAAGGCTATCAGCTGATTTTTCCGCAGAAACTCTTCAGGCCAGAAGGGAGTGGCACAATATATTTAAAATAATGAAAGGGGAAAACCTACAGCCAAGAATTCAGATTTGATGGAGAAATCAAAAGCTTTACAGACAAGCAAAAGCTAAAAGAATTTGGCACCACCAAACCAGTTTTACAACAAATGCTAAAGGAACTTCCCTAGGGGGAAAAGAAAAGGCCACAACTAGAAACAAGAAAACTATGAAATAGGAAAACTCACCAGTAAAGGCAAACATACAGTAAAGATAGGAAATCATCCACACACAACAAATATGATATCAAAACCAGTGATCGTGAGAGGAGGAGAGGACAAATGTAGGGTATTTAAAATGCATTTGAAGTTAGGAGATCAGCAACTTAAAACAAATAGAGAGAGAGAGAGACACTGCTATACCAAAACCTCAGGGTAACCGCAAAACAAAAATCTATGATAGATATACACACAAAAAGGAAAAAGGAATCCAAACACAACACTAGAGATAGTCATCAAATCACAAGAGAAGAGAACAAAAGAGTTAAGGAAAAAAAATAAATAAAAGACCTAGAAAAACAAATCCAAACAATTAACAAAATGGCAGTAAGAACATACATATCGATAATTATCTTAAATGTAAGCGAATTAAATGCTCCAACCGAAAGACGTAGACTGGCTGAATGTATACGAAAACAAGACCTGTATATATGCTGTCTACAGGAGACCCACTTCAGATCTAGAGACACATACAGACTGAAAGTAAGGAGATGGGAAAAGGCATTCCATGCAAATGGAAATCAAAAAAAAGCTGGAGTAGCAATACTTGTATCAGACAAAACAGACTTTAAAATAAAGACTGTTACAGTAGACAAAGAAGGACACTACATAATGATCAAGGGACCAATTTAAGAAGAAGATATAATAATTGTAAATACACATGCACCCAACATAGAAGCACCTCAATATATAAGGCAAATGTTAACAGACGTAAAGGAGAAATTGACAGTAACACAGTAATAGTGGGGGACTTTAACACCCCACTTTCATCAATGGACAGATCATCCAGACAGAAAATCAATAAGGAAACACAGGCCTTAAAAGACATATTAGATCAGATAGACTTAATTGATATTTATAGAGCATTCCATCCTAAAGCAGCAGAACACACATTCTTTTGAAGTGCACGTGGAACATTCTCCAGGGTAGATCACATGCTGGTCCAGAAAGCAAGCCTTGGTAAATCTAAAAAAATTGAAATCATATAAAGCATCTTTTCCAATCACAATGCTATGAGATTAGAAATTAATTACAAGGAAAAAGAACTGCAAAAAATAGAAACATGTGGGGCTTCCCTGGTGGCGTAGTGGTTGAGAGTCCGCCTGCCGATGCAGGGGACACGGGTTCATGCCCCAGTCCGGGAGGATCCCACATACCGTGGAGCGGCTGGGCCCGTGAACCATGACCGCTGGGCCTGTGCGTCCGGAGCCTGTGCTCCGCGTGAGCCTGTGCTCCGCAATGGGAGAGGCCACAACAGTAAGAGGCCCGCGTACCACAAAAAAAAAACAAAAAAAAAAACAGGGAGAGGACTCAAGTCAATAAAATTAGAAATGTAAAAGGAGAAGTTACAACCAGCACCATGGAAATACAAAGGACCATAAGCAACTACTTCAAGCAACTACATTCCAATAAAATGGACAACCTAGAAGAAATGAACAAATTCTTAGAAAGATACAATTTTCCAAGATGGAACCAGGAGGAAATAGAAAATATGAACAGACCAATTACAAGCACTGAAAAAGAATTTGTGATTTAAAAACTCCCAACAAACAAAAGTCCAGGACCAGATGGCTTCACAGGCGAATTCTACCACACACTTAGAGAAGGGTTAACACCTATCCTTTTGAAACTATTCCAAAAAATTGCAAAGGAAGGAACACTTCCTAACTCATTCTATGAGGCCACCACCAGACAAAGATAACACACACACACAAAAGAATACTACAGGCCAATATCACTGATGAACACAGACACAAGAATGCTCAACAAAGTACTAGCAAACCAAATCCAACAATAATTAAAAGGATCATATACCATGATCAAATGGGACTTACCCCAGGAATGCAAGGATTTTTCAATATCTGAAATTAATCAGTGTGATCCACCACAGTAACAAATTGAAGAATAAAAACCATATGGTCATCTCAAGAGATGCAGAAAAAGCTTTGATAAAAGTTCAATATCCATTTACAATAAAAGCTCTCCAGAAAGTGGGCATAGAGGGAACATACCTCAACCTAATAAAGGCCATATACGACAAACTCACTGCTAACATCATACTCAACAGTGTAAAGCTGAAAGCATTTCCTCTGAGATCAGGAGCAAGACAAGGATGTCCACTCTCACCACTTTTAGTCAACATAGTTTTGGAAGTCCTAGCCACAGAAATCAGAGAAGAAAAAGAAATAAAAGGAACCCAGATTGGAAAAGAAGAAGTATAACTGTCACTGTTTGCATATGACATGATACTATACATAGAAAATCCTAAAGACACTACCAGAAAACTACTAGAGCTCATCAACAAATTCAATAAAGTTGCAGGAGACAAAATTAATGCACAGAAATCTGTTGCATTTCTATACACTAACAATGAAAGATCAGAAAGAGAAATAATCCCATTTACCATCACATCAAAAAGAATAAAATACCTAGGAATAAACCTACCTAAGGAGGCTAAAACCTGTACTCTGAAAACTATAAGACACTGATAAAAAAACTGAAGACAACACAAACAGATGGAAAGATATACCGTGTTCTTGGATTGGAAGAATAAATATTGTGAAAATGACTATACCACGCAAGGCAATCTAGAGAGTCAATGCAATCCCTATCAAATTACCAATGGCATTTTTCACAGAATAAGAAAAAAAAATTTTACAACTTGTATGGAAAGACAAAAGATCCCAAATAGCCAAAGCAATCTTGAGAAAGAAAAATGGAGCTGGAGGAATCAGGCTCCCTGAATTCAGACTATACTACAAGGCTATAGTAATCAAAACAATATGGTACTGGCACAAAAACAGACATAAAGATCAATGGAGCAGGATAGAAAGCCCAGAAATAAAGCCATGCACCTATGGTGAATTAATTTACAACAAAGGAAGCAAGAATACACAATAGAGAAAAGACAGTCTCTTCAGTAAGTGGTGCTGGGAAAACTGGAGACAGCTACATGTAAAAGAATGAAATTAGATCATTCCCTAACAACATATACAAAAATAAACTCAAAATAGATTAAAGACGTAAATGTAAGACTGGATACTATAAAACTCCTAGAAGAAAACACAGGCAGAACACTCTGACATAAATAGCAGCAATATCTTCTATGATCCATCTCCTACAGTAATGGAAACAAAAACAAAATAAACAAATGGGACCTAATTAAACTCAAATGCTTTTGCACAGCAAAGAAAACCATAGAAAAAACGAGAAGACAACCTACAGAATGGGAGAAAATATTTGCAAACAATGCTACCAACAAGGAATTAGTTTCCAAAATATACAAACAGCTCATGCAGCTCAATATCAAAACAACAACAACCCAATAAAAACTGAGCACAGTATCTAAATAGACATTTCTCCAAAGAAGACATACAGATAGACACCAGGCATCTGAAAAAGTACTCAACATCGCTAATTATTAGAGCAAAACTCCGGACATGCAGGCTCAGCAGCCATGGCTCAGTGGTCATGGCTCACAGAGCGGCCATTACCTCACTCTGGTCAGAATGGCCATCATCAAAAAGTGTGCAAATAGGGAATCCCCTGGTGGCCTAGTAGTTAGGATTCTGGGCCTTCTCTGCCATGGCCTGGGTTCAATCCCTGGCTGGGGAACTGAGATCCTGCAAGCAATGCAGCACAGCCAAAAAAAAAAGTCTACAAATAGTAAATGCTGGGGAGGGTGTGGAGAAAAAGGAACCCTCCTGCACTGTTGGTGGAAATGTAAATTGGTGCAGCCATGTTGGAGAACAGTATGGAGGTTTCTTAAAAAATTAAAAATAGAGTTACCATATGATCCTGCAATCCCACTCCTGGGCATATATCTGGAGAAAACTATAATTCGAAAAGATACCATGCACCCCAATGTACACAGCGGCACTATTTACGGTAGCCAAGACATGGAAGCAATCTAAATGTTCATTGACAAATGAATGGATAAGGAAGAAATGCTAAAGGGACTTCCCTGGTGGTGCAGTGGTTAAGAATCCACCTGCCAATGAAGGGGACATGGGTTCGATCCCTGGTCCAGGAAGATCCCCCATGCCGCAAAGCAACTAAGCCCGTGCGCCACAACTACTGAGCCTGCACTCCAGAGCCCATGAGCCACAACTACTGAAGCCTGCATGCCTAGAGCCTGTGCTCTGCAACAGGAGAAGCCACCACAATGAGTAGCCCGTGCACTGCAACAAAGAGTAGCCCCCGCTCGCTGCAACTAGAGAAAGCCCACACACAGCAATGAAGACCCAAGGCAGCCAAAAATAAATAAATAAATAAATAAATAAATTTATTTAAAAAAAAAGAAGTGCTACATACACACAATGGAATATTATTCAGCCAAAAACAAGAATGAAATCATGTCTTTTGTAGCAACACGATGGACCTAGAGATAACCATACTAAGTGAAGTAAGCCAGGCAAAGACAAATATCATATGATTTCACTTATATATGGAATCTAAAAAAAAAAAAGGGATACAAATGAACTTATTTACAAAACAGAAATAGGCCCACAGACATAGAAAACAAACTTATGGTATCAAAGGGGGGTGGGGGGAAGGATAAATTAGGAGTTTGAGATTAATATATACACAATACTGGATATAAAATAGTTAGCCAACAAGGACCTGCTGTACAACACAGGGAACTATACTCAATAATTTGTAATAATTTATAAGGGAAAAGAATATGAAAAAGAATATATATATATATATATATATATATATATGAGTAACTGTGCTATACACCTGAAACTAACACATTATAAATAAACTGTACATCAATTAAAAAACAAAAACAAAAAACAACTTGAAAGTTTCTAATGAGTCTTATTACATTACCATTTAACTTGCCTATGTGTCATGTTCAGAGGACAGAAGTATCTTGAAGAATGACTATGTATTATCATAAAATTAATTAGGTGGTCAATTGACTCTACTATTTCAGGTTTGGCTTCTTTAGTGGAGTGAATCAATATAGCCCCTTCCATCCAGTCCGCAGCTACTGACATGTCATGTGCTTATTTCTGTATAATGAAGTATAAAAACCAGAGCAGTTTGCTTTCATCTGGTAGGGTCAGCAATATACTTTCAAGGTTTTGCCTCAGTTGTCTATGTTAATTTTCTTGCTCTCTGCCATAATCTAATCCAGCCATCAGCAAATTACAAGCCACAGGCCAAATGCCATTACTTTGTATGGCTCACAAGCCGAGAATGGTTTTTATATTTTTAAATGGTTGACAAAGATCCAAAAATGAATACTATTTCATAACACATGAAAATCATATGAGGGACTTCCCTGGTGACCCAGTGGTTAAGACTCCATGCTCCCAATGCAGGGGGCCCAGGTTTGATCCCTGGTCAGGGAACTAGATCCCGCATGCCACAACTAAGATCCTGCATGCCACAACTAAAGATCCCACACACCACAACAAAGATTCCACACGTGGCAACGAAGATCCCACGTGCCGAAACTAAGGCCCGGCATGGCCAATAAATAAATAAATAAATAAATAAATGATTTTCTTTAATAAAAAAGAAAATCATATGAAATTCAAGTTTCAGTGTTTATAAATAAAGTGTTATTGAAACATAGCCACATTCATGTGCTATCTGTGTGTTATTGATGGCTGTTTTCACACTACAACCACAGAGCTGAACAGTTGCAACAGAGATCATATGGCTCACAAAGCCTAAAATATCCACTATCTGGCTCTTTACAAAAAATGTCAACCTCTGATCTAGTTCACAGACACCTTGATTGTCTGGAAATACCACAGAAGGTCATGTCAGCCCACAACATGGATGAGCAAGGAATAGTGAATATCCTATTTGCCAGAGTGATATACATGTGTGGCATAGGATGGGAGATAAGCCGCACTAGATTCTGGGCCCTGCCACTTTAGTGAGTTTCTAGGGATTGAGTGGTCTGGGTCAAAATAAAGGATAAGCTGCTAACATTGCACTTCCCACCAAGAAAAAGGAGACACTTTGAGGGTCTCTCTTGATCTGAAGGGCAATAAATATTTGAGTGTGCTGCCCGTTTGAATGGGCCCATAAGCAACAAAAGGCTCTGCAACAGGTCCTGGACGCAATGAAGAAGCTGTCCTGTCACTTAGGCCTTACAGAGTGAAGGGCTCTAGGTTTCACAGCACTTAGTTAAGGAGTTAAGGAGTAGTTTAGGGGACTTTAGGGGGGACCTAGTTGCTTAAAGATTATTTCTTTTTCTCAAGTCTTACTGTTGGTCATTCTAGATCAATTTTTCCTCTTTGTGTAAAGTTTTGATCTGCTGATTCAGCTACTCCTTTCTATCAGGAAAGTCTTCTTCTTTTACATCTCTGAATCTTTCCTATAAAGATATTTCAATATAAATATTTCATTTTGGGGGCAGGGGGCTCTCACCACTAAAGGAATAGCAATTATTCTAGTATCAGATCATCTTTGGTCTCCTTCACTATCATTTTCTTTCTAACTGCTTTCATCTTTATCTCTTTTCTCAGACACTGTTAAGCACTAGTCAGGTCTTAATTTATTTATTTAACCCTTATAACACACCTATGGGTAACTACTATCATTATTCCTGGGCCCTCAGGGGCCCAGCAGGGGACACACTCAAGCTGGAGGGATTTAATAAATACTTAATGAAAGGATCATTTACAAAGGTATGGACAGAATGTAGGGCGGCCACAGGGGAGAGTGAAGGGCTCTAGGTTTCACAGCACTTAGGTACTGTTACCCTCCTTGGCCTTGAAGGATACAGGGATGGAGTGATTACTACTTCCCTACGATAGAGTGAGAGCTATTTCAGTAAGGGCCCCTGCCAGGAAATACGACCTTCAGTTAAGGAGTAGAGCCCTGTGGCCTCATAGGAAGAGGGCGGGGGGAATGAACACCCCAGCTTTACTCTCTTCTCCCGCTTTAACTTCCTTTGAATGCTTCCTATTGCCCACATTCAATTAGAAGTTAAAAGTCAAGGAAGTTTATTGGTACAGTCCATATAGATCAGTCTCTACCTCCTAGGATACAGAGCAGAGAAGCATGGCTAATAGATCTAGAGGGCAAAATTAAGATATTTAGCATACCCATTTTACACCCCAGTACTATACCATTCAGACTCCAGCAGCAGGTGGTTAGGAAGGATATATATATCCTGGGAGATATATGTATCTCTTTTTCAAACTAAACAAAACAAAATGAAGAAAAAGAGAAAATGAACATTTTTTTAGAGCCACATATCACATTACTTTTGGAAACCACTGTGTAGGAACTATAAACTTCTTTGATTGTTACAGTGCTTAATAGCATCCAGGAGATGGCAGCATTGGTAAAGGATAGCACTATTTAGGAATGTTTAAAATATTTTTCACAATTGTCAGTGATAGATAACAAACTTCCTAAATGGAAATAACCATTTAAAAAGAGTGGTTGGTCCTAAATAACAAAATGCAGAAAAACTAAACTATTGTCAAATAATAGTATGGCTCTAGGAAGGTGGTTATTCAAGAGTACGCATATCCCAGTACTTAACTGATAAAGATCCTCAAATCCAACAGACACGTATCTATAAATATACAGTACTATATAATGTCTTTATAAGATTTGCATAAATTGTAAAAATTTTAAAGCTTGGGTTGTAGATATGCAAGACATAATCTATAAATTGTGCTCAAAGCAAATGTAATAACTAGAGGCAATTATTCATGAAATATATACAAAGTGTCATATTTCAGATGCAGTGACAAATTACAACCTGGATCTCAAGAGACTTCACATCAGCTATGAGAAAAAGATTAATCTGTTTTTATGTGTCATTTCTAAACTGCTTTAATCATACCCAACATTCAAACTTGTAAAGTTTTAAAGATTCAGCTAGATATTGTCAGTATTTTAGGCTAGGTACTTAGCTAGATACAGAGAACACAAATTTTGAAAACAGTCTGGTCCTCTAAACCCTGAGTCTGATATGGAGGCAGGCAAACCCAACAAATTAGAATACAATTGGATCTTGCTCTAATACAGCAAGGTGCTCTGTAACTGGGAGGCCCAGCTCACCTAACCTCATCTTGGGAGTCATTCAAGACTACCAAGGAAAGAGGACTGAGACACTGAAAGATGAGGTGTTTGCAAGGATGACCACAGGGAGGTTACCCCATGTAGAAGAAATAAGTAGAAAGCGAGGGCAGACACAGCAGTGTTTAACCAAAGGGAATTTTGGCCCCCAGAAGATATCTGGCAATGTCTGGAAATATTTTTGGTTGTCACAACTGAGTAGGTGTCACTGGTATCTAGTGGACAGAGGACAGGTGTGCAGCTAAACATCCTACAATGCTCAGGATAGCCTCCCACAGCCAACAAATTCTCTGGCTCCAAATAGTGCCGCTGTTGAGAAACTCCACTCTAACCACAAACTGCATTCTTGGAATGGCCAGCTGGCAGGGAGGGATAGAAAAGAGGCAAGAGATAAAGCCAAAATGATAAAGAGGGCACAAAATTAGGGAAGCCTCACTGGAAAAAAAAAAAAAAAAAAAAAAGTTTAAATTTTATCCTAAATGTGAGAGAAAGCCCAACATGACCAAATTTACATAGAGCAGCAGAACTGCTGTGGATGTGGCTGGGTTGAGAAATGACAAAGAAACTGAGACTTTTGTAACAATTTCACTTCTTTTTTTTATCAATAGGAATATTTTCAGAATGAAAAAATAGAACGAAGACTGGTAAAAGGTAACTGAAACCCAAGATTGATGACAAGATTGTAAGAGGGGGTGGGGGACTTCCCTGGTGGTCCAGCAGTTAAGACTCCATGCTTCCAATACTGGTGACGCAGGTTCGATCCCTGGTAGGGGAAATAAGATCCCACATGCTGTGCGGTTCGGGGTGGGGGTGGGGGCAACAAACAAACAAACAAACAAACAAAAGACTGTAAGAGGTTAAGTAGCTGTTCTAAATGATTTCAAGATTTCTGACTCAGATAAATTAAACTGCCACATCTGCACCTCGTTTCCTGAATCCCTCCCTCTCACTGGCCCGCACCGCTGCCCCTTCCTCCCTCTTGCCAGGCCTGGTGCCTCAAAGCCCTTCCCTTGGCTCCCTTTTATTTATCCCACTAGACTGGCAACCCAGATCTGACTTGTTCTTCTGGTGTTGATTCGGAAACTATGCACTTAGTCCTTTGCACCACTCGTGAGGTTTAGAGATACTCCACCCCTTAGCCTCAAGCATAGCAGAGACTGACTAGAAGCTTGGTGGAAAGCAGGAAAGAGAGGATTTGACAAATTATCTCCTAAATGATAAGAGAATCTGCAGATGAGATTAGCAAAATGATTTTGTCAGTTCAAAGATGAGGGTGAGAACCAAAATCCTTTCAATTTCCTAGAGTGTCCCACTTCACCCAGCGCCCCCCACCTCTGTTTCCTACCACCCTGTCCCTCGGTCACTCAGCTCCAGCCACACTGGCTTCTTTCTGCCTCAAAGAGTTTGCATTGGCTGTTCCATCTAGATGAGAAACAGTTCCCTACGAAGCTTTAACTATATGCCCAGATCCAACCTCTAGATCTTTTTTTAACGGGCAGATCTGTTTTTCCTTCTGAATTTACCTCCCTATCCTTTTTTCCTTCACTTTCACCTGTATTGGCACCTCCACCCCACCCCACATCCACAGTAACCCACACTTTTGTAGAATATTTAAGTAAATATTTAAGTAAATAAGAAAACACTAAGCAACATAGAAATATAAGGATGACACCTGAGCTTCACTCTTCACCCACCCTCTCATCTCCTCTGGATCCTCCCTACTAGCTGGAACCAGGTGGAAGCCAGAGAGGAGGGAAGGTCATTGATGCAGTCCATATAGATCAGTTTATGCCTCTTAGGACACACAGCAGGCTAGAGAAAAAGGGACCTTGGATCTAGAGAGGAAAACTAAAGATATTAAGCACAATTTTTGTCCAGACCACTATACCTGTGCTCCACCACCCAGGTTAAGAACTAAAGCATTGATAGGGATAGAGTAGGATAGTTACACAGCTAGTTGTACAAGTCCCAGTAGGGAATTATATACAGAAAGGGAAACCTAGGGAACTTTGGGAGACCACTGTAGTTAATGATCGCTCAAGAAAGCTATCGGAATGTCGTGGAACGAAGCAGGCTTGCTTAACTATAAAGCCATAAATAAAAGCACGAGACACGCCCCAGGTCACTAAGTGAAAGAAAAAAAATGAGGCCTGCATTCTGCTGGTCAAGTTCAGCAAGAGTGTGATCCTTAGGACCAAGGACAGGAATTTAAGGGAAAGGTGACACTCCAAAGTAGGAGACCCTCATTATATGGAAACCTGAGATGATTCAACATATTTTAGTATGGGTTACCACCCTCCTGCTGATTTGAGTAAAGCGCTATGACAGTCTTAGCTCGACCTCATAGGGTCAAACACTCCCCTGCTCAGTATGAAGGAGCTAGTGATGTAAGCCTGACGTATACTTGAAGAATGAGGAAGAAGGCGGTCTTTTCCCCTCCCCCACTTCCTTTTGATTATACAAACGTAGTCTGCTTAATCCCTAGGGCAGACCCCCCTCACTCGCCCGCTTGCGTCCCTCACTAGCGTCCTATATTAATAAATCTACTTCTTGCCTCTCACTTTGCCTCTCGCTGAATTCCTTCTGTGCTAAGACACAAAGAAACTTAGCCTCGGTAAGTCCAGGACACCAGGTGAGTGATACTAGTTAAAAGATGGTGGGTTCAAGTCCCGGCACATGGGTTCAGGTCCTGATCAGAGGTGCACGGTTCCAGTATCACTGACGCTCCCAACAGACCCCACTCAATCTCAGTTCCCTTTCTCCCTCTCCAAAAGCAACTATTATCTTGAAGTATGTGCTTCTCGTTCCCCAAAACATTTTTATATTTCTACTATAAATGCACATATATAGAAATTTGTTGTTTTTAATGTCTGTAAACTTTATATAAATGGTTGTGTACAATATGAGTTTCCTTGCTACTACTTCTTTTGCTTCCCTGTATTACTTTGAGAACTAGCCATGTTATACATGCAGCTCCAGTTCCTTTATTCTCAGCGCGGTATTCTATCTCTTTGTACAAATCACCACAGTAACGGCTAACTATTCAAAATTTTTTCTCTCTTTTTTTTTTTGCCATGCCGTGTGGCATGCAGGATCTTAGTTCCCCTACCAGGGATCGAACCTGTGCCCCCTGTGTTGGAAGCATGGAGTCCTAACCACTGGGCCACCAGGGAATTCCCAAATTTTTACTATTCTAAACAAGGTTGTAATTTACATTCTCACAGATACCTCCTTACACACATGTGTAAGAATCTCTCTATAGTGTGGAACTAGGAGTAGAATTGTAAGACTACGAACTCAAGAAAACAGAGCCTGAGGTAAAGATTAAGGTACTGCCACTTTAATTAGAAAGTACAAGCCCAGGGCAGTGAGAAAAGGAAAAAAAGAAGTGAAGCAAGAAAAGATACAAAACCAATACAACGCAATTTATTACGCTGTATCACAACAAGCCATAAGATAGTGGATCGCTTGGCAGATGTGTTCACACAGCATGTGACGCTTTTCCCAGAATGTCTGAAGGAGAAAGTACATCACAGCACAATCTATAGAATGAAAAAGGGAGAGGGGATTTATCTGCCTATCTCTCTTCCCCTCACCCTCTTCTCATAGGTCAAGG
This sequence comes from Lipotes vexillifer, assembly GCF_000442215.2. Lineage (NCBI taxonomy): Eukaryota > Metazoa > Chordata > Mammalia > Artiodactyla > Lipotidae > Lipotes > Lipotes vexillifer. The sequence goes on along the minus strand of NW_006781377.1, from coordinate 2,319,447 downwards.
TTCACCCCACAAGGAGCTGACTACTTTCCTACCCCTGCATTTAAGGTCACATCATCTGGCTTTTTGGCAGCCTCTCCTAAAGCCAAATCCTATAACTGACAAATCCTATAAGCCAAATCCTATAATCCTATAACCTGTGTGTAGCATTACATCCAAGTCTGGAAATGTAGAGACCATTAATTGTGAATAGGATTTGGCATAAGTAATATGAGGGTTATGAAAGTCTGGGCTTTCAACTCAGACTCCAGCCAGCTCAGGGAGCTTGGCAAGGTCACAAGCAAAGGCAGCAGTATTAGTGAAAACTGGGAGGTGGACAGTGCCTTTAGAAAGAAGGAATCTGAGGAACTGCACAAGGTTTGTGTCCAATAAAGTACAAGCATACCTCAGAGATGTTCAGCTTCAGTTCTGGACCACCACAATAAAATAAGTATTGCAATACAGCAAGTCACAGAAATTTTTTGGTTTCCTAGTGCATGTAAAAGTCATGTTTATGCTATACTGTAGTCTTATTAAGTGTGCAATAACATTATGGCTAGAAAAACAATGTACATAACTTAATTTAAAATACTTTATTGCTAAAATAATGCCAAAACAATTTACAATAGCAACATCAAAAATCACTGATCACAGATGACCATAACAAAGATGATAATAATGAAAAAGTTTGAAATATTGCAGGAATTACCAAAATGTGGTATAGAGACATGAAGTGAGGAAATGCTGTTGGACAAATGGTACTGACAGACTTGCTTCAATTTGTAGAAAATGCAATATCTGTGAAGTGCAGTAAAATGAGATATGCCTGTATGTGTCTTTTCAGTCTTATCTGATGTTGCAAAATTGCTCTCCAAAGTGATTGTACCAATTTATACTTCCATCAGCAGTCTATAAGAATTCCAGTTGTTTCACACTTCTAACACATCATTGTCGACACTTAGTATTATGCTTCAAAAATTTAGCCAATCTGATGGATACATATTGGCACTTCATATTGTTGGTTTTTTCTTAACATTTATTTATTTGGTTGCACCAGGTCTTAGTTGTGACACGTGGGCTCCCTAGTTGTGGCATGTAAACTCTTAGCTGTGGTATGCATGTAGGATCTAGTTCCCTGACCAGGGATCGAACCCGGGCCCCCTGCATTGGGAGTGCATAGTCTTTTTTTTTTTTTTTTGCGGTACGCGGGCCTCTCACTGTTGTGGCCTCTCCCGTTGCGGAGCACAGGCTCCAGACGCTCAGGCTCAGCAGCCATGGCTCACGGGCCCAGCCGCTCTGCGGCATGTGGGATCTTCCCGGACCGGGGCACGAACCTGTGTCCCCTGCATCGGCAGGCGGACTCTCAACCACTGTGCCACCAGGGAAGCCCAGGAGCGCATAGTCTTAACCACTGCACCACCAGGGAAGTCCCCATATTGTTTTAATTTGCATTTAATTTATTAACAGTAAGACAGTATCTTTTCATTCAGTGAACTCTCTGTCCAAATATTTTTCCAGTTTTTCTTTCAGGTTCTTTGTCGTTTACATACTGAATTGTAGTTCTTTAAATATTCTGAATAAGAATCCTTTTTCATATTGCAAATTTTCTCCCAGTCTGTAGATTATATTTTCACTTTGTGTGTGATAGCTTTTGATGAAGAGAAGTTTTCATTTTAATATAGTCAAATCTATCAATTATTTCCTTTACCCCAGAGTTTTATCAGGAATGGCTACTAAAATTAATCAATTATCACTTTGAAGTCTTTTGATATGATATGATTTCTTAAAACATTAATATAATTAATTATATTGATAGTTTTCCTGCTATTGAACTATCCTTGCATTCCTATAAACCTTAATTGGGCATTGTTTATTATTAATAGGATAGATTTCTGAATTATATTTATTAATATTTATACAATTTTTGCATCTATATTCATATTGCATTCTAGAATATATTCATATAATACTGCATTCATAGAATATATTCTATATTCATCTGTATTCTCTAATTCTGTTTTCTGTATTATCCTTATCAGGTATTGGTATTAAAATCAGCTGGATTAACAAAAATAATTAGAGAGATCTCCGAATTTTCCATGTCTGCCTGATGCAAAAGGCCTTAGTTAAATTAAGTGTGACTACATAAACCTACCTTCCTAGAATTCTGTCCCTTTCCTGTAAATTTTCTTCTTCTTTCTTCAAATTCCTCAGCTCCAAAAAATATCCTGTCTAGGACACACGTTGAAAACATCCCTTCCTGGAGGCCAAGGCAAAAACCTACCTTTCACTCTAGTAATAAGACATCCCTTTAATAATAAGCTAATCAGTGGCATATGGCTATATGTCTAACTGCCTCTCAAAAACAAAAAGCAAAAAGCAAAATTTGTAGCATTTGCCAATAAGCCACCATGGCAAATTTCAAGCTACCAATGTGATATCACGCAACATGAAATTGGAAAGAAATGCCCACAATTGACTCTTGGAAGCCAGTGAGAACTGGCTCCACAATACCACTGAATCAAGGCCCTACCTCCATACCTGTTAGAGAACTATGGCAGATTGTGGAAGAATTAAAATATTAAACAAAGAAGGTTGGACTTTACCCTGTAGATAATGGAAAGACCAGTACCGACCTTTGACCTGAGCAAATACAGCTCCTTTCCTGGGTCCCAAGCCTCAGGGCTTCCCTTCCCCACTCTCCATGCTTTGGAGGGTCCTTCTCAAATTTTTCCAAGTCCCCATCCAGTGCCTGGGACCAGCCAAGGCTACAGTGTCCCCACACCCATTTCTTCCCTTCAGGACACTCTCCAAACCCTATCTGCTGTACTCTCCCTCTCTCCTCCTCCCCTAAGATGGGTTGCCCAGATACCAAAAGGAGTTCCAAACTCATGCCTATGGCTTGACACAGGGAGGCCCATGGCTATGCCCATAGCCAGCTCAGTTCTATAAAGGTGCCTGGAGAGAGCAATATTTTTTTGTGGGATTCTGCAAGATTGAGCTACCAGAATAAGGTAGACATGCTGATGAGGGGTAACTCAAACTGTTTATATGGACAAGGACTCTTGCATAAAAATGTTTTCCGGGCTTCCCTGGTGGCGCAGTGGTTGAGAGTCCGCCTGCTGATACAGGGGACGCGGGTTCGTGCCCCGGTCCGGGAAGATCCCACATGCCGCGGAGCGGCTGGGCCCGTGAGCCATGGCTGCTGAGCCTGCGCGTCCGGAGCCTGTGCTCCGCAACGGGAGAGGCCACAGCAGTGAGAGGCCCGCGTACCGCAAAAAAAAAAAAATGTTTTGCCTTTCATAATTAAGCCAGGTATAAAGCCATAAACTTAGTACTAGAATACTGTGAAAGAAAGGAAAGAAGATGACTGAAATGAAATGTAGGGCTTAATGACTAACTAATATTGTAAATGAGTGGGATGGAAGGAGAGACACTGATTTAAATCATCTATCTAGAAGCAACATGAGAAGCCCTCACAGCACACAGCCACCAGCAGAGGACCATCTTAGAAATCCTCTCAGAATGAGGATCCTTTACAATGAAGTTCAACTTCGTATTTCTTAAGATGACAGCTGGTGCATGGTTCCTCTGAGAGTCCAATTTAGCATTTTTAGTAGAGGGAGGTTCCTCAGTGCATTTCTGTACTTCAAAATTAATTACATGTTTCCTTTACTCTTTCAAGGATTATGGAAAGAACTCTGAATTTTATAAACAATGCCAGGACTGTCCTTTAAAACAAGCTTGGTTCAAAATACTCACTGATTCAGGATTAAGTCATAACATACTGGCATTGGAAGAAAATTTAGATGTCATGGAATATTTGCTGGATTTTACCTGCCATTATCCGTTCCCCCGTTTCTTGATAGCAACATTTTAATGTCCTTTGGAGAAACACCTTCTTCCCTACTCTTGAGTTCCTGTAGTTCAAGTTGGGGCACTTCACCCCCATCCTGGGTCCAGGGGTGGGCATGTGACCTGGGATTGGACAGTCAGCATAGCCTTTTGCCCTGGCTCTCATGCTTGTCCCAAGGATATGCACATATCCCATTGAAGGCCAGCAGACAACCACGGATTTTTTACTAGAATTATCGAGAAAATGATACTATCTTTCCACTGAAGTTATTAAATCATAAGAGTATAATCTAGAGTTGTCAAAGGGCCAGCACATGAAGGCCTGCTTGAACATAAAATCAACAAAGAAGAAAATAAAGATAAGAATTAGACAGAAAATCCTCATGACCTCATTTGGCCATCAATCCAAATCCATGTACTATTAGATATGAAAATAGTACTGTTATAGACGAATTGTGTATGACCAAAATTCATATGTTGAAGCCTTAACCCTGATGTGACTGTATTTGAGGATAAGGCATTTAAAGAGGTAATTAAGTTTAAATGAGGTCATGAGGGTGGGCCTTAATCCAATATAACTGGTGCTCTTTTACAAAGAGGAAGACACACACACACATACACACACACACACACACACACACACACACACAAGGCCACCAGAGGACACAGTGGGAAGATGACCATGTGTAAGCCTCTCTCCTTGAGGAGAAATCAAATCTGCTGACACCTTGATCATGGACTTCCAGCCTCCAAAACTGTGAGAAATAAATTTCTGTTTTTTAAGCTGCCCATTCTGTGGTATTTTTTTATGGTAGCCCTAGCAGACTAAGACAAATGCTATTGCTGAACTTTTCACTTACAGGAGTCAATATATTATTCTTTTTATGGAATACAATTTGAGTTGGAGTTTTGACTCTTTTTGCTTTTTTATGTTTTTTTGGCCACGCCGCCAGGCTTGCGAGATCTTAGTTCCCCGACCAGGGATTGAACCCAGAGCCATGGCAGTGAAAGTGCTGAGTCCTAACCACTGGACCACCAGGGAAGTTCTGGGGTTTTGACTCTTATAATGGAAACATAATTGCTTCAAATAGTATCAGGAATACAGAATTAAAAAATAACGGACAGGGAATTCCCTGGCTGCCTAGTGGTTAAGACTCTGTGCTCCCAGTGCAGGGGGCACGGGTTCGATCCCTGGTTGGGGAAGTAAGATCCCACATGCTGTGCACCAGGGCAAAACAATAAAATAAAATAAAATAAAAATATAAAAAATAACAGACCCCCAAATATGGAACTGGCTAATTGAGGTGAGGTGCAGGGTAGTGAGGACTCTCCCATTCCCCAAGTAGGAATGATTATCAATTCTTGCTTTTTGATAGGAAAGTAACTGATTAAATTACTGCCTATTTTATTTTAGGATTCTCCATGTATCAAACAAACAAGGCTGGATGTTTAGAGACCTGACAGAAAATATGTTTGGAGAACTTGATAGAAAATTTATTATGTTGGAATGTTTACTTTTTAGTAAGGTCCAACAAGGAAGAGCCAAGCTTTATTTGAAGCTGGCTTGTCTAAAAACAGAAAAAATAGAAAATACAGCTTTTTCCTATGGTTGATAATCCAAGATGACTGAGAGTAACAGTCTTGGGCTTCCAAGATTAGAATATCCAAATTCCATACTCCAAGCTGAAGTGGATGCTAAGGAAGCCAGGATACTGATACCCACAGATCACTCCCAGTCACTTCCTGTTATTCATTCCCTGCCTGACAAAAGAACAATTGTTCCATTTGCAAAAAGCCAGTCACTAGAATGTAGCCAGAAAAGAAGGGGATAATTAGTTCTGTCTCCCCACCTCTGATAGGCCATGATAGAGGTCAAGAAGCTATGAGCTAGTGGGTGGCCAAGCAGCAATGTTTGTTTCCAAGAGAGTAGGAAAAAAAGAATTTTGGTTTTGGTCACAATCCCAAGGAATGTGAATAGAAAAAAAATGCACCAATATTATAAGGGAGTTGTATTGCCTTAGAAACCCCAGGCTTGGAAAACAAAGCCCTATAATTACTCAACCCCTAAGGCAATTAATACTCAAGTCCCCCAAACCTTCCCCAAAGGAATTTGACTGTTGGAAGAAAAAAAGGAATCTTCCCTAATGACTACCTCGGCTGTGGCCACGTGGGACGATAAAGATGGGAAGACTTTTCAGATAGCGGAGCCCACGACAAACAGACTGGCGAGCAAGGAACTTATGCCACTGTTAGGGCAAGAGTCTCTGCTATTCCTGTTCTTCAGGATGTTATGTATGACACAGAACAGCGGCCATTATATATCGTCTCCCTTTCTTCTCCTTTGAAAGTGTTAGCTTTAAATTATGGTAATCCGGGACTTCGCTGGTGGTGCAGTAGTTAAGAATCCGCCTGCCAGTGCAGGGAACACGGGTTTGAGCCCTGGTCTGGGAGGATCCCACATGCCGCAGAGCAACTAAGCAAGTGCACCACAACTACTGAGCCTGCGCTCTAGAGCCCGAGAGCCACAACTACTGAGCCCATGTGCCACAACTACTGAAGCCCACATGCCTAGAGCTCGTGCTCCGCAACAAGAGAAGCCGCTGCAATGAGAAGCCCGCGCACCACAACAAAGAGTAGCCCCCGCTCTTGGCAGCTAAAGAGAAAGCCTGCGTGAAGCAACGAAGACCCAACGCAGCCAAAATAAAATAAAATAAACAAACAAAAAGAATAAATAAATAAATAGATATTAAAAAAAGAAAGAAAACAACTTTTAAAAAAAATGTACTTTACTATCCAGACATGAGGAAAGTGACATCATTATGCTCATTTCAAAATTTGGGCAACTCTTTATGAAAAGGAGATTTCTTTCTCAAGGACGTGAGAGGTCACTGTTAGCTGTTTCTCTATTTCCCCGGTCAAAGTAATCTGCTTCTAACTCAGAGCTTTTGGATCTAGTAAGAACAATGTTGTAGACTAAGGAAGAGGAAAACAATGGAGATGGGATTTATGGATCCAGTCTCATTAAAAATCTAAGTATAGAGATGAAGTTAGACATGTAAAGGGAAGTGAAGATGGAAAAAAGAGTTTCAATGGTCTTTATACATTGTGTTCTTTCGCCCCTAAGGCCACCTCCAGTCCTGCGCTTCCTGTGGTTCAGTTATGTGAACCAACAAAAATCCATTTTTCTCTTCAGCTGCTTTGATTTGTATTTCTGTTTCTTGCAACCAGAGAATCTTAAATACTAAAAATTGTTTCGCATTACTCCTGGGATAAATTCCAGAATCCTTGACTGACCACAAAGCTTTCTTCTCCAGTCCTGATTCAGGTCCCTCTCTCTCCTTACCAGACTCTAAGAGCTCAGGCAACTGCAGTTCCCTAAACACCTGGGCCTCTTCTACCTCAGGGCTAATACGTGCTATTCCTTTTCCCTAAAATGATCTTCTTAAGTCCTGCTTATCCTTCGGATTTCAGCTTACATGCACATCACAGAAAATGCTTCCCTGATCTCCCAATCTAAACCAATATATCCCTTCTATATTGATCTCAGTATCTTGTCATTGGGGGGCAGGGAGGGGGTCGTTTTGATTTGATTTGGTTTGGTTGTTTTGCATTCAGAATATTCATACCACGTGTAATACATACCTGACTGTTTGCTTTTTAATCATCGGTCTCCCTTTCTAGACTGTAGTCTCCCCTACAGAGGTAGACACACAAGTGGCCCAGGGGTCACAGAAGCCAAAGGAGGATTCAGGGAAAGTAGAGCAGCTGCAGGCCCGACTGCTGCCCCACATCAGTGAGGTGAGCCAGCCACTAAGGGACAATTCATGTGAGCTACAAAAGGGCCTGCCCCCATCTTCTGAAATAAAAGCCAAAATGGCCACGGCTCACTCAGCCATCAAAATCTTCCACGTTAATATCTCTTGTGGCCCACCCTTAAAGGGAAACATACTGGGAAGGAACATTGGAGAAATGGAGCTCAGCCTAGCCAATCTGACAACGTTACAAAGCCACCACAGTTACTTAGTCCAAAGTGACTTCTGCCTGAAACAGTTCACTAACAACCTCCTAACACTAATTCCAGTCATCTCTCCACAGTCCTCATTGCCCTCGGCTTCTACCATATTGGACACTTGGGACCAACCTTTTCTTTGTGAAATCACTTTTCCATTTTCTTTCATCAAACTATACTCTCCTGGCTTCTCTCTCTCTCCTTGTGTCAGATGGGATATGGCTTGTGTTTCTCTTCCCATCCTTACATATAGACATTCACCATTATTCTCTGCTGTTCCCCACTTCTTCCCCTACATTTTCATTCACTCTGTCATTTTTACAGTTTTAAGTAGTCGTCTCCTTGTCTCCAGGGACCTCCCCTTGTATATAATGAATAGGGCTTGGAGCATAGGTTCAAACAGCCCTGGATCCAAATCCTAGTGATGCCACTTATTGCTGCATGGCCTTGGACGAATTAAACTTTCTTTGTTTCAGGAAATTCCCTGGCAGTCCAGTGGTTAGTACTTGGCGCTTTCACTGCTGTGGGCCCGGGGTTCAATCCCTGGTTGGTTGGGGAACTAAGATCCTGCAAGCCATGCGGTGCTGCCGGGGCGGGGGTGAAAAAAACTTTCTACGTTTCAGTAAAATAAGATAAATGACACCTAGCTATACTATCAGGAAGGCATGGAGCACCCTCTGGAACATAATGCTATCTGATAACTGTTAGGTCCCTTGCATTTCTTGCCTTTGCTTCCCCATTCCATCCTCCAAACTGCTAGAGAGTCAATTTCATGCTAGACGTTACAGTCCTGCTTAAAACTAGAGTAAAGAATCATCCAGGTTTTAAAACTGAAAGCGCCTCATCCAGGGACTCCCCCTTAGTCCTGGGCAAACCTAGAATTCTCCACTGGCTCCACCGTGCCTGCTAAGTGGAGTTAGAACACTAGGTTCATCAAACCTGTAGGGTACTGTGACATGATTTAGTGGCTTCTGCAAATGAAGGTATTGGAATTCTACAAAATGTCTGTTTTTTCAGAAGGAGTGCTCTGCTGAAAACCCCAGGCCTAGAGGAATGAGTTCATACGCCATTGCACGGCACCCAGGACCCTTGGTGATCTAGCCGGCAAGCTCCTCCAGCCTCCCTTCCCACTGTTTTCACCTTTTCACTCTACACTCCGCTCACTTAGCTTCTTCTGTTCCCCAGGTACAATGTTCTACTTCAGGTACCTACTTCAGGTATCTGTATCTTTAATGTCCCAGCCCCGCTGACCGACATGCCCCTCCCCCATCGTCACTGGCCCGAACTCCTGCCCCTCCCTCAACACCCAGCTCCAGCAACACTTCTGTTATATCTTCAAGGTTGCCTTTCCCCTTCCGCCTTCTCCGCTCCACGTCTGAGATCATCCTTCCCTGCGTTGTGACACACTGTAGCGTGAATGTGTCTCTATGACAGTGCTTAGAAGACTATAAATTCCTAGAAAGGAATTGTGCCTTCTCTGTGAGTTCAGGCAAGTTGCCTAAGTCTCAGTCTCTATCAGGTTGTGTGTGATGATTACATTATACAGCATATGCAGAAAACAAAAACCTGGCACGTTGCAGAAACTCAATAAGATTTTTTTAAGTATTGTTAAAATCAAGAACTTCCACTATCTGAACCTAACCTGTATTTTCAAACTTATTTCTCACTGTGACTCATCATGCATCAAACAGTCCAGCCAGAAGCTCCCTTTATTATACTCTTTACTTCTCCAAGGTCCAATTCAAAGAAAACTGATAAGGAAAAGAAGAAGAAGAACAAAAAAAACCCTCAATTTCCTCTTCCGTGATAGTAAAAGAATACATTTCCTTGGAAATTATATTCTCTGTGTTTACAGCATAACACTACATATTGTGGCCTTTTAGAATAGCGCTGTTCAAAGACTGTAAAGCCATGTTGCACTTTTGCAACTACAGACGTTTACGTGATACTTCTTAGAATTCTTATTTTAAGCCAAACAAAATAAAGCAAACATTGTGGTCTCTTGAGCTTTGTCACAGTACTTGTTCATGGCCAAGCCAAAATTCCCCGTGAGAAAACAGTAGGAAAGATAGTGTTTCATAAAAAGATTTCGAGAAAAGTATGGCTAGCACAGGTTAACTAAATCATGCAAATGTATATATATAGAGAGAGATAATAGCACAATGAAGACAGGAATTCAGGGCTTTCTCTACTGTTCTCAAGGCGGGCTGGGGGGGAGACTAGGCAGCTACTGACAACCTAGCTTACTGCCCCTATTTCGGTTCAGGGTGGGATTTTTATTAGGGTGGACACCAGCGGTAGCTCGATACTCCTAATCCAGGGAAGGGAATAGAGAGCTGGAGCCAGAAACAAGTAGGGAAGGAATCAAGAGGGAAAAGAGTGAGGAAGAATAAAGGAGTGAGTGCTGGCTAATTTTCCTCTGTCCTGGTTTTGCCAGGGACGAATGCTAGTTCACTCCCTTGTGTGCTCTGGCAGAAGAGCAGTGCATTCCATTCAGTTAAGTCTCTGCAAGTGCAGCTTGTGTTACTGAATTGCAGAAAACGAAGTGGGAGTAGGAGTGAAATTCATAAAAGGATCTTTCTATTTTTTTCTTTCCAAAAATGGTAAGAGGAAGGAAATAGAACACATTAATACAGAGAACTATTATTTCCTCATAGATTAGTCAGGAGAGCTAAATTCTAGTTTCATTCAGCCACAACAGTACAAATGGTTCAAGCTCTTTAGGCTTCCATTTCCTCATCTGAAAACGCAGGGGATTGTGCTGGTTCCGAATTTCTAGGGTTTTGTATTAAGATACCTTGAAGAGGACTTCCCTGGCGGTCCAGTGGTTAAGACTCCGGGCTTCCACTGCAGGGGCCATGGGTTCGATCCCCGGTCAGGGAACTAAGATACTGCACGCCCTGTGGCTCAGCAAAAAAAACACCCAAAGACACCTAGAGGAAGTAATGACTGTTTTCATGGAAATAAGGGAGAAGATAAGAAACTAACACTTAGCAACATTCACCTTGTGCCTGGTAAATTGGACTTGTGTTTGAAACGCATAGACTCAGTACCCAAACAGCCTGGGTTTGTGTATGAGTTCTACCACCTTCCAGCTGTGTTTCCTTGGGTAAGGTACCTAACCTCTCTGTGCTCCGTGTCCTCAGCAGTAAAATAGAGACAATGATACCTACTCCAAAGGGTGGCTGGGATTAAATGAATCTATCTATGTCTCTAATCATAGATTTATGTAGTATTATGTATATAGAACAGTAACTGGCATAAGGTAATTGCTCTACAAATACTAATATAATGACTATTACAACTCTATAAAGTGCAGATGAAAAACAAAATGGGTAAGAAAACCAAGACTTTTTGCAGATGAAAAACAAAATGGGTAAGAAAACCAAGACTTCAGAGCTTTGAGCTTTTCTGACTTCCAGTAGTTTAGTCTCTTAACCGCTACCCCTACACCAGTTAAAAGGAGTGAAAGTCACAGCATTTTTTAGGCAGCTAGGGAAATTCTACCAGTTACACAACCATCAGTCAATCAAAAACATTCAATGAATACAGAGTAAAACCACAGGTCACAAAAGTCCTCCAACCCCTAGTGCAGCTTTCCAAAGAGTGTAATAATAGCTAATTAGCCTAGGTAAAGAAATGCCCCAAAGGGATTACTCTTGTGTTGGGCTGAAGTCCAAAGAAAAGACTGACATCTAGTCTAAAGGTTTTCAGAAATGCAAATTGCCTACTTGAAATTCCAGGGAATTTAAATCTCTGCATGGAGGAGTCTTTCTCTGGACTGGAGGGAGAAACTTTTTTGAAGAAGTAATTGGTAGACCCTTCCCCCCAACACACCCCCACCCCGGGCAGGGAAGGTTTTGTTGTGTGGGTGTGGGTGGAGCACCAAGTTAAGGACTCCAGATTCAGAAATCAAAGCGTTGGGGGCGGGGATGGCACATGGCCGGAATGGGGGGGGAGGGTGTTTCAGAGTCAAATCAGGTGCTACAGATGAGAAAACGCAGACTGTAAGAAATAAATGATTCGTCTGTTTCTCTATTTTTTAGGGGGCTTAAAATGTGAGGACCTGTGACGATTCCACTACACTCAGTGGCTCTCCCATTATGGGAAGAGGAGCCCTGAACCAAATCAGTAGTTACTGAGAGTTTACAAGAGAAAAAGGACACAGGCTAACTCTTGAAAAAGCTACAAGGTATAAAAGAAGAAAAGTAGTCCAGAAAGTACTGGGCTGGAGTTAGAGACATGGTATTTGAATTTAACTTATTCTGTTCAACAAATACCTATTCCTTGTTATTTTTTTGCCAGGTACTCTTCCAAAGGCTGGTTAAATAGTTCTGCTCAGACAGATATGGCCCTTAGGGGATTTAGAAAGCTAGTGAAGGAGGAAGAGAATACACAAGAAAACAAATATATACACTGTAATTCTAAGTCACAGTGGTGCTGTAACAGAAAAAAAGAGGATGCCATGTAAGAGATAACAGGGTATAAGGAATCTACTTTTGACCAAGCAGGAAGGCTTCTCTGAAGAGGTGACATATAAGGAAAGCCTTGACAGGTGAGGCTTGACCATGAATTGGAGGAACTGGAGGAAGGAAAAGCATTTTAAGCATGTGAAACAAAAGGTGGGAAGATCCTTAAGGAAGAGATGATGGAACAAGAAGGCCGATCTAGATTACTTGACATCCAGTACAGCATATACTACTGTTTTTCTTCCCACGATGATAATTACTTAAGATGTGTAAATCTCATACAAACAAATTCAATTGATGGATTCACCTTTTTTACGTACGTTTTGAAGGTTACCTTAGCCCAAACCCAGTTTTTCTCAGGGTACTGAGTCACTACACAAAGCCAGATGCCCTCTCGTGCAGATAAAAATAGCTTTTCCAGATCTACTGTTATAATTGGCTTTTTTCCAGGGCTTTATGCTCTACTGAAACTACACACTTAAATGAGCAATATAAACCTGGTTTTTAGCCTAGGAGAAATGACAACGTTTCTGGTTCTGCTGTGAGATGTAGGGGTGAATTTTAAACTGCTGAGTTATAATTAATCCTTTGTAACACTGCAGAAGCAAAACATCTGTGATCCTCGTGCAGTAAAAGAGCCCTGTACCAAGCACGTAAGTAAAACAAATAAAATGCACACGAAACAAGGCACTGAGGACGATTCTCAGTAAAGCAGCCCGGGATTTGTGCTTCGACATATAATTGAGACAGGCTCAAAAGGCCTTGCGACGTCGTGACACGTTTCTCACTTTGGCCAGCAGAGGGAGACCAGTGAGTCGTCAAGCACCCAATAGAGCCACACCCCGAAAATGGTTGCTTATTATGTCTCTTATCTGATTTTTCAAAAACCACAAGAAGAAAATGAAAAATTCTTGTCCAGAAACGCTTCAATTTTCAAAACTGAGGTAAAAAGTTACGTAACATAAAATTAGCCATTTTAGAGCGTACATTTAATACCTTCACAGTGTTGTACAATTATTCCCTGTCTAGTTCCAACACATAAGAAATGCTTAAGTTTCATACAAAGAGAACTTACAAAAGCCCAGCCCTGTCCTCTCCTCATTCCCTCGCATTCCCGGTTTTGCCTCCACCGGCATCGCGTTGGGAATGGTTCCCGCGCATTCTCCGAACAGCCTTCTTCACTGAACAATCCACAGAACCTAATCCAGGGTTAAAATTACACGTTCGAAAACCAAAACCATCTCAAGTCTTCAGTTGTTTCTCTGGGAATCGCGCAGTTGCAACAGCCAGTATGAGTAACTGTAAAAATTCTATACATATTATGTTTTGCCCTTTCTCAACAAAGAAATGAATACATTATTTTCATTTAAATATGGTTACAAAACAGAAATCAACAATGTAATGCACCAACACCTTCCAGCCTTTGATGTGAAATTTAAAGTTACTTCCAACCAGAATGAAAATTTAAGATGTTTCTAGGTTAGAACGAGAGCCAAGATTTTAAGGGCACCATGTCAACTGGTTAGATAACAAATTTGAGAAAAACAGAACTAAACAGTTAATGTAACACAAGCTGAAGGTTTACAACCTAAATCCACTATTTTATTAAAGAATTTAATCTACTTCATGGGGCCTTGGCCCAGGGAAGGGTAAAAAAATGCCAAACTGGAGAGGCAGGGGGGAGGGGAATTGCTGGTGGTGACTGGGAAAACAGGAGGGAGGGAAACTGAAGAGCAAATGAGGCCGGATCCGCCCTCACAAAGAGGCAGAAACTGTCTCAACAGCCACCAAATCCAGTTCAGGGCGGTTTGAGCCAGTTTCTGAGCTGGATTGAGAACAACAGCCTCGGCTGAGACTTGACGAGGGTGAAATGGAAAATACAAAATGGACTTTGCAGAAAGAAGTGGAGTTGGCCTGGACCCGAAGGAGCCTAAAGCTGCTTCCTGGAGTGGCAAAGTCAGATAAAATAGAAGGCCTGGAACCGGAACAGCGGCCTATTGCGGAAGGAAAAACGACAGAGCAGTGCCTCTGTGCCTGGATCCAGTCCGCATTTTCCCTCTTACTGCCCCTAATTGTGGCTGGTAAGGGAAAAGGGCCTCAGGGTATCAGTTTTCAGAGAATGCTGGCTGCGGTGTGGGGGAGGGGAGGATTATGTGTCCGGAGGTTTAATGAGGGTGCTGGGGGGTGCGGAGGGGGTAGAATGTGTGTGAGGGTCTGAAGGAGAGGGAAGGACACTTCACACCCTGCAGTTCACACCGCCTTTTCGCACCTCTGCTGCATTATTGCACAACCTCAGTACACACGGCACAAAGGTGTCCTGGGAGCACCCTGCGTACACTTGGCCCTTGTACATATAATTACCAGGCTCCTGCGGCCCTGTGCGTTAACGACAGTGCCGTCCACATGCTCTTTTCATTCGTGCTCTAAAATACATACAAGCTGTACATACCTTCTCAACCGAGGGACATAGCAGTATTAGGTAAGCGTGGAATGACGCCCCTGACCGCGCTTCCCCTCCCCCAGGTGCCGGAACCTGGGACATCTGATTAGCCCCACCCTCAGGTGGCTCCTCTGAGAGCCCAGCCTTCTGAGCTGTGGTCCGCATTCATCGAGGGTGTGCACATCCTGCGGCCAGGTTGGGCTCGGAGCCTTCCCGGACCAGTTACATCTCCTGACCACCCGCCCCACGCCTTGCCAAACTCCAAAGGCTAGCTAGGAATTCTAGCCCAAGTCCCGACCTAGCTGGGGGGGGGAGGCAGGGCAGATTTCGGGGTGTGGGGTGCTGAACTCCCTTTCCCCTGAGTATCCCAAGGATGTTTAGAATCTTCCAGAGGCACTAGATAAGTGTCTCCAGACCCCAAAGCATGTTTGAATTGGAAGGCAGCCCTGGTGCGGGGAGGGCTGTGAGGACCCCTGTGAGCGTACAGATCTCTCACACACACACACACACACGAACACACACGAACATGCACGCTCAATCAAAACCGGCTCTGTGGGGTTTCAAAATGCCCTGACATATTGGGGGAGGGGGGAGGGAGAAGGTCAAACTAAAAGATGTCTCCGTGCTCTTTCAATCTTTATACCATAGACGTATGGGTAGACGATTGGAACACATCCGCTGTGCATTATTTATGTGCAACAATCTTTCATAAACGAAGCTTGTCACTAGCATGTCCTAGTCGACGGTATTACACAAATAAATAACTTACGCAGCACTTTTACATTCATTAACTGTTAGACTGGGGCTGCTATAGACTCTGCTAGAGGTTTTTTTGTTGTTGGGGGTTTTTCAGTTTGTTTTTTAGTAGGGGACAGTGTTTCTCCCCACAAGAACACGCAGGAGGCTATAGAGCGATGACGATAACAGTAATAATCAGAATCATAATACTGAGAGCTTACTATAAGCCAGACACAGTACCAAGTGTTTCATACATTAAATTATCTTATTCAGTACTCACCATATACCTCGGAGTTAGACGTTATCGCTCCCATTCTAGAGATGAGGAAAATGGAGCTTGGAGAGATTAGGTATTTCATCAAATTAAGTGGCAAACCAAGATTCTGGTTGAATCTTTGCTTTTAACCCTCTGCTAAACTGCCACCTCACTGGCAAATAGTTACAGACTTTTTTCCAGACCCTACTGTGTGTCAGCCTCCTTTCGGCTGGCAGGTAAGACGGTTACGTGAGAGGCAAGGATTGGTTCAGCGATGAGGACGTGGTTCCTGCCTTCAACAAGCTTTCAATCTAACGGCGGTTTTTTCAAGGACAATTCAGGGCTGCCGTACAAGGGATTATTTTTTTTCTGCCTCTGGGTTCCAGAGGCCATCTGGGAATTATAGTTTGGAATTTCCCTGCCATTTCCATGCTGTGCGGGAGGAACATTTGAAGTCAGGACTGCCCTGGTACTAGCAGACAGCACCGGCAGGCCGGGTGGAAATGGGCAGGGAGAGGCCTCTGGGGAGCCGTAGCCATGGCAACCCAGCCTGCTTTCCAGAACAAAGTATCTAACCAGGAAAACAGCTCCAGAGAGCTTTCTCTTCATAATCCCCGCGGCCCGTCGGGCCAGGGAACGCACAAAGGGGATCCTTTCTTTGTAGAGAAATGACTCTTTACAGGGCCCAGAACAAAGGAAAACATTTGTTGTTATAAGGTTCGTCTTTGTATTTGGCTGGAATAAAATCAACAAAGCGCAGTTACTTATTTCCTCTCCACTATTCACAGGAAATGAACACAGCTTTGTTGCGCAAGCTTCCTATTTTGGGGTAGTATTTGTTTAATTTTTGTTTTATCCCCATTTTACAGATGGGAGATTAGTAATCATGAATGAACTGGCTGTCTGTAAAACTATAATTAAAACACTGTTGCGTCCTTTAAGAATGCCTTGTGAAGCTGGCCCTGCCTTTTTGCCTATTTTATAATAATTCTACAGATAATGTGAAACAGGGTTGATGTCCACGTGCTCAGGGGCCTGGGAGCTACCAGGTCTCCCTGGGCTCAAGTCCTCCCACTCTGGGCTTCCAGCCACTCGCCACCCC
>NW_006781377.1:2289745-2301919 GCF_000442215.2 Lipotes vexillifer | reverse complement strand
CGGACGCGCAGGCTCAGCGGCCATGGCTCACGGGCCCAGCCGCTGCGCGGCATGTGGGATCTTCCCGGACCGGGGCACGAACCCGCGTGCCCTGTGTCGGCAGGGGGGGGGGCCCCCCCCCCCCCCCCCCCGACAGCCAGCAACCAGCAACCGCAGCCTGGAGGGGGAGGTGAACGAGGAGGCGGCGCAGGGGGAGGGGGAGGAAAGTGAGAGGGGACAGCAGAGGAGAGGAAGGGGGAGGGGAGGAGGAGAAAGAATGAGAAAGACATTCCAGCCCCACCCCTGCAAGTCTCCACTCCAGCAGTTCAGAAACTCCTGCTCACAAGGCTGAAAGACAGTGTGCCGACCAGTGACTGTACTCCTCCAGGCTTTCAAGTGATCTACTGCCAGACTACACCCGTAGCATTGAAGACTGTCTGTAGCTTCGCTGAGCCAGGGCGTGACCTCCCTAAAGATGACATCAGGACCGTGGTGTCAATCCCCAGACGCAAGACCAAGAACAAACGTTACTGTAAGCGCAATAAAAAACGATCTTCCATAAGAGCCCACACCTATAAATAATGTAATTTTTAAACAGTTATGAGCCAGAAAGAGTAAGAGCTCCGCTACCTCATGGTAATGAAAGCCCTGCTACCTGATTCTGGGTGCCCCAAGGGAGCCCAATCCATCATAAAATCTCCAAGACGAAAATCAGATTGGCCTGCCTCAACATTGCCTCTTTGTGCAGTGATGGGGGAGAAAGGAAAATGGGTCACATTCTCCTCCAGGTGAATTTATAGGAATTGCCTGAGGGTCTTCTTAAAACTATACCTTCTACCCCATCCCCAGAGATTCTGCTGCCAGAGGATGACTTCATGATAGGTGTCACACCCCCCACCCACCCAACTTGGAACAAAGTTGAGAACCACTGCCAGTGTCACTCTTGTACAGAGTTAATTGGATGAACTATTGATACTAAATTAAGGCCTAAATTTGTTGACCTTTCCCCTGTTAATAATATTTCAGCAGATACTGTTAGCTTACCCTGCTTTAGGAAGTGCAAACAATGGATCTTTACAGTGAATTTCTAAAAACTCTGAGAGTGTTGGAAATTCCTAGAATGCAGGGACTTAAAATCCCTCTCCCCAAGTTTGATCCTTGTAGTATCAAATATTCGTTCAACATTCATTGAACACTTCTTAACGATCAGGCACCATGTTACTTTTCACTACACTAAATCTGTGAATTTAAAAAATCATGTAAAACATGAAACTTACTTTCAAAGAGCTTACAGGATGGGAAGGAAGATACCCAGGAAGTCAGCTATTGCAGAATGGTATGATACATGCTTTGTAAAGATGGGAACAAGAAGGTGTGTGTGGGAGGAGAAAAGGACATGAAAAACAGAGTAAGCCTGGGTGGAGCAGTGAGATAATTGGAGAGCTTCTTGTCAAGAGCTGAAAAATGAGATGGAGTTAGTTAGAGTGATACCAGAGCTCGGAGTCAGAAGTTAGTTTTAGTTCCAGATTATCAGTCAGTCAGCTATCAGGCAGACATAAAAAAACTCAAAAGAAAAAGGAATCCAAATTGGAAAAGAAAGAGTAAAACTGTCACTGTTTGCAGATGACATGATACTATACATAGAAAATCCTAAAGATGCCACCAGAAAACTGTTGCTAATCAATGAATTTGGTAAAGTTGCAGGATACAAAATTAATGTACAGAAATCTCTTGCATTCCTATACACTAGCAATGAAAGATCAGAAAGAGAATTTAAGGAAACAATCCCATTTACCATTGCAACAAATAGGAATAAACCTACCTAAGGAGGCTAAAGACCTGTACTCAGAAAGCTATAAGATAGTGATGAAAGAAATCAAAGATGACACAAACAGATGGAGAGATGTACCATGTTCTTGGATTGGAAGAATAAATATTGTGAAAATGACTATACTATCCAAAGCAATCTACAGATTCAATGCAATCCCTATCAAATTACCAATGGCATTTTTCACAGAATTAGAACAAAAAATTTTACAACTTGTATGGAAACACAAAAGATCCTGAATAACAAAAGCAATATTGAGAAAGAAAAACAGAGCTGGAGGAATCAGGCTCCCTGACTTCAGACTATGCTACAAAGCTACAGTAATCAAGACAGTATGGTACTGGTAGAAAAGCAGAAATATAGATCAATGGAAAGCCCAGAGATAAACCCATGCACCTATGGTCACCTAATCTATGAGAAAGGAGAAAACACAGTCTCTCCAATAAGTGGTGCTGGGAAAACTGGACAGGTACACGTAAAAGAATGAAATTAGAACACTCCCTAACACCATACACAAAAATAAACTCAAAATGGATTAAAGAGCTAAATGTAAGGCTGAACACTCTAAAACTCAGAGGAAAACATAGGCAGAACACTCTTTGGCATTAAATCACAGCAAGATTTTTTTTGACCCACCTCCTAGAGTAATGAAAATAAAAACAAAAATAAACAAATGGGACCTAATTAAACTTAAAAGCTTTCGCACAGTAAAGGAGACCATAAACAAGATGAAAAGACAACCCTCAGAATGAGAGAAAATATTTGCAAATGAAGCAGCTGACAAGGGATTAATCTCCAAAATATACAAGCAGCTCATGCAGCTCAATAGCAAAAAAACAAACAACCCAATCAAAAAATGGGCGGAAGACCTAAATAGACTTTTCTTGAAAGAAGACATGCAGATGGCCAAGAGGCACATGAAAAATGCTCAACATCACTAATTATTAGGGAAATGCAAATCAAAACTACAATGAGGTGCCACCTCATACCAATCAGAATGGCCATCATCAAAAAATCTACAAACAATAAATGCTGCAGAGGGTGTGGAGAAAAGGGTACCATCTTACACTGTTGGTGGGAATGTAAATGGATACAGCCACTATGGAGAACAGTATGGAGGTTCCTTAAAAAACTAAAAATAGAACTACCATATGACCCAGCAATCCCACTCCTGGGCAGATACCTGGAGAAAATCATAATTCCAAAAGATACATGCACCCCAATGTTCAGTGCAGCACTATTTACAATAGCCAGGACTTGGAAGCAACCTAAATGTCCATCATCAGAGGAATGGATAAAGAAGATGTGGTACCTATATACAATGGAATATTACTCAGCCATAAAAAGGAACAAAACTGTTTCATTTGTGGAGACGTGGTTAGAGACTGTCATATAGAGTGAAGTAAGTCAGAAAGAGAAAAACAAATATCATATGTTAATGCATATATGTGGAGTTTAGAAAAACGGTACAGATGAACCTACTTGCAAAGCAGAAATAGAGACACAGACAGAGAACAAACATATGGACACCAAGGGGAGAGAGGGGATAGGATGGATTGGAAGATTGGGATTGACATATGCACACCACTATGTATGAAGTAGGCGGCTGGTGAGTGCCTACTATATAGCACAGGGGAAAAAAAGAAGGTACAGTCTGTTTGTAGGACATATATTAAGTTAGCCTTAAAAATGCATTCCCCAAAAAAATGCATTCCAATGTACATTAGGTGCAGACAAATATTGTTTAATTCCTCTTATATGAGGTACCTAGAATAGTCAAATTCATAGAGTCGGAAGTACACTGGTAGATACCGGGGGGATGGGGGAGTGGGGAGTGGGGAGTTAGTGTTTAAAGGGGACAGAGTTTCAGTTTTGGAAGGCAAAAAATTCGGGAGATGGATGATGGTGAGAGTTGCACAACAATGTGAATGTACTTAGTGCCACTGAACTGTACAGTTAAATATGGTTAAAATACTATGTTTTATATTATGTGACTTTTACCACAATAAAAAAAAAATAAAGGAAAAGAAATACTCCAAAGATAAAGGCAAAGAGGGGAACCTGAAGTCCAGTAGGTCAGGACCTTTGCAGGACTGGAACTAGAGGACTAGCCTAGCAGGAGAACTGATCTGTTTCCTTGCTCAGGAGGCTTCCATGCATCTTGTTAGAATAAGAGCCACTTCACAAGCATGAAGAATCCTGCAAAAAGTGAGCTACTGACTTGCAGATCTCAACACTGCAGCACTTTAACATTTCAACATGTTATTTATAACTTTAGGTTTATTAGCACAATTACACATTATTGGACCTGATATCAGAGTGCGATTAAATACCTGATGCTGAGTCAATACCGTTTTCACTGAAATTTTCAGTTAGTCTGCTAAGACCTGTTCACACATGTTATGCTAAGATCTAGCACCAGCAATTAAGCTAGGATCTCTCCTGTACCACGTACCTAACATCTGATCTATTCAACCACTTCAGCTCTTAAAGAACAGGAAACGAGAGATTCCTTAAGAGGTTTGCGAATGTTGGAGGGTAGAGTGTGGAAAGTCTGTTTTCATACTACAACCCCAGTTTCTGGTCCCTCCAGCAAGCAGCTTTTTCAGACACTGCTTTTCTCCTGGTAACTGAACAGTGATGTTCACCAAATATTTCTGCGTTTCCAGTTTCTGGTCACAACATAAGATTGAATTATCTGATCACTGTGAAACTAGGTATACATACTTTGGTCAATAAGATAGGAGAGGAGGTGGTATGTGTCATTTCCAGGAAAAAGCTTTAGGACACAGTAAACCATTCACCTCTTTCCCATCCCATCTCTGGGAGATCACAGAAGCAAGTGTTGAGCTGAAAACCTCTTTCAGCTGGAGTCTTCTAGCCAAACCACACTGGTAGGTAGGATGAGAGAGAAATGAACTTTTGGTGTGTTATGCCATTAAGAATTGGTGGCTATTTGTTACACAGCATGCTCTAGACTATCTTGATTGAGTCACCTCAATATCCATTTCCTCTACCCTACTTCCTTCCTAACAGAAGTCACTATCTCTATACAGTCTTCTGTTTTCAGAGACACTGACTCCAGCTCCAGCTCAGGGTGGTGGATCTTGTTCAACATAAGCCAATCATGGTAATATTCTCTTACCAGTCAGTGATTGAGAAATTGGAATGTGACCTAAGTCTGGCCAGTGAAATGTACAAAGAAGTCTGCTGGGAAGCCTCAGAAAAGTTTCTCAAAATAATTTTTTAAAAAAAAGAGAAAGAGAAGAGTTACTCCTTTCTTCCCCTAACTGTTGTCATATATAGATATGACACTAGTTATCTAACACTATGTTGCAATTTACATTTATTATCTCGAATATTTAGTATTCCACAGTGTAAGTCAGGAATTCAGGAGCAGCTTAGCTGGGTGGCTCTGGCTCAGGGTCTCTCATGAAGTTATGGTTGAGATATTTGCTAGGGCTGCAGTCTTCTGAAGGCTTGACCAGAGCTAGGAGATTTACTTCTAAGATGGTGCCCTCACAAGGCTGTTGGCAGAAGGTCTCAGTTCATTGCTGGTTCTTGGCAGGAGGCTTGTTACTTGCCTTGTGGACCTCTACACAGGGTTAGTTGAGTGTCCTCATGACATGGTAGCTGGCTTTCCCCAAAGTAAGTGATCCGAGAGAAAGTATAAGGAGGAAACCACAATGCCTTTATGTCCTAATTTCAGGAGCAACACACTGTCATTTCCATGACATTCTGTTCGTAAAACGTGCATCACTAAATGAAGCCCACATTTAAGAGGAGGGGGATTATGCTCCACTTTTGCAGGGAGGAGTATTAAAAAATTTGTAGGTATGTTTTAATCCAACACAGATGTAACAGCAGGAAGGCTGTGCTGAGATTATGAGGGGCTCCAGCCTAAGGGTCCTCTCATGCTGAGGAAAACAGAGCAGATATGGAAAGGCCCTTGATGGCATTACTAAGCCTGCAACCTACCCTGGACTACTAGTTATGCGAGAAAAAATAAATTTCTTTACTGACTATTTTAGCAGGTTTGAGATGAGGTTGGCTGATATTTGCAACTGGAGTTGATATTCAGCATATTTGATCATCTATATGTATTGTAAATTAACATATATATCAATATATAAATGTAAAAAAATTAAATATAATTTCCATTTCTAAATTATAAAAGATATATGTATATATATGTGTGTATATCTGTGTAAAACTTTTTATTTATAAAAGATATGTATGTATATGTGTATGTGTGTGTGTGTGTGTGTGTCCTGTATAAGACTTTTTATCTTTGTATGGATGTGGATGTGTCTGTGTAGAACTGTGTACCATAGGATAAAAGCTGGGTGCAGACTGTTCTTCAAATTATTCTAATTTCCAAGTAATTTGTTGATTTTTCAAAATATTTGGTGTTACTCTTTGATGCAGCTCTCACTAGCTAAAAGATGCTCCAGTATGAATCATGATTCCATGGACAGAACTGCCATAAAATTTTCCCAACATTTTAATTGAACTGATAGGCATCAAGTGGCTTGTAATATAAATAAGTTTTCTATTTTTCTTAACGCCAGCAGTGTTTTTCACGGTGCTGATTTCTCAGTTTCTGCTGAACTAAAAGCCATTCCATTCAAAATTTTTCTAGTAAAACATTTTTAATAATAATTAATTTTTATATGATCAATATACATATGATCAACAATCAGATAGGAAACACCATTTAAAAATAAGACAAAGATAATCCTTTAGGGGCTTCCCTGGTGGCACAGTGGTTGAGAGTCCGCCTGCCGATGCAGGGGACACGGGTTCATGCCCTGGTCCGGGAGGATCCCACGTGCCGCGGAGCGGCTGGGCCTGTGAGCCATGGCCGTTGAGCCTGCGCGTCGGAGCCTGTGCTCCGCAACGGGAGAGGCCACAACAGTGAGAGGCCCACATACCCCAAAAAAAAAAAAAAAAAAAAGCATAATCCTTTAGGCCAGATGAAAGGTGGCAATTAATGTGTGCTCATGTACCAGGTTAGGTTGCCTGGGTTCAAATGCTGGCTGGTCAAATAAATCTTAAATTATTTTCTATGCCTCAATTTTCTCATTTTAAAAATATGATAGGGGACTTCCCTGGTGGCACAATGGTTAAGAATCCGCCTGCCAATGCAGGGGACGTGGGTTCAATCCCTGGTCTGGGAAGATCCCACATGTCACGGAGCAATTAAGCCCGTGTGCCACAACTACTGAGCCGGCTCTCTAGAGCCCGCGAGCCACACAACTACTCAGCCTGTGAGCCACAACTACTGAAGCCCGCACTCCTAGACCCCGTGCTCCACAACAGGAGAAGCCACCACAATGAGAAGCCTGTGGACCGCAATGAAGGGTAGCCCCTGCTCGCCACAACTAGAGAAAACCCGCGTGAAGCAATGAAGCCAAAAATAAGTAAAATATTTTAAAAAAAG
The DNA here is from genome assembly GCF_000442215.2 of Lipotes vexillifer. Classification (NCBI taxonomy): domain Eukaryota; kingdom Metazoa; phylum Chordata; class Mammalia; order Artiodactyla; family Lipotidae; genus Lipotes; species Lipotes vexillifer. Next base: position 2,294,669 of record NW_006781377.1, on the reverse strand, counting down.
AATTATTTAAAAAAAAATGATTGATGATGATTTCTTAAATGAGTTAATATACTTTTAGACTAGAACCTGACACAGAGAAAACGTATTAGTTAACATTTTTATTGATAAAATTAATGTTCTTGATCAATGGGCATTCCATGAGTTTTAATGAATTCATCACCATTAAATGGATATGAAATTCAACATGAATATTAAAAAGTGGTTTCTATACCTCAGATCACTCTCGGCTCCAAACTGACTCCAAGAGCCTTGTCTTTTCCTGCATCTTCCCCTCTGTTTTGAGAGTATCTGCAATGCCAGCAGAAAGTACAGAGCTCTATCTTTCCATGGCTACATTTGCCCCTGCTATGACCTGCCCATTGCATTTTCTCTCCTTTTTTCGCTCAAAGCTAAGATTCTACAGAGACTACAGCTCCCAAAAGCAGTTGTATGAGGGTCACTCGGGACCATCAACAGGGGATTCTTAGGTGTATCCTGGGTCTTGGATGCTGGAGTGCCAGAGCCACATCTGAGGCCCAGTCTTCCCCACTGGGTTTAGGATCCAACTCTCACCAAGGCAGGTGCCTTGTAGATGTGGACTAGACAAGTGATGCCAGAGCCCAGCCCAGTAGTGACTGGCATGGACATCAACCAATCAGAAAGGACACTGATCACAGTTCTGAAGCAGGGTCATTTACCCTTTAGCTGCTGGGAGGTTTAGTCTGGGAGGTTCCAGGGTGGGGGCCAGGATGGTCAGGGCTGCAAGGATGAGGAGGGACTCATGGGCTTAGGGCATTATTCTTATTGCCAAAGAAGTATTTAAAACAAAAACAAAAAACAGTGCTTCCACACCAGCGCATAATGACTTCATACAGAGGGAAACTCGTGTTTGAGAATGACAGATGTTAATTTACCTTCACAACCCTTCACCATAACTCAGACTACTGATTGGGAAAAACCTGTGTTATGGGAGATATTCTGGAAGATCTCCACATGGAGCTCAGCCCTGGTAATGATTTTTTTTAATGTTTATTGTTTTATTGTTTTTTTTGTTGTCGTTTGTTTTGTTTTTTTTGCGGTACGCGGGCCTCTCACTGTTGTGGCCTCTCCCGTTGCGGAGCACAGGCTGTGGACGCGCAGGTTCAGCGGCCATGGCTCACGGGCCCAGCTGCTCCGCGGCACATGGGATCCTCCGGGACCGGGGCACGAACCCGTGTCTCCTGCATCGGCAGGCAGACTCTCAACCACTCTCAACCACTCTCAACCACAGGGAAGCCCTATTGTTTATATTTTTAAATTTTATCAACAAAGAATACTAAAATATCATGAATGTTATTCTTAAGCAAGGTAGGTCAAGGTCATGAGAGTCTTTTTATGAAATATGTTTACATATTTGCACTAAGAAAGAATGAATAATCTATGCAAATCCACTGCCTGAGGCTCTTTCTCTAAGGCAAATATCTTCCCAAAGAGATAAGAGAGAAACTTGTCCCTTTATATCCCAAAGAGAACAAAAGAAAGATGCACAAAGATTTCACTTTGGGCAGAATTCTAATTGAATGTCTCCACTGAGGATCTTTACCATTATTACACAGTTAGGAAAACAAGAACCAATTTAGTTATTTCAACAAGAATATATTTAAATAAAGGAATTGGTTAAACTTGTTGGGAAGTCTGGAGAGGGGAAGGTGACCTTTGAGTAATCAACACTACCATTCCCAGGCTAGGAGAGCAAAATCATTAAGCAGAGGCCGAGGGTGTGTGCAGGTGAGGTTTCTGTTATTGGAGCCCAGCTGCCTGAGCTGCAGCCCAGGAACCCGCAACCATCGGCCGCTGATTGAGTCACTGCAGCTTTCCCTGCCCCAGACATCACTGCTACTGTTGCCTCTGCCACCAGTACTATTGCCACCTCCATTCTTTTATCACTGGTGCAGTCTTTGTTGTTTCAACCACTGTTTGAAACTGGAAAAAGAGAGTTACATCTCCCCTCCTCTTGCTTTTAATCTCCCTCCATTGGCAGGATCTGACCAAAAATCATCGGATATATGTAGGTTACAGAATATAAGCACCTTACAATGTCCAGCAGAGCACACAAGTGTGAGAATGAGGGCTGAGAACAAATAAGTAAATCACCAGTCTGAGAGGTTGTAAGTCAGTTACACCACATGGACCTAACATGGTCGAGACACTCTCTCACCTCCCTTGGAAGGTTCTCTGAAGACACTCAATAGTAAAGCTGCAGGCAGCCACTCCAGTGTCTTCAGTCTTCAGACACTGATGGTGCAGAACTATATTAGGAGACTAGGAAACCACACAATTGTAGATTCCCACCTTCAAGCAAAGGATAAGGGACAAAAGCAGTACTGGTAAAATCTAAATATTGTTTTTGTGAGTAAATCTGGCGGGAAAAGGACATGTGAAATCCCATGGCCTTTTTCTCTCGGTGTCCTAAAATTCTGTCTCACTGAGATTAAAGTGCAATCTTATCCAGGTATGAAAAGCATCATTATATTTGGAAGTTTAAAACTGCAAGCCATTGATATTAGGGCAATATAGATGGAGAGGATAAGGAATAACTTCAAACACTAGCCCCACATAGAAAGTTACAAGGGTGGGCATTCTGTGGAAATAAAAACAAAGACCTATAGCAAGGGAGTCAGCCACTATCACTCGCGTTTTGGCAAAGACTCAAAGGCAGGCAGAATAGTGGAAAACTTCATAGTGAAAAACAGGGAAGCCTTCAAATATGCCCCAAATAATGGCCATTGGCATGGGGAAACTGTAGGCAAGCTAACTAGAAGTGGGGCATCCTCCATGATAGGTTAGGGTGCATATATGGCTTTTTCTGGTTGGTCCTACGTTGGAAATGGAAACAAAAATTAGGGAAGCTATCAATTATTAACCAAGTCTTGGCCATATGGGGCTAGTTGTCACAGGGGTTATTGTTTGGTTTCCTGGACTATCACTAGAGATAGCAATCTGACTTCTACAAGTCTGACTTGCGAGCTGGCTTTCTGAGCTGGTTATTGTAAATAATGGATTGGTTTCTGGGACAGGTAGCTTCAGGTTATGGGTGTAGGGGAGAAAAAACTGTTCTCCTACCCTCTTAGGTTCAGTGCCTGTGCTCTGAGAATTAAGCTGACAAAATACCAATCAAGAGGAGGAGGGCTTCCCTGGTGGCGCAGTGGTTGAGGGTCTGCCTGCCGATGCAGGGGACACGGGTTCGTGCCCTGGTCTGGGAGGATCCCACATGCCACGGAGCGGCTGGGCCCGTGAGCCATGGCCACGGAGCCTGCGCGTCCGGAGCCTGTGCTCCGCAACGGGAGAGGCCACACATTGAGAGACCCGCGTACTGCAAAAAAAAAAAAAAAAAAAGACAACAAATAAAAAGTGTTGGTGAGGGTGTGGAGAAAAGGGAACCCATGTGCAGTGTTAGTGGAAATGTAAATTGGTATAGTCAATATGGAAAACTGTATGGAGATTTCTCAAAAAATTAAAAATGGAAATACCATATGATCCATCAATTCCACTTCTGGGTATTTATCCGAGCAAAATGAAAAGACTAATTTGAAAATATATATAAACACTTATGTTCAATGCTGTATTATTTATAATAGCCAAGATATGGAAGCAACCTAAGTGCCCACCAATAGATGAATGAATAAAGAAGATGTGGTATATCACTCAGCCTTAAAAAAGAATGAAATCTTGCCATTGGCAACCACATGGATGGACTCAGAAGGTATTAAGTCAGACAGAGAAAGACAAGTGCTGTACATTATCACTTATATGTGGCATCTAAAAAACAAAACAAATGAACAAACATAACTAAACAGAAACAGAGTCATATATACAGAGAAGAAATAGGTGGTTGCCAGAGGGGAGTGGATTCGGGGAGGAGAGAAAGTGGTGAGGGAAAATAGAGGTACAAACTTGAGCTCAGGTACTCCAAACAAAGTGGTATTGGAATAAGGATAGTACAGATCACTGGAATAGAACAAAGAGTGCTTCAATAGAACTGCACATATCTGCTCACGAAAAAGGAGTAAGGGTAATTCAATGGGGAAAGGATAGTCTTTTCTACAAATGATGTTGGGAAAAACAGACACAAGGAAAAGAACAAAACCATATACAAAAACTAACCTGAAGGATAAACGTAAACAGAAGAGCTAAAATTAAAACAGTGCATCCAATACAATTATAATTTGAGCCACAATTGTAATTTGACATTTTCTAGTAGCCATGTTGTAAAAAATAAAAAGTAATGGATGAAAATAATTTGAATATTTTATTTGATGAAAACATTCAAAATATACTTTTGACATGTAATCAATAAAAATATTATTGGGGAGAAAAAAAATATATAGCTTATTTCTGTCTCATATAAAAACAGCCTATCAGTAGTCGGTCCACAGTAACAAGAATCTAGCTCTTTAGCTCTTTTTGCACTGCTATCCACAGCAGACAACTTTATAGTGTACTATGGGTAATAAAACTCCAAAACTCATGTCCTCATTCCAGCCAGCAGGAAGGAGAAAAAAAGTAAAGTAACGTTTGTTCATTCTTTTTAAAAACACTTCCAAGAAAAGTCACACAGCTACAAGGAATTCTGGGAAATGAAATCTTTGTTTCAGGAAATCTTATATTCAGCTAAAACTTGAAGGAGTGAGAAAGCAGGTATCAGGGGACAAATAGCTATCCTTGCCACAGACCACGCATCCACATGCTCCTTCTTTCCAATAGAGACCTTGTCTCTTCGAGATGTAAGTCCAAAGTGCCATTGGTTACTGCATTAAGCTCAAAGTCTGGAAACTCTGGGTGATATCCAGTCATCCCTATCATGGCAGGTTGCAGTCACTCACAGTCCAGAAATCCATAAACTAAAAGTCATTTTCCGTCCCCCCTCACTCATACTCGATATATTGATATAATGGTAAAGCAGGAA
>NW_006781377.1:2283631-2289702 GCF_000442215.2 Lipotes vexillifer | reverse complement strand
GGAATGGAATAACCTTAATTAAAATTCCAATTGGGGGCTTCTTTGGTGGCACAGTGGTTAAGAATCTGCCTGCCAATGCAGGGGACATGGGTTTGAGCCCTGTTCTGGGAAGATCCCACATGCTGCAGAGCAGCTAAGCCCGTGCGCCACAACTGCTGTGCCTGCGCTCTAGAGCCCGTGAGCCACAACTACTGAGCCCATGTGCTACAATTACTGAAGCCCATGTGCCTAGAGCCCGTGTTCCACAACAAGAGAAGCCATTGCAGTGAGAAGCCCGCGCACTGCAACAAAGAGTAGCCCCTGCTCGCCTCAACTAGAGAAAGCCCGTGCGCAGCAACGAAGACCCAATGCAGCCAGAAATAAATAAATAGAATAAATTTATTTAAAAAAAGAAAAAATTCCAATTGGATAAGGAAAAATAGGAAACATTCACACAGCACTCACTCGCACCAGTCCATAGAAATGATCAAACCCTGTTGGGCAGGAATTAGGAGATTCCCTGGCCTGGGAACGGAGTTCCTTGATTAGCCTACTGGTATTCCCTGGTTCTGCTCTTGGTGATGAACTCCTTCACATGCTGTCCTTGTTATGGACTGAACTGTGTTTTCCCCAAATTTGTATGTTGAAGTCCTAACCCCCAATGTGATTGTATTGGAAATAGGGCCTTTAAGGAGGTAATCAATGTTCAAAGAGTGGTGCCTTAATCCAATATGACTGGTGTCCTTCAAAACAGAGAGAGACACCAGAGGCAAGGCCATGTGAGGACACAGCAAGAAGGTAGCTGTCTACACACCAAGGAGAGCTGCCTCAGAAGAAGCCAAACCTGTTAACACCTTGATCCTAGGCTTCTCACCTCCAGAACTGTGAGAAAATACATTTCTGTTGTTTAAGCCCCCGTCAGTGGCATTTTGTTATGGCAGCCCTAGAAGACTAATACAGTCCTCATGGCTCCTAGCTTTGTTCTCTCAGAAGTTCCTCCTTGCAGGCAATATAATTCTTTCAAATAGGAATTCCTTTTTATTTACTTTCAGTCATTCCCTGTCCTTGTAATCACAGCCAAGATCTTGTTTAGACATTGTTTTTTTAAGCCTGAATACTGGTCTTTTACTTATTGGTTGTATTATTCTGCCCATCCATTTCTCTCTAAATTTAATGGAGTTACCGCATAGTCATTTAAAACAGATGAGTCAGAAGAAAGAACCCTTAATCTGCTGTTCGCTAGCAATTGATCTGCTAAAGCTGCTGGATTTTAGCCACTGCTTATAACTGGTTCAGTCTGGGGTGCAGTAGTTTCATCCCTGCAAAGTCCCATATTAGCAACTTAGATTGCAGGCCTCAGACAGAGAGCAATTCTTTTATCAAAGCTGTAGTCCCGTCAATCTCTGTTTCTATACTGCCCATCTCTAGCCTGTAAGGCTTTGCTCAAAGTGTCAAGAAGCAGTCAAGACACACAGAAGTATTCATCTTTCCTATCATTTCCCCTTAAGCTATAGCCTCAGTCAGCACATGGTCTCCTTTTCAAGCTAAAGCAGGGGAATGTTTGTCAACAAAGATCAGCCTGCCATATTGAGTCTATACCACCTGCTGCTCAACTTCTAAGCCAGTACCCTTTAGGATATTTTTTTTTTTGTTTGATGCAGTACCCCACTTCTAAGTATTTAATCCTGTGTTTATTGTGAACCCATTTAGCATGAAACACAGAAACCTAAAAACAATAGATAGTTCAGTCAGATGGAAGTTTTTTCTCTTTCATGTATATTATGTTGGAAGTAAATGGGGCAGGGTCTGAAAGCAGTTCCAGTCCTCAAGGACCCATTCTTCTATCTTGTTGCTCTTCCATCCTCAAAACCTTCCCAAAATCTGGAGCTTCTAGGGCTTCCCTGGTGGAACAGTGGTTAAGAATCCGCCTGCCAATTCAGGGGACATGGGTTTGAGCCCTGGTCCGGGAGGATACCACATGCTGCAGAGCAACAAACCCCATGCACCACAACTACTGAGCCTGCGCTCTAGAGCCCGCGAGCCACAACTCCTGGAGCCTGTGATCCTAGAGCCCGTGCTCCACAACATGAAAAGCCACCGCAAAGAGAAGCCCACGCACTGCAGTAAAGAGTAGCCCTCGCTCGCCGCAACTAGAGAAAGCCTGCACACAGCAACAAAGACACTATGCAGCCAAAAATAAATAAAATAAATTAAAAATTTTGGAGCTTTTAGCCAAGAGAAAGAAGAAAGGTGTGAAGAAGATCATGCCTCCTCTTTTCAAAGACAATTTTCCAGAAGTGTACGTGAAACTACTTTTGATGTCAAAAACTTGGCCTCTGTGCACCTGTCCTAAATCAAACCTTGGAGACAGAGTTTTGGATGAAGTAGAAAAGAATAGCTTTATTGCTTTGTCAGGCAAAGGAGGACACAGCAGGCCCATGCCCTTAAGAACTGTGTGTCCCCACCTGCGGGGGATCTGGTGAGGAGTTTTATAGCAATGGTTCAAGGGCAGGGTTGCTGATAAGGATCAAGGTGTGTGCAGGGCCTGCATTCCCTTAATCTGGCCTCAGGTGGCCTCCTGATGAGCTTGTGTGGTTTTTGAGGTTATTAAACTGTGACCTTCTCTCTGGAACGAAGAATGGTTCATCAAGTAGTTAACATCTTCCATTTGTTGGGGTTTTTTTTGTTGTTATTTATTTATTTATTTGGTTGCACCAGGTCTTAGTTGCGGCAGGTGGGCTCCTTAGTTGCGGCACGTGAACTCTTTTAGTTGCGGCATGCACGTAGGATCTAGTTCCCTGACTGGGAATCGAACCTGGGCCCCCTGCATTGGGAGAACGGAGGCTTAATCACTGCATCAACAGGGAAGTCCCTGTTGGGGGTTTTAGTTCTGCAAAAGAGCTCAAAGATATTGTTATGCGTATCCCTTGAGGTGGAACCAGGACCCTGTCCCAAGACTGCACTATTGTTTCTTGACAGCTCCTCCCTTGTCTCTGCCTCCCCTCCCTTGTCTCTGCCTCCCCTCCCTTCCCTGATTAGCGACTGTTTGAATCTGTACTTTGGAACACAGGGAAGGTCATAGAGGCTGAAGCCGATTTCCTACAAAAATGAAACGGGGGACACAGGAGGGCTTCCATGCCTAGGAGCCCAACAGGGTCCTGCTCAATTTCACTTTTGCTTATAACTGTTGGTTAAAACTTAGTTCTGTGCAACACTATGAAAGCATTCCTTTCAGCTAGGTGTGTGAGTATGGCAGAATTGCAAAGCTATTAAGAGGAAGAGGCAAAAAGGTATGCTCTCTTCCTTTGAGTACACTGTCCAGAGAAAAAAGTACTCACCAATTCTAGTTGTGCCCTATGGGTAGGCATTTAGTTACTTGGCACACCTACCTGCAAGGGAAGCTAGAAGAAAATAAAAGCTTTATTCAAGGGAACCAAATACCCAGCTAAAAATTGAGAAGAACATATGTGGTGACCAGTTGCAGTCTTGGCTATGGCATGTGAATCACACAGCACAGCATCTATCATATAGTTAAAAACTCAGTAAATGTTAACTATTATTTGAGTCAAAATATGGTCCAAGGAAGACCCTACATGGGTACCTTGTTTTACTCCTACTTGGATATATTTTTTTAACAGATTTTTTTTTTTTTAAGAGAAGTTTTAGGTTTACAGAAAAATTGAGCAGGAAGTACGAGAGCTCCCATGTACCTCCTGCCACACACAGGCAGAGTCTCCCCACCGTCCATGAATAACCTTTAATGTTCACTCCATAGAAGTGAAACCCAACCTTCCACTTTTTTTAATTTAATTTTATTTTTTATACAGCAGGTTCTTATTAGTTATCTATTTTATCCACATCAGTGTATACATGGCAATTCCAATCTCCCGATTCATCCCACCACCACCCACCCTCCACTTTCCCCCCTTGGTGTCCATACGTTTGTTCTCTACATCTGTGTCTCTATTTCTGCCCTGCAAACCACTTCATCTGTACCACTTTTCTAGATTCCACATACATGTGTTAATATATGATATTTGTTTTTCTCTTTCTGACTTCACTCTGTATGACAGTCTCTAGGTCCATCCACGTCTCTACAAATGATCCAATTTTGTTCCTTTTTAGGGCTGAGTAATATTCCGTTGTATATATGTACCATATCTTCTTTATCCATTCGTCTGTCGATGGGCGTTTAGGTTGCTACCATGACCTGATTATTGTAAATAGTGCTGCAATGAACACTGGGGTGTATGTGTCTTTTTGATTTATGGTTTTCTCCAGGTATATGCTCAGTAGTGGGATTGCTGGGTCATATGGTAATTTTATTTTTAGTTTTTTAAGGAACCTCCATACTGTTCTGCACAATGGCTGTATCAGTTTACATTCCCACCAACAGTGCAAGAGGGTTCCCTTTTCTCCACACCCTCTCCAGCATTTGTTGTTTGTAGATTTTCTTTTTTTTTTTTTTAACTAGTTTCATTCACTTTATTTTTCTCATAGAAAACTATGTGGTGGCTACAGCTGGAGCCTGGGTCCTCTGCACAGAAACTCTGGTGTGGGTCTTTACAGGATGGTCAGTGAATTCCTGATATGGAGACTTGGTGAACACCATCTCTTTCCAGAGATCGGGAGTGAGATAACTGTAGGTCTTGGAAATGGCATTAGAAGTGGCCTTGGCAAAGTTGCCCAGTGTGGCAGTGCAGTCCCTGGCAGAGGTGTAGCAGTCATCAATTCCAGCCATCATCAGTAGCTTCTTGGGCACAGGGGCTGAGACGATGCCAGTGCCCCTGGGGGCAGGGATGAGGCACACCAGCACAGAGCCTCAGCGGCCAGTCACCTTGCAAGGGACAGTATGGGGCTTGCCCATCTTGTTCCCCCAGTAGCCTCGTCGCACCGGGACCATGGAGAGCTCAGCCAGAATGACAGTCGCACAGATGACAGTGGCTACCTCCTTAGAGCATGTCACACCCAAACCAACACGTCCATTGTAATACCAGATGGCAACAAATGCCTTGAACCTGGTCCGCTGGCCAGCATGGGTCTGCTTTCGCACAGGCATGATCTTCAAAAACTCCTCCATGAGGGATGACCCCAAGAAAATGTCAGTGATCTCAGATTCCTTGATGGGCAGAGAAAAGAGATAGATCTGCTCTAGGGACTTGATCTTCATGTCCTTGACCAGGCAGTCCAGCTTGGTGGCGCGGAGACACTCCTTGTCCTCGGCCTTGCCTCCGCGAGCTCCGCGACCCCGGCCCCAGCCCTGGATGCCGCTGCTGAAGCCTCCGCGGCCTCCCATTCCAGGGCACCCGGGGCCTCCGGGCCCTCCGGGCCCTCTCACAGCACCGGTGTCATCCGCCATTTGGTGTTTTTACAGAAAAAAAAAAAAAAGCTTTACGGAAAAAATTAAAAAGCTAGATTTTCTGATGACGCCCATTCTAACCGGTTTGAGGTGATACCTCATTGTAGTTTTTTTTTAACATCTTTATTGGAGTATAATTGCTTTACAATGGTGTGTTAATTTCTGCTTTATAACAAAGTGAATCAGCTATACATATACATACATCCCCATATCTCCTCCCTCTTGCGTCTCCCTCCCACCCTCCCTATCCCACCCCTCTAGGTGGTCACAAAGCACTGGGGCTGATCTCCCAGTGCTATGTGGCTGCTTCCCACTAGCTATCTATTTTACATTTGGTAGTGTATATATGTCAGTGCCACTCTCTCACTTCATCCCAGCTTACCCTTCCCCTCCCCGTGTTCTCAAGTCCATTCTCTACGTCTGTGTCTTTATTGCTGTCCTGCCCCTAGGTTCTTCAGAGCCACTTTTTTTTAGATTCCATATATATGTACTAGCATACGGTATTTGCTTTTCTCTTTCTGACTTACTTCACTCTGTGTGACAGACTCTAGGTCCATCCACCTCACTACAAATAATTCAATTTTTTCTTTTTATATGGCTGGGTAATATTCCATTTTATATATATGCCACATCTTCTTTATCCATTCATCTGTCGATGGACACTTAGGTTGCTTCCATGTCCTGGCTATTGTAAATAGAGCTGCAATGAACATTGTGGTACATGACTCTTTTT
>NW_006781377.1:2256043-2283464 GCF_000442215.2 Lipotes vexillifer | reverse complement strand
CATGGGCAGGTGGACTCTCAACCACTGTGCCACCAGGGAAGCCCCTCATTGTAGTTTTGATTTGCATTTCTTTAATAATTAGTGATGTCAAGCATCTTTTCATGTGCCTCTTGGCCATCTATATGTCTTCTTTGGAAAAATGTATACTTAAGTCTTCTGCCCATTTTTTTATTGGGTTGTTTGTTTTTTTAATATTGAGCTGCATGAGCTGTTTATATATTTTGGAGATTAATCCTTTGTCGGTTGATTTGTTTGCAAATACTTTCTCCCATTCTGAGGGGTGTCTTTTGGTCTTGTTTATAGTTCCCTTTGCTGTGCAAAAGCTTTGAAGTTTCATTAGGTCCCATTTGTTTATTTTTGTTTTTATTTCCATTACTCTAGGATATATGGGTCAAAAAAGATCTTACTGTGATTTATGTCATAGAGTGTTCTTTCTATGTTTTCCTCTAAGAGTTTTATAGTGTCCAGTCTTACATTTAGGTCTCGAATCCATTTTGAGTTTATTTTTGTGTATGGTCTTAGGGAGTGTTCTAATTTCATTCTTTTACATGTAGCTGTCCAGTTTTCCCAGCACCACGTATTGAAGAGGCTGTCTTTTCTCTGTTGTATATCCTTGCCTCCTTTGTCATAGATTAGTTGACCATAGGTGCGTGGGTTTCTCTCTGGGCTTCCTACCCTGTTCCATTGATTTGTATTTCTGTTTTTGTGCCCCAACTTTCCACTTCCTAATATTCTGCTATTGTCATCAGCAGCACAAAAAAATTCAGCTGATATCTGCAGTGTGAAGCTACTTCCCTACAACTCGAAAAAATCTTGGATTACAAACCACACACCCAGTTTAAGGAATAAAACCAATCTTCTGTATAAGTTTAAACCAGTCTTCTCTTTAAGCTTATATTATTAGCATATTTCATGAATGTTGAAGAATGAAAGCAAAGCACAGATCAATAGTACATTTACTGTACCTCTGAAAATATGTGCAGTATATTCCATATTATAATTTTCTATTTGGAGAGCAAATAAAAATTAATATTGCTTTAATAACACAAAGAACAACATGTCAAACTTGACCAAATCTCTGTTAATGGTAAAATGGAAGATTTAGTGATTCTCAACTGGGTACAGTCACAGGATGGAGACAAGTAACATTTCAGGGGCCATGGGAGGGTTACCCTGCTCACTACTCCAGTCCTCAAACACTCTTCTCCCTCTCCCTTGACACCTGAAATTCCTTTGAAAAGAGATAAAAGAAAAAATACATATTATTAGAGACCAAAGATTGAGAGCCCAGTGAAAGAGTGTTACTAAATGCGATAGTCTTTGAAGTCAAAAGATCATAAACTATATCTGCCCATACTAGGAAAGGAAATACTCTGAGAGATATCATTGGCTACTGATTCCTAGCTCTATCAGCTGTATAAGCACTGAGCTGGTTGGAAATGATCCGTTGTGCCTTTGGTACCCATCTCGAGATTACAGCATCCAACTGCCTCTGCTGAGCCCCGCTCTCCTGAAACCCCACTGTGGGATAAGAGTGTGTAGCTTTCATTTGGCATGAATCAGGATTATTTTTCTCAGTCAAGTCTGTATCAGGGTCATGGGCTAGGTGTCCAGGTCTCTTAGATGGAGGTTTATCAAAAGTAAAAGGTAAATGCAATTAAATCTGGGAGAGGCAGAACAATGTAAATAAGCTTCAGTTAAGATATAAGTCATTGATGATAGATCCTGACATATTTTGCTTGAAAGAGAAGGAAAATAAGAATGTAACAAAATTTCAATACTTTAAATAGTGAGTCAGTAGCAATTGCAGTTGTGTGGTAGTGAGTAAGTAAGCATACCTCAGTAGAAACAAGAGGCAGAAAGGAGGATCCCTCACGAATTAGAATATGTATGCAGATAGAGCTATCTCTCCTGCAGGCTGCCATGTTGCCAGAATTCCGCCACTTGTCTTTCCTTCACCTCTCTAAATTCCTAGCCAACACCAACTGCAGAACTCTTCATTTGATTCAGTTATTAGAAAACAATTTTAAGTATGTTAGGAACTTGAGTATGTGAATTTATTTTTTCAACTATAAATTTTATGAAATCTAAATACAGATCAAGTCTTTCTCATGAAAGTTTAATGTTCATACTGAGACTCTAAAACACTGGATTTTGAAGACAACACCAAAAAAAAAGAGTAAAATATCTTATTGTTCAAAATATTTACTGGTTGAAATAGTATTTTGTATATAATGGATTAAATAAGACATTAAAGTGAAAAAAATCCACTTTTAAATTACTAATAACTTAAAAAGGAGTAACACAAATAGAAATTAGCTAACTGAGAAGGACATGGAACATAAAAGATGTTGGATAGTAAAGAAACTTGAAAGAGATGAAAGCATTAGAAAGGGAAAGATGGCCAGACATAAGCTTCACCCACTTCATGACCCAATCTACAGCATTCCTAGTCGTTAAGTTACAGTCTTGAATAGCTAAGTTTTCCTTTGCTACAAAATCACACAAAATACAGTTTTCCTGTTATTCAAGTATCAGGTAGTACCAGAGTAATTTCTTTAGTCACAAAAAATAAGGTCTTTCCTGGACTCCAAACTGAGTCCCCTTTGTCCCAAAGGAAAGTGCTCTTCTGATTATGTACTCAGAGCCCAACTTCACCTCAGTTTGTGAGGAATTTCTCATATAACTTAAATGAAATTCTCATATTACTGGGCAAAATTTCCCAAAGTTAGCATTCTTTTCTTTTTTTTTTTTCTGGCCGCGCCCAGCGGCGCATTGCCTCTTAGTTCCCGACCAGGGATTGAACCCGCGCCCCCTGCATTGGAAGCGCGGGGTCTTAACCACTGGACCGCCAGGGAAGTCCGAGAATTAGTATTCTTTAGTTCTTCTTAATCTTAATTTTTTTTTTTAATCCTTTCAAACTTTGGTACTCCAAATTTCCACTGCAGCTGAGATGTTTTTTCTTCCATGTTTTCCAAAAGGAGGTATCTAACTCACTTTTGCAAAAGGATCTGCCTGGGCAAGAAAAGCTCTAGGGGTTCTAAAAAATGTAAATTGCCACTTGTATCAAAGAGATACCTACTCTAGCACCAGGATTTTATCTTCATGTCTCATTTACATCTAAATGTGGAGTTAGAGGGTGGGGCAGGAGGAAAACTCCACCCTTCCCCCCACTGGAGAAATAAAAGTAAATTGTTTTCCTCTTGTCATTTACTAAATCGGAAACTAGGCTACTGTAAGAACATTGTATCTGCCTTTTTTTCTGTCTCAGTTTTTCATGTTAATTTAGTTCCTGGTAGTGATTAACAACAAAACACCCGAAGAGGAAAATCCCCGGCGTAGGTTTGTCTTTACAGCTTGACAGAAAACTGAAAGATGGCATCACCTGAAGGCGAGAAAGAAGGCTACAGCCTAAGAGCAAGAAGAAAGAACACGGGCTGGCTTTGAGACGGGGCCCTGTGGCTGAGCAGTGGGTTCACAACTAGGTGTCCTAGCATTCTGAGTTTATTATCTGAGCTCGTTAGTCTTACATTGATCTCCCAGAGCATGCCTAAGCATTCATGCAGATGTTGGAGATGGGAAATCCGTGATCAGTGACTCGTCTCAAACTGGACCAACTCATCTCTATGGAGGACATGCTTTCCTGACCCCAGCGGTCACTCCCAGGAAGAGCTCCCTCTTTTTTCAAGGTCTCTTATTAGCTGTATTTAGCTGGGTGCTTGGCAGCCACCACAATCAGATCGCTGTTATCCTTTATCCTTTCAAGTTAACAGTAGTTTCCTGGGCTTGAGGGAAGGGATAGGGGGAAAAAAAGATAGAATCAGCCCATTTTCCCTAGTACCTTGTACAATAAATTCTTTTTTTTTTTTACAGGCTTCTTTCTTTTCCATATTAAAATACAGCATAAATTATATTTATTGTATAGTTGTTCATGTTTTATAGAGAGTTTTTAATGTTCCTGCAATATAAGAACAGTTTGACAATGAGCTCATTGGACTCCTTTAGTAGATCACAAGAATCTTCAGTTTCTGATATTCCTGACAGCAGGGTAGGGAGAGTGCTTGTTTTTAGTTTCTGTTGTTGTTTTAAATATTGAGAGTCACAAATTTTTTACTTCAGTTTGCTAAATTAAAGCAATCAATTAGCAACTATTGATTTGCTGTAACCTACTTCTTACCACATACTTTGTGAAGGTCAGCTTGGCATAAAGCAAGTTTCCTGTACTTGAGTGGCTTAAAGTCAGCTTGGGGGATTGGATATAAGGGGTTTTATTGTCCTTTGGTCACAAGGGTTGATGATTCAGCCTTTGTAGCTGCAGGTATTCCCTTCTTGTCTCTGCATAGGTACAGATCTTTCACGAAAAGGATAACTTTCTCACACAGAGATATGAGAAACACTCTCTTTTATACAGGAATCATTTGTTTACTAGTATGAGGAAACACTTAAGATGGTGAAGTAAGCAAAAAGAGATTACTGGATATACTCTCAAAGAAATGCTATAATGCTGGGATTATCTGATCATATAGAGATAGTCACTTTTGTCTTTGACTAGACTATTTTACAACTGTTTAGAGATTAAAATTAACTTGTAGGAAACAAGTAGCAATGCAGATCATTCTTTTCCAGAGTCATACATATACGTTCTGTTCAGTGGTGTGACAATTCTCCCTCTCTCCCAAAAGCCAGTTGTACAACCGCTTGCAAATTCACTTCAATATTCTTGATCAACAAATGTGTCTGTTGTGTGGATTCTCCTTTGAATCTGTTGTAACACCTTGCTGGTTTCCCCATTTAACTGTAGAGCTAGTACAATCTTCAATACATGTTATTTTTATATTTGTAATGAGAATCATGATTTTATCATTAGAAAATTACCCTTAAACACTAGATACAAAATCTACTCAAACTAACTTGGGCAAATGGGAAAATGTAAAGGGAATACACAGGTCCATTTCAAGGAAAACCAAAGCAGGATGTATAAGAGCCTCGCTAGGTCTGGAATAGGAAAATCTTTAGGAGTCCAAAGTGGTTATCTCACCAACTTTCCCAATCCATGTGATCTTTTTGTCTCTGCTTCTCACTTTTTTCTGTTTTCCATGTATATGGGGAAATGGCCCTCTCAAGCCCTAAAGTTACAGAAACCTCCTTCATGTAGTCATTCAACAAAAATCTGTTGGGTACTTACTATGCCGGATACCTCCTGTGGTGTGCTCCAAGGACAAAGAACGAGACAAACTCAAAGGGCCAATATTGCCAGAACAAAGAGTTACAGGACTCCTATCACTCTGTCACAATGAGACCATTGCTATGTCCCAGAGCTTGCCCTGTCCCTTTCCCATCCCATATAAGGAAAGACATTTGCCCTGTTTTTCTCCCACTCAGCACACTGAAAGTATACATACTCTGCCCAGTCAGCAGATCACTTGCAGGTTCCCTGGCTATAAAAACAGACAAGCAACCCATGCTCATTGTTGACCGTCCCTGGCTACCAGGAAGTTGGCCTGCTGTTCTTGCAGTGACCCTTCTCTTCAATAAACTGTCTTCCTTACATTCTGCCTTGTGTCTGGAAATTCTTCTCCAACCCGTGCTTGGACCCGACACCTCCTGCTCCAGCACCACCACCACCAGATTAACATTTCAGTGTTTCTAGACACATTCCATGCACATGTCAATAAGACAGACTCTTATTGGCTCATATAGTTCATGCACCCACTCTGATCAGATCAGCTGTACTCAAAAGGCAAAAATCACATAGTCCACTGCCATGAGAGAGAATTCCTGAGAAGATGGCTGGATAAAGCAGACAAATGGATTAACATGCTTTCTCCATACATGAAATGTCAACTATTAACATACAGTGTTAGATATACACTCCAATCCCAACTGGAGTATACTGCAATACAGTTCTGACACTAACCACCACCAGTGTCAGTGCAGATTCCAAGGGTTAAGAGCTCAGTCCTGCACAGACTGCTCTTACTAGAGCCGCCAGCCACAACTTCCACTTCTGACTGCCTTGGCTATAAATTCAGGGGTCCCCATAGCCTCCTCAGATTTGATATAGAACAACTCAGAAAGTACTCTATTTACAATTAGTTTTATTATAAAGGATACAACTCAGGAAGAGTAAAATGAAGATACATATAGGGTGAGGTCTGGGAGGGAATGCAGAACTTCTGTGCCTTCTCCTCATGGAATCCAGGCAAGTCATCTGTCCAGCACATCAATATGTTCACCAACCAGCCAACTCCACTGGGCTTTGGTGTCTAGAATTTTTACTGGGGTTTCAATATGTAAGCATGATTTATTAAGTCATTGGCCACATGATTAAACTCAATCTCTAGCCCCCTGCTGCCTCCCTGGAGGTCAGGCTGGTTCAAAATCTTAAGCATCTTATCCTCTAATCACATGGTCGGTCTTCTTGGTGACCAGTCCCCACCCTGAGGCTATCTAGGGGCCCATGATAAGTCACCCATTGGTATAACAAAGATACTCCTCTCCAAGAGTTTTTGAAGCTCTGTGGCAGGAACCAGGAGCAAAGACCAGATATATCTTTATTACATCACAGTATATCATTATTTATGTTGTGTTAAACACTATAAGAATTCAGGCATTCACTTTCCATGGGGAGTTAATGGCTGACATAAAATGAGCTGGCTTGCTGAAACAGAAATTACAGAGGGGAGGAGGACAGATAAGGCAATTCAGATGAGATTTTTTAATCTCACTGTTTTAATATGACATATTGGTTTTAAAAAAAGTACTATCTTTTTGGTTGACTGGAATGAGAGTTTGTGTGGAAGATAAGGTGCTAAAGGCAACTGGAACTCAACAGTGTGGGATTGTGAATAGCAGGCTGATGACTTTTGGAAACTTATCCTGTTGGTAGGGTGTTTCATCGAGGAGGGGAGTAAGTATCATAAATGGTATTTTAGGAAGAGCAGACTGACAGCAGAATGTAGTTTGAATAAGAAAAGGAAAATCAGAGAAGCTATTAGGGAGTGTCAAAGTATTATTATTATTATTATTATTATTATTTTTAATTGTCATTCTCATTTAATATTGTTCTTGAGGTATTAGCCCAAGGAAGCATTCAAAAGGAAATTAACAGGGCTTCCCTGGTGGCGCAGTGGTTGAGAGTCCGCCTGCCGATGCAAGGGACACGGGTTCGTGCCCCGGTCCGGGAAGATCCCATATGCCATGGAGCGGCTAGGCCCGTGAGCCTTGGCCGCTGAGCCTGCACGTCCAGAGCCTGTGCTCTGCAACGGGAGAGGCCACAACAGTGAGAGGCCCCGCATACCGCAAAAACAACAACAACAACAACAACAACAACAACAACAAAAGGAAATTAACAGATATAAAATAGGAAAGAAGGTAAAGTTATCATTATATTCAGACAATATGATTACACGTCTGGAGCACTCAAATAAATTGTATTATAAAAAATAAGAGAATTTCATACAATATCTGGGTACAAAATAAATATACAGAATCAAAAATCTTCATGTATACAAACAACAAGC
Organism: Lipotes vexillifer; assembly: GCF_000442215.2. Lineage (NCBI taxonomy): Eukaryota > Metazoa > Chordata > Mammalia > Artiodactyla > Lipotidae > Lipotes > Lipotes vexillifer. Next base: position 2,275,941 of record NW_006781377.1, on the reverse strand, counting down.
AGCTATCAGATATGGAGATGGGGAACTCCCATTTACATTAGAAACAAAAAAGGAAAAAGAAAAAACCTAGTTACCAACATAGCAAGAATGTGAAATATTTATTGCAGAAAACTTTAAAATATTACTGGAAGATACAAAATAAACTTTAATAAATATAAAGGCATACCATGAACTTGGATAAGAAGACTTAACATCACAAAATATAAAGGCCCTTAAACTAATCTATAAATTTAACATGATGAATAATATCACCAATGAGATTTGGTGGAAGAGGATATGGAATTAGATAAGCTGATTTTAAAGTTCACATGAAATATGAACAAACTTGGACAGCCAGGAAACTTCTGAAGAAGAAGGCAATGAGGTGACACTAACTCTACTAGATATTAAAAGCTAATATAAAGCTACAATAATTCAAACAGTGTGGTACATTAAATGGACAGAAAAATTTATGGATCAGGCTAGGGAGTCCAGAGATAGAACTAAATATTTGTGAGAATTTAGTATATGCTAAGAGATGTGGGGAAAAAGAAAGTAGATGATATACCAGATCTGTCTCTCCATGGGAGCACAGAGGAAAAGGCCATGTGAAGACACAGCCAGAAGGTAGCCATCTGCAAGCCAAGGAGAGAGGCCTCAGTAGAAACCAACCCTGTTGCCTCCTCAATCTTGGATTTCTAGCCTCCAGAAAATAAATTTCCATTGTTTAAGCCACCCAGTCTGTGGTATTTTGTTATGGCAGCCTGAGCTGACTAATCCACCAGTGTTCAATGCAGTTCAATAAGTGGTATATACTGAATACCCACTGTGTGCTTGGCACTGCCATGCATGCTGTGAATTCAAAAATGACTGAGACATGGTCCTTGCCCTTGGGACCTGCCCTGTCTTTGAAGAGCTCATGGTCAGGTTAGGGAAACACATCTACTAATAATTTGAATGTCATATGGTAAGGACCATGTTAGAGGTCAACCCAGGATGTAATGAGAGCTTGAAGGAACCAGTAACCTCTAAGGAGAGGATCTGAGAGATGAAGGAAGGCATCAGTCGTGTCTGAAATGATTTTTGAAATGGTTAGGTCAGCAAAGAGGGAAGGAAGCATTTCCCAGGAGAGGAAATAGAATGCTCAAAAGCCTGGAGGGGAGACACAGGATGGTGTGGGTGGAGAACTATGATGCCACAGCTCCTTCCATGTGGAATGTGGAAAGCAGAGCACGTCCCTCTCTCCCATTTTGGAATCTTTGGTCAGGATGGATATTGGGAGAATTTCTTCTCTTAGCTTTTGAAGCTGGCAGGATAATACAGCTTTCTAAAACAGGACCAGGACTAGTGTGCACAAGCAGGAAATTCATCCTAAGTCTGCTCCTTCCTGACTTTTGCCCTGGAGCAGGAGTGTGGTGAGGATGGGGCAACTGCAAGTTGGCAGTTATGGATTAGAGCAGGACACTGCAAACTTTCTGTAAAGGGCCAGATAATATATTTTTTTCACTTAGTTATCATTTTTTGTAATAGTTTTGCCTGGCCAGATAATATTTCAGACTTTGAGAGCCATATGGTCTCTTTTTGCAACTGCTCGACTCTGCCAATATAGCAGAATGCCAATCTAATGACACTGGGTTGTGGTGAAGGAAAGTACAGCATTTATTGCAGGGTGACAAGGAGAATGGGCAGCTAGTGTTCAAAACACTCATTCCCTAATGGCTTTCAGTACAACATTAGGGTGAAGGTCGCAGGGTGTGTGATCAGCTCCTGGACATTCTTCTGATTGGTTAGTGATGAGGTAACAGGGTGAAGTTTCAAGAATCTCCGTCATCAAATCTCTGGCTCCAGCCAGTCTATGGTCTACGTGTTTATGGTCAGCAGTTTCCATCTGGTGGGGGTCCTGGTTTCAGTCTTTGCTGAAGTTATGGTCACTGAAGCTCAGCCAGTTCTGGTCCTGCATTGGGTGCGTAGGCGGGGGGAGGGTGGTGAGTGCAAGTTGAGAAGGATGGGTCACACAGGGCAGAGCGCACAGCCTCCGCATGTAGGGTCAAAGGCAGCGCTGTCACTCTGGTGATGGTTTCCCAGCTCCATGCGACCAGGAGCTAAGCCTTCTTCGAGAGAAATACAGGGCCAGGAAGCTTAGGCCATGTCGGTCACCATGTCCTTCTCTAGGGGTGTGCTCTTCTCTATGGTCGAAGGGTTGTCTGAGACTGAGGAGAACGCTGGGGAGTCTGAGAATACCTATATTCTGTGGCCCATTTTCCAGCAAAGGTGGGAAGCAGACGGGTTGTGGCTGGGCCCACCTGTGAGACTGCTGCTTCCCACAGGCAGAGCTTGCCTGACAGCATGGGCGTACAAAGTATAATTTTAAAAGAGCATAATTTCTTAAGATATGACTTTTATACAAATATAGAATGAACACATGTCAATGATTATTATTTAACTCATTAATGAGTTATTTAACTCATTAATGAGTTAGATGGTAAGTCAGTTCAAAGAAGAATTAGAATAATGGAGAATATATAACAGTCCATCTGAAAAGTCATACAGAAATGCATTTGTTAGGTTTGGGAATAAATTTTGGAGTGTTTTTGGTTTTTTTTTTTTGTTTTTCTACGGGCAAGAAATAATTTGCATCTTTCCCTGAAAAAAATTTACAACTTAATGAGCAACTTCACAAAGTCTGGGGTCTAATCAAGTATTAAGTCACACAAAAGCATATTCCCTAGAAAATTAAATAATCCTGCATGGGGGTGCTGGGGAAGTTTGTTAGACATTAAAGGGACATACAGTCATTTTTTAATCTTGTTTCTGAGTTTTGGATAATTTTTCTCAATAGTCCTCCTTATGATCATAAAAATATTCTGAAAATTAGACTTGATAACACATATTTTTAAAAGCTGAACTTGTATTGCAACCTGATTCATTTATGTGTATGGTTTCCACAGACTAAGAATCCTACCAATTTCTTCATGGCAGGCTTTTCATACCTAATGAAATGAGATTCATTCTGTAAAATATACTCCAGTATAGACCTGATAGGACAATTGACTTCTTTAATTGTATCTTCATAGAAAGTAGGACAGATTCTTATTGAATGTATGCAAATTATTATGTTGGCAAGAAAAATAAAGTGACTCAGCAGAAGTATTTATTCTTGAATGCCAAGGCATCAGGGAGAACAAAACACCATTTAAAGAATGTTAAATTTCAGTTTGCAAAATCATAGTCTGCAGCGGGTGGGGGTGGGGGAGGTGGGATGAACTGGGAGATTGGGATTGACATATACACACTAATATGTATAAAATAGATAACAAAATAAAAAGCATAGCCTACTATATTTAGGGTTGGAGATAGAATTTGAAGAAAGAGAAAAAGGGCTTCCTGATATATCTATCAGAAAACAGACCACTATGAGTAATACAACAATATACCCCCCACCCCAAATAAATGTCCATTATTATTATTAGTTTTTTTCATCAGTTCACTCAGTTCTATGTAGATCTTGGGTTACTAGGTTTTCACAAAGTCATGATTTTTGATCTGAAAATCACAGTTCAGTCCTCCAGCACAGTATGACAAGGTATAAATAACGCTGGCTCAGAAGCCAATACTGATGAGTCTATTCATTGTTGATAGAGTACCTGGTACAGTCCTGTTCATGAGGCTCTAAAGCTGTCCTTTGCTGAAGATTCAATTTGTACTAGGAATTTATGTCAGGGCTCTTAGACAAGCATGAGAGGAAAGCAGAAACCACATGTTGATGATAATGTTGAACGGCTCTGATTAATAACACTAGCCAACAAAATGGAAAAAAAAAAATTATAGGACAAAATGCATAACAATTTTATTAAATATTTATCAGTGTTTTCCTGAAGATAACATATTAGGGGCAGTAAGAACACTGACAAATCTTCCTCCAGATAAAGTATATACAGTATCTGAAACATATTTATATTAATAATATTTTACCTGTTCAAAATTAATCAAGTGAAAGGCACTCAACATCACTACTCAGGAAAATGCAAATCAAAACCACAATGAGATATCACCTCACACCTGTTAGAATAGCTATTATCAAAGACAAAAGATAATAAGTGTTGGCAAGGATGTGGAGAGAAGAAACCCCTGTACACTGTTGGTAGGAATGTAAATTGGTGCAGCCACTATGGAAAACAGTATGGAAGTTCCTCAGAAAATTAAAAATAGACCTACCATATGATTCAGAAATCATTTTTCTTGAGATATATATATATATATATATATATATATATATAGAATGAAATCAACATCTCAAAGAGATATCTGTGATCTCATGCTCATTACAGCATTATTCACAAAAAGCAAGATACGGAAACAATTTGTGTCTATCAACAGATAACAATAAAGAAACTGGCATACGCACACACACATACACACACAAAATAGACTATTATTCAGCCTTAAAAAATTAAGAAATCTTGCCATTTCAACAGTACTATATAACATGGATGAACCTGGAGGACATTATGCTAAGATAAAGAAAGAAGCTAGACACAGAAAGAAAAATACTGCATGATTGCACTGATAAGTGGAATCTAAAAAAGTCAAAATTTCAGAAGCAGAGAGTAGAATGGTGGTTACCAGGGTCAGGGAGGTAGAGCGCAGCGGGGAGATGTAGTCAATGGATAACAAGTTTTAGTTGTACAGGATGAATTAGTTCTAGAGATATAATGTATTACATGGTGACTATAAATAATAATGTATTGCATACTTGAAATTTGCTAAGAAAGTAGATATCAGGTATTTATAATACACACAGACACACACACACACACACACACACACACACACACACAAAAGTAACTGTGTGAGGAGGTGGATATGTTAATTAGCTTGCTGTTGTAATAATTTTATTATGTATTGTATATCAAAACATCATGTTGTACACCTTAAATATATACAATTTTTATTTTTAAAATGTTTAATTACAATTAAACAAGGAAAGTTATGTTTCTATATTGACTGGGAAGTTCTTTCTATGCACCTCTTAAAATAGTGTTGAAATAATTACAAAATATAGAGCATACCAAACAAACTTCATTTTCAGCTTTTTATTTTTTTTTTTAATAAGGTAACAGAACAAATCATTGTGATCACCAAGGGGATCTCTGGAAAACCCCTAAGTGTAAAAGATATCTTAAGTTTTATCCCTGAATTTAAGTTCTAATTTTGGATGGAAAAAAAATAACAAAACTATAAGAGGAGATATGGTCATGATTAATATAGAATCATATATGCCTTAGAACAATAAATGGTTATAGCTTAGCTGTCTATTAATCAAAATGTCAATAAGGTAATTTAAAAAACATACCAGACAGTAACACAATTACAAGGAACCTTAGCTTTTTCGGAAGTGAAACCCTGAAAAATAAAGTACAGTACAAGGCACAGAACATTATTTTAGTGAGAAAACAAATCTTTTCTATATGAGCAGAAAGTAAAATATAATGTTCTATTTTTGCAGAAATAGAAAAAAATTCCATCCTAAAATTTACATGGAATCTCAAGGGACTTCGAATAGCCAAAACAATCTGAAAAAGAACATAATTGGAGGTCTCACACACTTCCAGATTTCAAAACTTATTACAAAGCTACAGTAATCAAAACAGTGTGGTCTTGGCATAAAGACACATATATGAAACAATAGAATAGACAACCCAGAAATAAACCCTCACATATTTGCTCAAATGATTTTTGACAAGGATGCTAAGCCATTCAATAGAGAAAGGACAGTCTTTTCACCAAATAGTGTTGAGGAAACCGGATATGCAAAAGAATGAAGTTGGACTCTTACCTTACACCATACACAAAAATTGACTCAAAAAGAATCAAAGATATGAGAGCTAAAACTGTAAAACTCTTAGAAGAATATATGGCGAAAAAGCTCATGACATTGGATTTGGCCATCATTTCATGGATATTTACCAAAACATAGACAACAAAAGAAAAAATAAATTGGACTACATCAGAATTTTAAACATCTGTGCACCAAAGGAAACAACAGAATGAAAAGGCAACTAATGTAATAAGAGAAAATATTTGCAAATCATATATCTGATTAGTAAATACCCTGGATATATAAAGAACTCCTACAACACAAAACCAGCCATAACAAAGCAAATAACTTAAAAAATAGGCAAAGGACTTGAATAGACATTTCTCCAAATAAGATACACAAATGGTCAACAAGCATATGAAAAGACACTAAACATCACTAATCATTAGAGAAATGTAAATGAAAAAATAAAAGCCACTGAGATATCACCTTACACCTATTAGGATGGTTACTATCAGAAATAAACAAAAAACTGAAAATAACCAATCTTAGCAAGGATGTGGAGAAATTGGAATCTTTGTGTTGGTTGGAATGTAAAAAGGTACAGCTGCTATGGAAAACAGTATGGTGGTTCCTCAAAAACAGTTATCATATAATCCAGCAAAACCACTTCTGGGTATATATCCCAAAGAATTGAAAGCAGGATCTTGAAGAGAAATTTGTCCACTCATGTTCACAGCAGCATTATTCACAATAGCCAAAATGTGGAAGCAACCTAAATATTCACTGATGGAGGAATGGATAAACTAATGTGGTATATACATACAATGAAATATTATTTAGCCTGGAAAAGGAAGGGAATTTCGACATATGCAACAACATGAATTATGCTAAGTGAAATAAGCCAGTGACAAAAAGACAAATACTGTATGATTTCACTTATATGAGGTATCTAGAGTAGTCAAATTCATAGAAACAATAATTAGAATGGTGATTGCCAGGAGCTGGGGAAAAGGCAGAAGGAGGGACTTTTAATGGGTTTCAGTTTTGCATAATGAAAAACTTCTGAAGATTGGTTACACAAAAATATGATATATTTAACACTACTAAACTACACACTTAAACATGGTTGATGAGGGACTTCCCTGGTGGCGCAGTGGTTAAGAATCTACTTGCCAATGCAGGGGACATGGGTTTGAGCCCTGGTCGGGGAAGATCCCATGTGCCGTGGAGCAACTAAGCCCGTGCAGCACAACTACTGAGCCTGAGCTCTAGAGCCCATGAGCCACAACTACTGAGCCAGTGTGCCACAACTACTGAAGCCTACATGCCTAGAGCTTGTGCTCCACAACAAAGACAAGCCATTGCAACGAAGAGTAGCCCCCGCTCACCACAACCAGAGAAAGTTTGCACACAGCAATGAAGACCCAAGGCCGCCAAAAAATAAATAAACAAATAAATAAATTTATTAAAAAAAATGGCTGATGGTAAATTTTACGTTATGTGTATTTATCACAATTAAAATTTTAAAACATTAAATAACATTTTACTACCTCTCTGTCTGCCAAGACTAAACTTTGCCATTTTAATAGAAAGAAAACCAAATTCTACATTCATTAATATTTGGCAGGAAATGAGTAATAAGCTCTTTTAAAAATTTTGTTTATGGATAGGTATATCAAAACTGAGCAAACGGGCTTCCCTGGTGGCGCAGTGGTTGAGAGTCCGCCTGCCGATGCAGGGGACACGGGTTCGTGCCCTGGTCCGGAAAGATCCCACACGCTGCAGAGTGGCTTGGCCTGTGAGCCATGGTCGCTGAGCCTGTGCGGCCAGAGCCTGTGCTCCACAACGGGAGAGGCCACAACAGTGAGAGGCCCGCGTACTGCAAAAAAAAGACAAAACAAAAAAAACAAAAAACAAAAAAACAACTGAGCAAACTTTGCAGAACTTTTCTTAAAATTTTTATTTTATTTTTTTATACAGCAGGTTCTTATTAGTCATCAATTTTGTACACATCAGTGTATACATGTCAATCCCAATGGCCCAATTCATCCCACCACCACCACCACCCCCTGCCACTCCCCCACCTTGGTGTCCATACGTTTGTTCTCTACATCTGTGTCTCAATTTCTGCCCTGCAAACTGGTTCATCTGTACCATTTTTCTAGGTTCCACATACATTCGTTAATATACGATATTTGTTTTTCTCTTTCTGACTTACTTCACTCTGTACGGCAGTCTCTAGTTCCATCCACGTCTCAACAAATGACCAAATTTCGTTCCTTTTTATGGCTGAGTAATATTCCGTTGTATATATGTACCACATCTTCTTTAACCATTCGTCTGTTGATGGGCATTTAGGTTGCTTCCATGACCTGGCTATTGTAAATAGTGCTGCAATGAACATTGGGGTGCATGTGTCTTTTTGAATTTGGGTACATGCCCAGTAGTGGGATTGATGGATCATATGGTAATTCTATTTTTAGTTTTTTAAGGAACCTCCATACTGTTCTCCATAGTGGCTGAATCAATTTACATTCCCACCAACAGTGCAAGAGGGTTCCCTTTTCTCCACACCCTCTCCAGCATTTGTTGTTTGTAGATTTTCTGATGATGCCCATTCTTACTGGTGTGAGGTGATACCTCATTGTAGTTTTGATTTGTATTTCTCTAATAATCAGTGATGTTGAGCAGCTTTTCGTGTGCTTCTTGACCATCTGTATGTCTTCTTTGGAGAAATGTCTATTTAGGTCTTCTGCCCATTTCTGGATTGGGTTGTTTGCTTTTTTAATATTGAGCTGCATGAACTGTTTATATATTTTGGAGATTAATCCTTTGTCCGTTGATTCGTTTGGAAATATTTTCTCCCATTCTGAGGGGTGTCTTTTCGTCTTGTTTGTGGTTTCCTTTGCTGTGCAGAAGCTTTGAAGTTTCATTAGGTCCCATCTGTTTATTTTTGTTTTTGTTTCCACTACTCTAGGAGGTGGATCAAAAAAGATCTTGCTGTGATTTATGTCAAAGAGTGTTCTTCCTATGTTTTCCTCTAAGAGTTTTATAGTGTCTGGTCTTACATTTAGATCTTGAATCCATTTTGAGTTTATTTTTGTGTATGGTATTAGGGAGTGTTCTAATTTCATTCTTTTACATGTAGCTGTCCAGTTTTCCCAGCACCACTTATTGAAGAGACTGTCTTTTCTCCATTGTATATCCTTGCCTCCTTTGTCATACATTAGTTGACCATAGGTGCATGGTTTTATCTCTGGGCTTTCTATCCTGTTCCATTGATCTATGTTTCTGTTTTGGTGCCAGTACCATATTGTCTTGATTACTGTAGCTTTATAGTATAGTCTGAAGTCAGGGAGTCTGATTCCTCCAGCTCCGTTTTTTTCCCTCAAGACACCTTTGGCTATTTGGGGTCTTTTGTGTCTCCATACAAATTTTAAGATTTTTTGTTCTAGTTCCATTAAAAAATGCCATTGGTAATTTGATAGGGATTGCATTGAATCTGTAGATTGCTTTGGGTAGTATATAGTCATTTTCACAATATTGATTCTTCCAATCCAAGAACATGGTAGATCTCTCCATCTGCTGGTATCATCTTTAATTTCTTTCATCAGTGTCTTATAGTTTTCTGCATACAGGTCTTTTTTCTCCCTAGGTAGGTTTATTCCTAGGTATTTTATTCTTTTTGTTGCAATGGTAAATGGGAGTGTTTCCTTAATTTATGTTTCAGATTTTTCGTCATTAGTGTATAGGAATGCAAGAGATTTCTGTGCATTAATTTTGTATCCTGCAACTTTACCAAATTCATTGATTAGCTCTAGTAGTTTTCTGGTGGCATCTTTAGGATTCTCTATGTATAGTATCATGTCATCTGCAAAGAGTGACAGTTTTACTTTTTCTTTTCCAATTTGTATTCCTTTTATTTCTTTTTCTTCTCTGATTGCCATGGCTAGGACTTCCAAAACTATGTTGAATAACAGTGGCCAGAGTGGACAACCTTGTCTTGTTCCTGACCTTACAGGAAATGCTTTCCGTTTTTCACCATTGAGAATGATGTTTGCTGTGGGTTTGTTGTATATGGCCTTTATTATGTTGAGGTAGGTTCCTTCTGTGCCCACTTTCTGGAGAGTTTTTATCATAAATGGGTGTTGAATTTTGTCAAAAGCTTTTTCTGTATCTATTGAGATGATCATATGGTTTTCATTCTTCAATTTGTTAATATGGTGTATCACATTGATTGATTTGTGTATATTGAAGAATCCTTGCATTCCTGGGATAAATCCCACTTGATCATGGTATATGATCCTGTTAATGTGTTGTTGGATTCTGTTTGCTAGTATTTTGCTGAGGATTTTTGCATGTATATTCATCAGTGATATCAGTCTGTAATTTTCTTTTTTTGTAGTATCTTTGTCTGGTTTTGGTATCAGGGTGATGGTGGCCTCATAGAATGAGTTTGGGAGTGCTCCTTCCTCTGCAATTTTTTGGAGGAGTTTCAGAAGGATGGGTGTTAGCTATTCTCTAAATGTTTGATAGAATTCACCTTTGAAGCCATCTGGTCCTGGACTTTTGTTTGTTGGAAGATTTTTAATCACAGTTTCAATTTCATTACTTGTGATTGGTCTGTTCATACTTTCTATTTCTTCCTGGTTCAGTCTTGGAAGGTTATACCTTTCTAAGAATTTGTCCATTTCTTTCAGGTTGTCCATTTTATTGGCATAGAGTTGCTTGTTGTATTCTTTTATGATACTTTGTATTTCTGTGGTGTCTGTTGTAACTTCTCCTTTTTCATTTCTAATTTTATTGATTTGACTCCTCTCCCTCTTTTTTTTGATGAGTCTGGCTAATGGTTTATCAATTTTGTTTATCTTCTCAAAGAAGCAGCTTTTAGTTTTATTGATCTTTGCTATAGTTTTCTTTGTTTCTATTTCATTTATTTCTGCTCTGATCTTTATGATTTCTTTCCTTCTGCTAACTTTGGGCTCTGTTCTTTCTCTAGTTCCTTTAGGTGTAAGGTTAGATTGTTTATTTGCGATTTTTCTTGTTTCTTGAGGTAGGCTTGTATAGCTATAAAATTCTCTCTTAGAAATTTTTTGATTTCCTTTTTGATTTCTTCAGTGATCTCTTGGTTATTTTGTAACATATTGTTTAGCCTCCATGTGTTTTTTTTAAATGTTTTTTTCCCCTGTATTTTAAAGAACATATTCATTACTGTTTTTCAGACTCATTCCTTCTTTTCAGATATTGCAGGCATTAGAAGCCACAGCAAATAAAGTCCAGATTCTGCATATCATTTACAATTTTCTATAATCATTTAAGTTTCATCATTAGCTCTCTTTCTACAGTCTCAATCAACCAGGGACATTAGCCCAAAACTATTCACAATTTCCCTTGATAAATAAAATACAACCCATTACCTTGCATACCTGGTTATATTTCTCTGCCACTATTGCCTCTAGAATTGTGCAGCAGTTATTAAGTTACTGTCTTCTAGCTCCAAACCCACTGTTCCATATTTTGCACTGTGATAATAAAGCTAAGATTCTTCATACAACATATCTGCTTTGCCAGATGGCTCCATTTTATGCTCTCTCCGTAGAAGACGTTAGAGGGAGACTGCAAGGCTAGAGGACTGCGTCCTGTCTGCGTCCTGTCTCCTTGTGGTTCCCATAAGCAACGCCCTGGCAGTGCTTCTTCACCATGGCAGCAGCAGTTCCTTCTTGTAGCAGCAGTTGAATATACTTTGCAGTTTTTCCACCAGTGGCCGAATGAACTTTAGTGTGCCTCCAATACCCTTAGAGACACCAGCAGTTACTGATGCCCCCTCAGGACCTATTCTATTCCTCAGAAGTCTAGATTTTAGCATTACGGGAACTTTCCTCTATATTTCTAAGTTTTAATCATTCCAACTGCTTCCCTTTGTTGCTTTAGTACTAAGGAAGGGTGTTAGCTGCTTATTGCAAATTGCTACTTCCATGATATGCACAGTGGTCAGTCACTGACAGACCTCGAAAGAAGTGACATCGGTCACTGACCATATTAACATAGTGATTTTTGTGTTAAAAGATGACCTGAATCATATTAAAAATTTTAAGAGTTTTTTGAGCAAAAACTGATTTGAATCGGACAGCATGCAATTTAGCAGGTAAAAAGGAGCTCCGAGGACCTGTATTTGCTGAAAGACTTTATAAGCAGAGGGGAGCAGAAGCAAGGAAGTTATACTTGGCAAGAAAGCAAGTTGGTTATGGCAAAGTTGCTTTCCTTTAGAGGATCACAGGGGTCTATCAAGCAGATTACTAACTAGTGCTGACGAGGTAATTCCTAATTGACTAGTTTAAGATTCCATTTCTGGGAGAGCAGAAACTGTAACTCGGGGTTTATTAGCATAAGCAACTCCATTTGGGGTCTGTTGTCTTGTTTTTTAATAAGACCTATACCAAAGTTTTTACTTTATGCAATTACTTACAATTAATATACCATGATAATTGAAATTTGAAACATGTTATTGGGGGATTGGTGTTATTTAACTAAATGATGGTGTTATAAGTTGAATGATGACCCTAAAAAATAATTTGAAGTCATAACCCCTTGTATTTTAGAATGTGACCTTATTTGGAAATAAGAGTTTTTGCAGATATAATTGATTAAGATGAGGTCATACTGGAATTAGTCCAGTATGACTGGTGTCCTTATAAGAAGATGACGTGAAGATAGGAGGGAAGAAAATCATGTGAAGATGGAGGCAGAGGTTGGAATTACGCAGCTGTAAACCAAGGAACATTTGGGGCTACCAGAAGTGGAAGAGGCAAGGAATGACGGACCTGCCAACATCAGACTTCTGGCTTCCAGAATAAATTTCTATTGCTTTAAGCCACCCAGTTCATAGTACTTTGTTACAGCAGCCCTAGGAAACTAATACACATTGTTACTATATTGGAAAACCTACATTTCTCCTCCCGGGTCTTTCTCCTTTACTTTCACACAGAACATATCATTTCTGACACTTCTGGTTACCAAATGTTTTTTGTTTGTTTGTTTGTTTGTTTTTCTCTTTTCCCCACACCAAGCAATTCTGCAACACCAGCTGGGTGTTGTCCTGCATTTTAGCTTAATTCTGACACTATGTCCCTGGAGATAGTATCACATCCCATAGGTTCATCACATAGGCATGATCGATCATTGACTCCGTTTTCAGCCTTTCTCTGTTCTCAAGAGAATGAGGTGGGGTGGGACAGAGCCGACAATTCCAAGCTTCTAATCATGGCTTGGTCTTTCCAGTGACCAGCCCTTACCTGGGAGTCATCACATTAGAACAAAAGACACTTATCACCCAGGAAATTACAAGGGTTTCGGGAGGCCTGTGCCAGGAACTTGGGGGCAGAGACCAATACATATTTTCTACTCTCTCACAGTAACTAAAATTATAAAATGATACACATGGTAAAATAAAATGTGGTAACTAAAATTCATGCATGTCAGAACTGTGCAAAGTGGGGACTACCTGTAGTCTTAATTACCCATATTGCATATACATTTTAAACAAATTAACTAACTGCTATTTCACAAAGAGACCCAGGAGATAGGATATAGATACTTGTCATGTGTAAGCATTTTAGCACGTCATTGGAGCGTATCTATGATGATCCTCATAACCACATACACACATCACTTAAACACTTTCTTAAGATTGCAAAAATGAACACTTACAGCTGTTTAATAATGTATAAACCTAAGAAGGAAAAGTATATATGAAAATACATGTATACTTTATATATACATGCATACTTAATATAATATATATATTTTTATATAATGACCAATTTTCAGTATTCTATCATATTTAGAAATTTTCCAGGTAATCAAAGATGAACCTTTAATTAGCCAATATTAGCATCTTAAAATTAACTAGGGATCTTGGAGATTTTGTTTAAGTTGACATGCTATGGAACATAATTACTATTGATATGAAGAACTTTATTAGAGCTATAATTCTATTTAATTGAATATATAATTTTACATATTTCATAATCTTAAATTCTTATATTATACTCTCTATTGATTAAATCAAGAAGACAGTTTTTTCTTTTTAAACCAAAACTATCAAACTAATCCCATTTGTCCAAGGATTCACCATAGTCCTGTGAACTTGGATTTTTATATATAAATGCATCTGAGTTAGAAGTTTTCAATGAGAAGATTTGTTTCTTCTTGAAAGGCCAACACAATTAGAGTCTTAGAAATTCAGGGGTTTTCCCCTGGAATTCTTATGCTCTTTATAGGTTGTAAGATTTTTTTAGTCTCTATAAACCAACAAAATTGGAGCTCCTTTAACTTTAGAGGCTTTATAATCTAATTTGTGAACATATTCCAAAAGTAATATATTACCTTGTACTCATGCAATGGGATGTATATGCTATTTTTAATAACAGTCACAAAGACACACTGAGAGCCCGAAGATTCTCTTCTATAACCTTACCCATGGGGAAAAAGTAAACCCAGAACACAAAAACTCACCAGTCCAGACAGCCAAAGACATGTCTTCTTTCCAGTGGGCACAAAACATTTGCTTAATTCATTTGGATTTACAAATCGTCAAATAAGTGAGCAAAATGACGAATAAGCCAAAATTCTCTGCCATATTCCATTAAACAAAGAATAGATTCCCACCAAATCAATAGAGATCACCAAAGACTCGGATCATAAAATCAGATTTCTAATCCTTGCTGCTACCAATGGGAAACAATTTATCAGCTATGTGCACACCAAAACTGGAACCAAACCTGGCCAAGAACCAAAAATAAAAACAAAACAGGGCTTCCCGGGTGGCACAGTGGTTGGGAGTCTGCCTGCCGATGCAGGGGACACAGGTTCGAGCCCTGGTCTGGGAGGATCCCACATGCCGCGGAGCAAGTGGGCCCATGAGCCACAACTACTGAGCCTGCGCATCTGGAGCCTGTGCTCCGCAACAGGAGAGGCCGCGACAGTGAGAGGCCCGTGCACCGCGATGAAGAGTGGCCCCTGCTCGCCGCAACCAGAGAAAGCCCTCGCACAGAAGCGAAGACCCAACGCAGCCAAATAAATACATAAATAAATAAAAACGAATTAAAAAAATACAAAACAACAACAACAACAACAACAACAGAGTCACACAAAAAAGGAAATACAGGAGAGTCAATGAAAGTAAAATTATATTGCTGCCTAGAATTCACTCCAAAGGCCAAAAAGAGAAATGCCTTAAGTATTCCATGTGGTATACTTCCTCAGTTTCACTGGCTCTAGTTGGGTGAGTCCAGGTTGGCATCTAGGTGGAATAGCTTCCATAACTGTGGAAGTATAATTTTATTTCTAAAACGTTTAAAATGACTCAACCACACATAGAATGGCACCATCAACAATTTATTTATTTCATTAATGAGGGGACTAGCAGGATTGTAAAGTTGATTTAAAGGAGAATTAGAGAAATTAACTATGAAAACCTTCTAGAAAGACATACTGAAAAAAATTTGTTACGTTTGGGACAAAAGTGATTAAAATCCGACTGGTCCATAATACTATAACCTATGATGATATCTTTTTATACAACATTTATTACTTATATATCTGCCAGGAAAAAAAAAATCTGCATGGTGATATGTACCTCTACAGTCCTAAACCATAGTACTTAACCTTAGAACTAAAGACAACCTGTTAACAGGATGACGTATAACATTGAAAGGACATACATTAACCTTTTGCTTTAGTTCCAGTGTTGGATAAATTTTCTTAACAAGGATGAGAGTAAAGTGTGAAAAAAATTAGTTCAAATTTACTTCTTCTCTAGACTTTCATTTATTTCTTAGTTACTTCTGCCACAGTTTTGCATTTTGCTGCGATCCCAAACCAGGGGGCCCTGCAGGTCACCTAAAACTGCTTTCACTGAGAATTTTTCCCTAATTTATTAGCAAAAGCAAGAATTCTAATACCTTTACTTTCCTTTTAAGCAAATAAATGCTAATATTTATTTAATAGGAACACTTTTAGCTGAATTTCTAAAAATGGAGAAATGGAGTTTGAAGCAGATCGAGTTCTAATATAACTTCCACATTTCAGGCCACCCCACAAATAATTATGAATAATTTTTTTATATTTATTTATGCCTGTATAATATGCAAAACTTACTTTTGGCTCTTCCACTCAATTACAACTTAGTTATATGTTTTGAGGTGTTTATTCTGTGGTCTACTCCAAGACCTTATGTCTGTCGCATAGAACAGGGGTTTAAGAAAGCAGCATAACTCCTTCTAGCTTGTGATCTTAGATAAATACATTAACTCTTTTTGCCTCACTTTCTTTATCTGGTTTTATGTTGAAAGGAAATATAAATTCTTTACCAAGAAGGAATATTTTACTGGTTCTTCACTGCCCCAGCCAATTCATCAAGATTCAATTATCCACCCATCTCTCTATCCATTAGGATTCAATTGATAAGAGAAGACCAACCAGGCAATGGTTCTTATTGTACAGAAGACTTACCTAAGAAGCTTGTTAAAATGAAGATTCCTGGCCTTGTACTCAGATATTCTGATTCTATAGTACTGAGATCAGCTCAGGAGTCCGAATTTTTACTCAAGACCTCCCAGGGAATTCTTAAGCACAAGGTCCTTAGAACACATTTTGAAAATAGGCTTTGAAAGCTAATTTTCCATACCAACTGATATGGAGGCAAAACCCAAAATACAATTGGTAACTACAGTGTTAGGAGAAACTGGGGTTGACCTAGACCAAGTGGCAACTATTAAGAAAATAAAACGGGTGTAGTGGTCCAGGCACAGCAATCGCAGAAGTTAAAAGAAAAGCAGTGGGTAATTAGACACTGTAATATGAGTCCTGCCAAAAGATGCCTCACTCCAGATATCAATGGTTTTAACTTTAGAGCAGTGGGATTTGCAGGAAAAATTTGACAACCAGCTTACTAAGAGGTTGCTTAATGTGTACTTCAGAAAAACACTAGACATAACAAAGAATGGTTTAAACCACAGTAATAGAATTACAGGCAGTTGGGCAGTTCTCTGACAAGTTTAAAAGTGAAATATCTGAATATATGTGAGATGAGAAACCCCACAGAAAGGATGATATAACATCACACAGCGGGAGAGGGCAAAGAGCAAAACTTTTTGATATTGGCTGTGACCTAACATACCAAGTTCTTAGGACCCAGGACATCACTAATTCCACTTGTCAGAATATGGGCTTAGAGATATGAGAGTTGGCAATGAATTTGTTGCCCAATTGGCTCAGTCAGATTCTGAACTCATTCTTGCTTAAAACATGATGGCTAATTATTTAGCTGGATGATACGACCCATATTGTGATTGTCAATCATCCTTGGCCTTGTTCTTGCTCAATGGGCCCATGAGCAAAGCAGCAGTGGTGGCAGTGAAGGAGGCCATCATGTGTTTATCACCTGGACTTCACTTCACCAAGGCTAATTCATCTGCTAGCACTGCTAAGGATTTAATTGGCAAGCCACAGTGATCAGTGAACAATTAAGAGGAAAATAGAGAGAGAGCCCATCCATGCTTTAAGGGGAAGCAGTCTACCTGATTATAAGTCAACTTCATCAAGCTCTCCTGACAAGTAGAGGACAATGTCTTGTTCTCACCTAGACTCACTCTGGTTGTGTATTCAGTTCCATAGTTATAGTGACAACATATATAAAGTTATTGGATGCATTGTGCATCATTATGACACTCCATCCACATTGCCTCAGATAGTACTTCACAGCAAAAGAAATGAGGCTGAAGCCCAGAGTATTTACTGTTATCATACTTTGTTGTGCCCACAAGTTGGCTTTAGAAGAAAGAAGAATATTTTATTGAAAATCCAACCAGGGTATCAAATTGGGAACCTCATTTTGCAAAGTTAGAGTCCTGTCTTGTAGAATGTGATAAATGTACTGAACCAGTGACCAACAAAGATACTTTCTCTTCTATAATGAAGAATGAATCTAGGAAACAAGCAGTGTGCTTGAGAGTGGCACTGCTCTTG
Source organism: Lipotes vexillifer (assembly GCF_000442215.2). Lineage (NCBI taxonomy): Eukaryota > Metazoa > Chordata > Mammalia > Artiodactyla > Lipotidae > Lipotes > Lipotes vexillifer. Next base: position 2,258,114 of record NW_006781377.1, on the reverse strand, counting down.
ATGGCACCTAATAATTGTTTCAGAAGTTTTGTTTCCTGAACTTGAAACAATGGACTTCTCAGCTCTCAAGCCTTAGTGACCAAGAAGATGGGATGTAGTAATAGTGGAAATAAGTTTCAAGAAGCTACCATCTGGCTAATTCAGGCTCCTTATGACACCAAAGCAAGAGGCAGAAAAGGAGGTCATGACTTTAGCTGGATGATGGATCATGATTATAAAGGAGAAATGAAGAGTACAGCAAGAATCCTAGGGAACTCCTGAGGGCATCTCCTCTTACTATTATCTAGTGGTACCAGAGTACCAGAGACATGCACAGGCAGGATCACAAATGATTCATTGCTCTCAGAATTAAAGCTTTGAATCACTCAGCTGTGGGTTGGGCGAGTAGGTGAGGGAGGAGAGGGAAAGGAGGAGTAGAATCCTACAAGCTGAGGTGCTGCCAGAAGGCAAAGCACACAGTCTAGGTCAAGGGAGACGTCAGTTACTAAGCGTCAGTACTAGCTAGTGCCTCATGACCAGTTGCAGACATGACAGCTTTAGCCATAGTCTCTACATCATATTTATTATTATTGCTACTTTGTCTTTTTACTAATTGTAATAGAAATTACAAATTTTCCTTCACTATTCCTTTCTTCCTTTCTTCCACTGTAACAGAACATTCAGTTTTTATCTAGGTACATGACTACTCAAAATAAAGACTGCTTTTCCTCATCTCTCTTTAAGCTAGGTATGTGCACGTGACCCAGTTCTCACCAGTGGAATATAAGGAGAAATGCTGTTTGTGAAAGTCCTTAAGTGGGGGTAGTAGGGACATACCATTTTCACTTCCTTCTTTTTCCTGCTGACTGAAAGAATGTATGTGTGCTGTCTTATTTGAGAATATTCAATTCTTACATTCAGGATAAGACAAACAAATGAGATATTTGAAACTCCTAAGAAGTACTAAGCCTAAACACCAGGTAAGCTAGTAGCCTATGAAATACAGGTGAAACTTGTGGAGGGTGTTAACTACAGATAATGTGTAAGCACGTAGCTTGTGAGACATAGGCAGAATTTATAAAATCTGTTAAATACAGATTTTAAGTAAGTTAGTAACTTGTAAAACATGTTGAAGTTACATATAATAAATGGAGTATAGGGACTTCCCTGGTGGTCCAGTGCTTAAGACTCCACACTTCCACTGCAGGGGGAGCGGGTTCCATCCCTGGTGAGGGAACTAAGATCCCACATGCCGCATGGTGTGGCCAAAAAAAAAAAAAAAAAAAAATGGAGTGTATGACAGGACAAACAAGAATGCTAGTCACAGGTAGAAAGGGGTAAAAAGGTCAAGTCACAAGGTATAGATACATCTCTAGGCTAACAGCTAGGCCATCCTTCAGGTGGCTGCTGTGGTAGGCAGAATTGTAAAATGTCCCCCCAAATTTCTGGCCCCTGGTTATCTACACATCTTCACTTAGTTATTCATCAAACATTGATTTAGGTGTTTTTGTGAAGGGGTTTTGCTGACATATTTGAGATCCTCAGTCAGTTGACCTTGAGATAGGGGGACTATCCAGGTGGGCCTGACCTATAACTACTAGAGCCCTTTAAACACAGGCCTAGAGATCAGAGACGGAAAGCCAGAGATTCAAAGCAAGAGGAATTGATGCACCATTCCTGCCTTGAAGATGGAAGCGGGACACGTTGCAAAGAATGTCAGCAGCCTGCAGGAGCCAAGAGCAGCCCCTAGCTCACAGCCGCTGAGGAAAGGGGACCCCAGTCCTGCAACTTCAGGAACTGAATTCTGTCAACAAGAAGAATGAGCTTGGAAGTGGTTTTGTCCACAGAGCCTCAGACAAGAACTCAGCCCAGCTGAACCTTGACTTCAGCCTTGTGATGCCTTGAGCAGAGAACCTAGTCATGCGGTGCCAGACCTCTAACCTACAGAGCTGTGACTACTAAATGGGTATTGTTTTAAGCTGCCAAATTGGTGGTAATTTGAGACATAGCAATAGGAAAGGAATACAGCTACTCATTAGTGATATTCATTATGGTATCATTCTGGCCTCACATGTGCTCTACCTACAAACAT
>NW_006781377.1:2244272-2256012 GCF_000442215.2 Lipotes vexillifer | reverse complement strand
GTTGTTCAGCAGGCTAATTAGGGAGCTACACTGGTAGCCAGGCATACTCACCCATTTCTTGCTGATAGAACACATGAGTGTGTTGGTTCCAGACACCTCCTGTCTGCCAAGCTCCCTTGCTCAAATCCTAGCTCTGCTCGTCAAAATCACACCATCAAAGGGGAAGACTGATGTGGTAGAGAGAAAAAGAGAATATATGAACATTATGTAACCCAGGGTTCAGGTAATGTGGTCCTTCCATCCCACTTGCATCCTATCTTAAGTGTGCAAAACTGTTATCCCATTTCTTTTTCCTTGTTTCTCATTCTGTTTTAAATTGATTTAATAAACTATATAATTTGAGCATCTTTACTTGGTCTGCAGACCTTTTTGTTTCATGACATCTATGATAGCTTGCATGGTAGTGTACTTAGACTCTACTGTTGCATCAAGGTAATTTCCCACAGGACAAATGTGGACATAATGGCTGGCACTCAAGCAGCCATTTTGGTCCCATGAGGCAAAAGGTCCATGCTGAGGATGGTATTGCTGTCAGATACAAGGAGAAACAATTTAGAAGAAGACTGAATTTCTTATATAATGGAGGGCTGTGACAGCCCTGAATTGCCTACCTCTGACTATTTCTTATGTGTGAGAGAAATAAACTTCTATCTTTTAAAAGTCAGTATTATTGATTTTCCATCACTCACAGCTGAGCCTGACTTTACTTTATGTAGTAATGTTTCAGGTTTCCTCCACTATTTCAAATAACTGGTTTTTTAAATGTGGTCTGGGCTTCCCTGGTGGTCCAGTGGTTAAGACTCTACACTTCCATCGCAGGGGGGATGGGTCTGATCCCTGGTCAGGGAAGTTCCGCATGCCACGAGGTATGGCAAAAAATAAAAATAAAAATAAAATGTGGTCCAAGGCCTATCAAAATGATCTGTGATACTTGTCAAAAAATTTAGTTTCTTAGATGCTTAGGTTCTTAGATTCTAAAGACTACGGTAGAGTCAAGAATCTGCATTAGTGTTGAGTGCAGATTGGGTATTCCTATGCCACCAGTATTTGTAAACCACTGATCAACAGGGAATGTTTGTGGTATTTACATTTAGAATTTAGTCCAAAGACTAAAGAATAGCAAGGAGTAAAACTTGGAGAGGTCCCCAAAGGAATCAGAGGGCTAATATAAAATGCCTGGAGATTTTGAACGGAAAGGGAAAAACCAACTTTGAAAATTACCCCTTGTATTAGTTTAGTGTGGCTGCCATAAAAAAATCACCACAAATTTGGTGGCTTAAAACAAACACACCTTTATTCTCTCATAGTTCTGGGGTTCAGAAGTGCAAAATCAAAGTGTTAGCAGGGTCACACTCCCTCCAAAGGCTCTGGGGAGATTTGATTCCTTGCCTCGTTTTTGCTACTCGTGGGTGCCTGCCATTCCTTGGCATTCCTTGGCTTTTGGCCACATCACTCTGAACTCTGCCTCTGTTTTCACATTGCCTTCTCCTCTGTGTGTCTTTCTAATATCCCTCTACCTCTCTCTTATAAGGATACATTTGATTGTATTTCAGGCCCACCCAGATAATACAGGATAAACTCTTCCTTTGAAGATCCTTAATTTAATCACATCTTTTGCCATACATGGTAATATTCATTCTTTGGTCATATAAGGTAGTATTAACAGGTTCTGGGAGTTAGGAAGTAAATACACCTTTTAGGGGAGGGGACATTTTTTCTCCTACTACACGTCTTAATATCACTTTAAAAAAAAAATTAATTAATTAATTAATTTTTGGCTGTGTTGGGTCTTTGCTGCTGCATGTGGGTTTTCTCTAGTTTCTCTAGTGGCCAGTGGGGGCTGCTCTTCATTGTGGTACGCGGGCTTCTCTTTGCGGTGGCTTCTCTTGTTGCGGAGCGCTGGCTCTAGGTGTGCAGGCTTCAGTAGTTGTGGCACGCTGGCTCAGTAGTTGTGGCACACGGGCTTAGTTGCTCCACAGCATGTGGGATCTTCCCGAACCAGGGCTCAAACCCGTGTCCCCTGCATTGGCAGGCGGATTCTTAACCACTGTGCCACCAGGGAAGTCCAATATCACTTTTTGATAGAGTAGTTAAACCGTGTATTAACAACAATTTGAATACATTTATAGTTTTTCACATGATAGATAATAAGGAGACATTTCATGCATTACACCCAAAAAGTGAAATATACTGGACATAAAGTCATACTAGCTACCACACCCACTATCCTCTTTTAACTCAAGCCCTACTCAGGGAAGCCACCTTGAATTGCATTCCAGGATTAATGATTAGATCAGGGTAGGTACATGATTGGAGGGAAGCTAGTTTATAACCTATGAGATTACCTGTTAAACATGTGATTGTAAACATCTAAGACAAACACCCTAGCTTCCTCTGTAATTTTGACTAAGGAGTTTGAAATGTGGCGAAGATTACCAGTTAGCAGAGAGATTTGAATTTAATAGTCTGGGGCGGGGGGCTGAGATTTTTTTCTCTTTTTTTAATCAGCTTTCTACTAGTTCCTATGTACTTCATAATTGGAGATCTCAGTTGTACTGAAAAGATTATGGTATATTGAGTCAAGTATTTAAATCTTGTCCCTACCACTTACTAGCTCTGTGGCTGTCACTTAATCTCTCTGATCCCTAATTTCTTCCACTATGAAGGTTATGTCTACCTATCATGGTTGTAAAGACTGCATGACACAAAATATTTAAAATACCTGGCACAGTACTAGGCACACTGGAAACCCTCAGTAAATGGAATGTACTAAGGGTTTTATGGCAGTAAAGAAACAGATAAGGTGACTAAAACTACAAACATGGTCAAATCACAAATTTTAAGGAATTTGACAAAGTTCTCACAGTCTTTTGCATCTCTCTATATGAAATGGTATCAGGAGCCCACTGGATACCTGTACACCAGATTCAGTCTAGCTTAACATATGTAATTTTGTTAAAATTTCTCTTCCTACCATATGTGATTATATCATGATAATACGGGATAATTAACTTTTGTTCAGAAATCTCTTTATCTCTGGTTAGAAATTTGCATTTCTGACCATCTGTAGATTGCAGGCCCCACGAGACTGTATCCTGGTCCTACTGGGGCATTTCTTGTTTATATATGGTAATGATGTTATATTTCAACACTAATTGACATTAACAAGACTATTTTCGTATAGTGGGAAGGTATATTCACATGAGTCTGGCAAAATGGAAGTCTTCAAAGGCAGAGTTCAACATCACTTATTAGCAGAGAAATGCAAATCAAAACTGCAATGAGTTATAGCCTCATACCTAATAGAACAACAGTGCACTGTTGCTGGGAATGTGAGTTGGTACAGCCAATATGGAAAACAATATGGAGATTCCTCAAAAAATTAAAAATAGAACTACCATATGATCCAGCAATTCCACTTCTGGGTATTTATCTGAAGAAAACAAAAACACTTGAAAAGATATATGCACCCCCATGTTCACTGTAGAATTATTTACAATAGCCAAGATATGCAAACAACCTAAGTGTCCATCCATAGATGAACGATAAAGAAAATTTGGTATGTACAAACAACAGAAAATTATTCGGCCATAACAAAGAATGAAATCTAGCTATTTATGACAACAGGAATGGACCTCAAGGGCGTTATGCTAAGTGAAATAAGTCAGACAGAGAAAGACAAATACCATATGATCTCTCCTATATGTGGAAGCTAAAAAACAAAAAGAAAATGAAACTTATAGATACAGGGAACAGATTGCTGGGTGCCAGAGACAGGGGGGTGGAGAGGGTGGGCTAAATGGGTGAAGGGAGTCAAAAAGTACAAACTTCCAGTTTAAAAAAAAAAAATCGATAATCCCTGCCTCCCTTTTCCTCCTTTTGCCATTTGTTTGCTTAAAAAGCTGGTTTATTTGTCATGTAGAATTTCCCATTTTATAGATTTTGCTAATTGCAAACATGTTGTTGTATTCCTTGTATTTCCTGTAAACTTGTTAAATCTAGAAATTTTATTAGATTAGGGTTCAATATTCTTCAAGCATGTGTCAGAGATGATGCTGTATACTTCATATTGTATTGCATCATGAGTCAAATAATGTCCTTTTTTGTGTGGACAAGATTGGCTTTGAGTTCAGGTATTGTTAGCCTAATTCATTCATCATCAAGTTTCCTAACTATTTCGGCTAATGCCATAGTTTTCAAATTGTAGTCCGTAACCTCTGGGGATCTCTGAAATTCTTCCAGGGAGTCTGCAAGGTCAAAAATATTTCAAAATAATAATAGATATTATTTGCTTTTCCTCTTTATATTCTCACAAGTGTACAGCAGAGTTTTTCAGACGCTACACGACATTCTTGTGTTTTAAATTTTTCTCAGTTTTAATTTCTAGTGTAATTAATATTGAGATATATAACTTTCAAAAAGAAAACCTTGTGGTGTCCAATAAATTTTAAAAGTGTGAGGCATCCCTGAGAAAAAGTTGGAGAACAACTGAGCCTATGAATTTAGTAGCCATTGATGATTATCTCCTGAATTTATTATTTCATTAGAGGTTATAAAATATTAATATTAAAATGTAAATCTGATCTTCTCCCTCTTCTGCTTAAATCAGTTCTTCTGCTTGTTATTCAGTTAAAGTGAAACATCTGAGGGACATGTATCCTATTATAGATTGATGATGTCTATTGGTGCTTTTGCACTGAGGAAGTTTCTATTTATGGACACGAAGCAAGAGATTGATATTCCAGGATTTACCCAGAGAGCCAATACTGGAGAACAGAGAAATTAACAGAGCTTTGTTACAGTTTTTGCTAGAGAAACACAATTGAAGGCACGAGGAGCTAAGATGCCAGTAAGAAGAGAGGAATGTAGAATTGAGGTTGACATGCAGAGAGTTTCCCCTTGTCATTTGCTAAATTCTTAAGCTGTACAATTCTTAAGCTAAGAAACAAAGTAGAATGCTTCCAAAAATTAGAGTGGAGAGTTTTGCAATCTCAAGGTACTAAGGAGGTAAAGATTAGAATTTAGAAGTTTCTGGGAACATATCAGGCATTTTGTTGAAAGCCCTGGAGAAGTATACCATAAGCATAGGGGAAAAAACAAGGGCAGACAAAAATCCTTACCCAAATGATGGCCCCTTGATTAAAGGAGCACCTATTGTCTTCAAAGAAAAAGGGAGGGTAAATCTCTGAAGGAAACAATATCATCTGGAGATTTTACAACTTCTATACATGATATCTAGCATCCAGTCAAAAATTACTAGGTATGCCAAGAGACAAGAACATAAAATAGATAAGTGAAGACAAAATAGAGGACAGAAATAGATCCACAGCTGATCTAGATATTGAAAACAGCAGACAAGAACTTTAATGTGTTCAAGAAAATCACAGTAGAGGTGGACAAAACTGATGAAAGAATGGAGAATTTAATCAGAAAACTGGAATCTGTATAAGGGAATCAAATGGAATTTCTAATTCTAAACTGTAAAATCTCACCTCAGTGGTAACTTAACAACTTAATGGAAGGGTCCCACAGTAGATTAGCGCAAAAGAGATCATTAGTGAACTGAAAACAGAAAAATTTTCTGAAGCACAGAAAGAAAAAAAGAATGAAAAATACAGAAAAGAGCATAAGAGAAATGTTAGCACAATGAAAAAGTCTAATATGAATCTAAATGGTGTTTCAGAAGGAGAGGAGAAGTGTCTGAAGAAATATTTGAAGAGATAACAGCAGAGAATTTTCCAAAATTCTTCCAATTGTTCTCTTCTCCTTTACTTCTTCCCACTCTCTCATCTCTTTTTTTTTTTTTTTTTTGGTATGCGGGCCTCTCACTGTTGTGGCCTCTCCCATTGCAGAGCACAGGCTCCGGATGCGCAGGCTCAGCGGCCATGGATCACGGGCCTAGCCACTCCGCGGTATGTGGGATCCTCCCGGACCAGGGTACGAACCTGCATCCCCTGCATTGGCAGGCAGACTCTCAACCACTGTTTCACCAGGGAAGCCCTACTTGCTTGTTTTTTAGAAATTTATTTTTATTAAGTTCTCTATATTTTAACTGTTTTTTTTTTTTTTCCTGTGGTACGTGGGCCCCTCACTGTTGTGGCCTCTCCCACTGCGGAGCACAGGCTCCGGATGCACAGGCTCAGTGGCCATGGCTCACGGGCCCAGCCGCTCCATGGCATGTGCGATCTTTCCAGACTGGGGCACTAACCCGTGTCCCCTGCATCAGCAGGCGGACTCTCAACCACTGCACCACCAGGGAAGCCCTATTTTAACTGTTTTATATGTCTTTCCCCCTGTTTTCCTTAACACATTTCTAATAGTAATTTAAAAGTTCTTGTTTGCCAATTCCAACATCTGGGTAATCTATGGTTCTGCTTTTAATGGCTATGTTTTCCCTGTTGACAAGTCACACTTTCCTTCATATTTGCATGTCTCATTTCTGTTTTTTATTGTATGCTGAACATTATATATCTAAAAATTTATGGGAACTGAAATATTATTGTGTCCCAGAGAGTGCATGTCTTTTCCACTGTCAGGAAGCTAGACTGAGAAACATTACTTTGATCCAATCAGGATTATGCTCTGTTGGGTTTAGATTACAAGTTTATTTTGTTTGAATTCACCTCAGGTTTCAAACATCTTGAGGGTGAAATTTGGAGTTCTCTCCTGTGTGTATAACATACCCATTCCTCTGTCAGGACTTTTAGACTAGGCATTGTGAGACTGGCTACATCTTACCTGGAAGCATAACTCCTGCAATTAAAAAATTTATTATTGCTTTTGAAAGACAATTTGGAAAATAATTCCAAATAGAAAGACAAAACTCAATCAAAATGCCATCACTTCAATAAAGCTACATCATTATTTTGATGTATTTTCTTACAGAAATTATCCTGGGGCTAGATAGTTTATAATTGTTTCATTATTAAATTGAAATTCTAAAAGTAAGTATATACTTTGATTGAGGTGAGGTTACCTAAAAAATATTTTTTTTGTCAAATCCTAAAGAAAAATAATATCTATAATGAGACTTCTTGCTTTTAAATTTTGTCCAATTTTCTTTGAGAAGGAGGCATCCACACTTTTGCATTCTTGCAAGATCATTAGGATGGTAAAGTCAATTCATTGTGGCTTCTTAAATTATTATTCTCAGAATTTTTGTTGGGAGTTGTGTGCTGTGCCTATAAATAGTTCTTTTAAACAAATCTTTTTAACTAATACCCAAACCTAATTCTGGAGGTATTAATTTTGGTGACTCTCTTAGATAAATAGGTCTATAACTGTCAGTAGCTCTTCTAAAAGGGTAGATAGGTCATATATTTTCTGAACCTTTGCGTATCAAAGAATAAAATTTTTTACTTTTCTACATGAAAGACAATTTAAACATAATTTCTAATGGCCCATCCTTTCCCTCCCAAAACTCTTATGATATTGCTCAATTAAGTATTTGGTATTTAATATAACAGAGGAGAAGTCTGATGTTAATTTGATTTTTGTTCTTTGAAATATAGCATATTGTGTCTCCATTTTTCACCCACCCACCAAATACCCACCACGGCATATATACCCTCTTAAGCCCATACCAAGCTGAAGTGAAGCACTGGCCATTGCTCTCTGAAGGTCATCTTAGTCAAATGTGGTGATGAACAGACAAAGAGGTCATATATTGACCTTGACAAGTTCCAGATGGTCCTCACTCTCCTTCACTTCACCTCCAACTTGTCTTCCTATCTGCCAAACCTGTTGATGAGCAACAGACACTTGGTTTAAACACAGAGGCAATAACTAACTATGCAGAGGCAATAGCTTTCCCTTTGCAGTCCCACTTAGGCAGCTATATATGCTTCACTTTTCTGATTAGTTGGTGACTCCTCCTCTGTTCCTTCAACTAGCCCTCTCTGGCTGTTCCTTCCCCAGCTCCTACTACAGGTGTAGAAGGTTTAAATCCTATAGTAAATCTCTTATTCCATAAGACTTATTAAGATCTCTGCTTCTCTTACTAAACCCAGCTGATATTGTTATTGGTACTGAAAATTGTTCCAGGGGAACAGAAACATGATGATGGGACTTTAGAATTGATTCTCTGATCTACCTAAATTTGGCATTAATGACCCTGTTGCCAGTAATAAAATGGTAGCCTATTGCATGAAGTGGCAAAATAGTTACTTAAATTATAACACATGGTCATGAGAAATCAACTGCCTATAGAAATAGCTGATACTATAGATTATCTTAGGGGAAAAACAATAGCATTTGTTGATTGCTTCCAGATGCACTATAGAACTTGAAGAAAGAAAATGATGAGTTCAGAACTTTAAATTCCCAGTTTTAGATCCAGGTAAGGAACAAGATGGCTTCTATGACTGCCCTAAAATAAACCTTTATTTCTTTTAGCTGCAGAGTGTCAAGGATTCTGACCAAGCCCAAAGTCTAGTCATGTGGATGGCTAGGTTACAATGCAAATTAAAATTATAACATCAAATGGTCTCTTATATTAATGTTAGAACATTGATTGGAAGGAGTGAGAGAATTGGGGTGGGAACATAGAGGAGACTCCATTTAGGCTAAGAACCCAAATTTTGTCAAGCATCTTTTGCATCAGAAATAACCTTTTGTATTCTGTCTCTGTAAATTAGTCTCCCCTTGTCTGAAGAACCAGTAATGATCTTTCCTGAATTGGTTGCTTTATAGGGTCCAGTGATCCAGGGTATGGACTTGGAAGGTACCCCTTCCAAGATAAAGTACAAGTTGTTTCATCTGATTCTTCCTACCAGTAAGGATGCCTATTGGGCCTCTTTGGATTTTAGAGACAACATACTCTGATCCACTTACTGGATAACCCAAAAGGGTGCTGGTTTGGTGTGGATCCTGGAAGAATCTGAGCATCAGACTGAGGCTTCTGCACAATCTGCTCTGTCATTTGGGCCATATAACTCAGCAGATATGATTGTGCTTGTGCTTTCTTTGGTATTGATAGGGATACTGTATGAAGCCTTTGGTAGGCTCCTATAGGATTTTGAAACAGAGCTATGCCATCTTCTGCAGATGACTACTATCCTCTGAGAAATAGCTCTGTCCTGTTATTGGCTCTAATACAGACTGATAGCTTGATCACAAGCCACTAAGTTACCATGTGACCTCAGCTGCCCATCATGAACTGAGTATTGTATAACACATAAAACCATAAAATTAAGTATGCACAGCAGTACTCTATCATCAATCTAGATTGGTCTTGAGAAACTCCTACAGAAAGTAGTAAGTTTAATGAGTCTGGTTCCATCTCCTGCTACATTGCCTCTTCTCTCTCTTGCACCTGTGAATGCATTGAAAATTCCTATAATTAAGAAAAATTTGGGCCTGGTTTAAAGATGGTTCTGAATTATATGCTGGCACCACCTGAAATTGGATGGCTGCAGTCCCCCAGCCACACCCTGGGGTGGACCTGAAGAATACTGGTGAAGGAAAAACCTCATTGGGCAGAATTTCAAGTGGTACATTTAGCTGTCTACTGTATCTGGACCAAAGAGTTGGCCAGAAGTATGGATCTACATTCATGGGCATTTGCTGACACCTGGCTGGATGGTCAGGGATGATACAGAATTGGAAGACTGATGACACAGCGTCTGGGGTAGAGGTATATGAATGGACCTCTCCAAATGAGCACAGGGTATGGAGATATTTGCGTCCCATGTGAATATCACCAAAGGGCAACCTCAACAAAAGAGGATATTTATAACAAGGTAGAAAAGATGACCCATTCTGCAGATGTCAGGCATCATTTTTCCTCAGACACCCCTGTCCTTGTTAAATGGGCTTTTGCACAAAGTGGTCATGTGGTCAGGGATAGAGGTTATGCATAGACTTAGCAACACGAATTTCTACTGACCAAAACCATTGCAGTGAGCCCAAGTTACAACAGTAGAGATCAACAGTGACCCTCCTGCTTTAGAACCATTCCTGGAGGATAAGTCAACCTTGGTAGGAGGATGATTACATTAGATTAATTCCATCATTCAAAGGGTACACACTGTTCTCACTGAAACAGACTATTTCAGACTAATATAATTTGGAAGCATAGTTACCTTCCCTGCCTACAGTACTTCTGCCAAAATCACTACAACTTGTGGATTTACAGAATGTCTTCATCATAATATTCCAAAGAATAGCATTTCCAACCAAGGAACTCATTTTACAGCAAATGAAATATGGTGATATGCTCATCTCATAGAATTCACTAGTCTTACCATGTCCCCATCACCTAAAACAACTGTCCTAATAGAATGGTAGAATGGCCTTTTGCTTTAAAGACTAAGTTGTCTTTGAGAGTAATTGAAAATATTATCTTTTACCTTCATTTATTGATTTCTGATACTCTTTATTGCTTTATGTTGATCCATGTTTCTCACCTATCTAATATTCTTTCTCCCTGAGAACTTCTTTAACATTTCTTTTAGAGTAGTTCTATTGACAGTGAATTCCCTCAGTTCTGATTTGTCTGAGAACATTTTAATTTCCTCTTCATTTTTAAGGATACTTTTGCCAGGTATAGAATTATGGGTTGATTTTTTTTTTTCTTTCAGCACTTGAAAGATGTCACTTTATTGTCTTCTTGCTTGCATAGTTTTTTTGTTTTTTGTTTTTTGTTCTTTTTTGGGGGGGTATGCGGGCCTCTCACTGCTGTGGCCTCTCCTGCCGCGGAGCACAGGCTCCAGACACGCAGGCTCAGCGGCCATGGCTCACAGGCCCAGCTGCTCCCCGGCACGCGGGATCCTCCTGGACCGGGCCACGAACCCGCATCCCCTGCAACGGCAGGAGGACTCCCAACCACTGTGCCACTAGGGAAGCCCGCTTGCATAGTTTTTGATGAGACATATGTTATAATTCTAAGCCTTGCCCCTCTGTAAGTAATGTATCTTTTTCTCTGGATGACTTCAAGATTTTTGTTTGTCTGGTTTGCAGCTCTTTCAATATATGTCTAAGTTGTGGGGTTTTGGTATTTATCCTACTTGGTTCTCTGAGGTTTTTGGATATATGACTTATTGTCTGTCATTAATTTTGGAAAAATTTTGCCCATTATTTAGTCAAATATTCTGCCTTGTTCTTTCTTCTCCTTCTGGGATTATAATTATGTATATATCACACCATTTGATACTATCTCACACCTCCTGGTTATTCTGTTCTGTTTGTTCATTCATTTTCCTTTTCGCATTTTACTTTGGGTAATTTCTGTTGGCTTATCTTCACGTTTATTGGTTCTTTGCTTACCTATGTTGAGTCTACTGATAAGCTCATTTACAGCATTCTTCACCTCCATTACTGTGTTTTTTTTTTAGCTCTCCCAGCCATATTGTACTGTTATTTTAGAAGTCAAATCATTTTATCATGAGGTGGTGGGGAAGGGTGGGGGATATAATGTGGAGATTAAGTCATAGCTTTAAGCAGGCACTGTAAACTTGGGTCTTGGGGTATGGATTTCATAAGTGTTCTGTGTCTCTTGCAAATATATACTAGGCCTAGCATGTCTTCCTGCTCCTCCTATAGGGGTAGAGCATTCTTTTTGTCCTACAGTTAGTTTTTGTTGCTTTTTTCACTGCAAATTAAGGTTTTTGTTCCACAGAGGAGATAGGAGAGACAAGTTTCAGCAGTGGCTGTGTTCCCCTCTCCCAGCCGGCACTGTGAAGCAATCTTTCTCAGGATTCCCCCACTCTTCCTCATGGGAGTGGTTGGATTCCTGGAGGAA
>NW_006781377.1:2241568-2244231 GCF_000442215.2 Lipotes vexillifer | reverse complement strand
AAAGAGTGTGCAATCCCCTGCATGTCTATGTCTCTCAGGAGCCTCACACTCATTTTAGCCCATACCTGGTCTTTAGTAATTTGGTAAAAAATTGCTAGCTGCATCTTCTTAGTGGCTTAAATGATATCTGGAAGCATCTGCCAAGGTAAAAAAGTGCTCAGACCTTGTTTTTCTCTGTCTCTCTCCAGATTTCAGGTTAGTTGTTTGCCCTATAGCTGCAGTTCTCAAACGGGTTCAGGAAAAGTCATTAATTTGCACAGATAATTTATTTTGCTGTAAGGGTGACACTCTTTTCAGCTTTCTGAGCTAAATCTGGAAGCCAAGAATGGCCTTTTGAAGGCTTAGTTATGATGTCAACTGGGTGGCAACTCTTTGTGGGGCTGAGATAATGTTCTCCAGTTTGTGACATATACTCTGATTCAGTGACAAAAGTAGGATTCATGAGTCTCAAAATCAAAGGCTGGATATGCGAGTGCCTCCTTTTGCAATTACACTTAATGTTCCACTAGTGAATTCTTTGCTTCCTATCCCACAACTTTAGGCTCTGCTGATCTGGAGGTATTCGTTCCCAAGTGAAGACTGTTCCACCAGCGAATACATTGATTTTATTAAACTAGAAATTACCTGGTTTTTAGGCAACTCATGCCAGTGAATAATACTGTACTGGTTGGGGGTAATTAATACTATTAAGGAGAAATTAGGTTGTTGCTACATGATGGACATAAAGAGAAGTATGTCTGGAACACAGGAGATACTCTGGGGGTGTCTCTTAGTACACCCATATGCTGTGATAAAATTAATGGGAACACTACAACAAACCAGTAAAATCAGGACCATTAATGGAACAAACCCTTCAGAAACAAAAGTTTGGATCAACACAGGTAGGGAAACAGAACCATTTGAGGGGAAGAGCAACATGTAACGAGTAGTAGAAGAATTCAGTTATAAATACCACTTACAACCATGTGATCAGCCGTTATCACTTGGAAGCATGTGACCAATTGTTATCCTATTCTAACACTTATTAGTGATTATTCTCCCTTCACTGAACCCAGAATGATGTACTTCTCTTACCAGAAGGAGGAGAAATGTCTGTGGACAGACAAAAACAACTACTGTGAACTTTAGGAACTTTCATTAGAAGGGATATGGACTGGCTGGCTTTGTGCTTAATATCTCTAATTCAACCTTACAGTCATACAGATTCAAATTACCACATTAATGCTTATGTTATTTTACCTTGGAAACTAAATGTTTGTTATTTTAAATTAGGATAATATCTATTATGTATAATTTGTTATAATTTTTAAAAGCACCCTATATAGGGCCCAGCATATAGTATATTATTTTCTTCATTGCTTCCCCTTTCTAAAAATACTTCCTTGGGCTTCCGTGGTGGCACAGTGGTTAAGAATCTGCCTGCCAATGCAGGGTACATGGGTTCGAGCCCTGGTCTGGGAAGATCCCAAATGCCATGGAGCAACTAAGCCCGTGCGCCACAACTACTGAGACTGTGTGCCACAACTACTGAAGCCCGTACGCCTAGAGCCCATGCTCCACAAGAGAAGCCATGGCAATGAGAAGCCTGCGCACCGCAACAAAGAGTAGCCCCTGCTCCCCACAGCTAGAGAAAGCCCGTGCACAGCAACAGAGATCCAACACAGACAAAAATAAAATTAAAATTAAAAAAGAAGTAAATTAAAAATACTTCCTTGCCGAATATATGTATTACCCTCTTTAACATCCCCCCAAACCTTCTTTTTCCCCCTCTAGTTTCCTTTCTTCTCCAACAAACTTTAAATACAGGTCTTCCTCTTCTTAGAAAAAAATATTAATTTGGGTCTTGTAGACTAGAGCTTCCTAACTGATGTACCAAGGTACAGTGATATGCTAAGGTTCATTGATGTGCCATGTGTGGGTTACAGATGTATAGATACACTGATCCTCTCAGCTATCAATACTGTCAGCTTGGGTCTGGTGCAGCTGAAACCCCAGTTATCTTTGTTCTTCACAGACCATAAGCAGCTTTTTTCATTTATCACACTGTTCCTTCCATACAAAAGCAGTACTGTCATTTTTAAATTTATACTGTGACTGAAAACACTATAATTCTACAAAGGGGGATTAGAGAGATTGATTTCAGGAATTAATTTTCTAAAAGTGATTTTATCAGTACAGATTGAATGAGACCTGGGATATGAAAATTAGGGACAAGATGCTTTGATAATTATTCTATATTCTTCAGCTCAATATAATTAATCAAGAATACTGCTTAGCATGTATAAAAGGAAAGAACTAGAAAGATTCTGCTTTAAGAAATTCTTCCCACCAAAGGGTAACTGCTGCGTACATAATTTACTGCAGTGCTGTCGTTTTACTAGTGATTGTAGAAGCTCTATATTTGTTGATAGCTGAACATTTAACAGTTTTATTCTTTTTTATTCTATCCTATTTATTCTTTTTATCCTATCCTATCCTATCTTTTTTATCCTATCCTATCCTATCTTTTTACTGTATTACCATATTTATCCTTTTATTTGCTGAAGTTATTTATTAACATATTCATTTTTATTTTTTACCAAATACAGGTCTATAGTTTAAAAAATCAAATAGTGTTAAGAGTCTTACAGTAAAAAAAGCACTCTACTATTCCTCCTTTCCCT
>NW_006781377.1:2233238-2241544 GCF_000442215.2 Lipotes vexillifer | reverse complement strand
TTCCCTACTCTAACCCTTTCTCCAAAAACAACCACTTACAATTTGGATGCTCTATTCTTCTGTTTTTTTGGCCCCATGTTTCTAAGTGACATTCATATATCACTATCTCTTTGTTCACCCATTGACTTATAACCTACTGGTATGGTAGATTAGGATTAACCTCACTTATACCCCATTCCTCCAAACTACCCTTCCCTTTATTCTCTCAATATAGCTAAAGCATTATGAATTGAACATCCAGTATTTACATTATTAAGACCAGGTAAATATTATTTGTTGTTGAACCAAATAGTACCCTATAATTATATATCCTTGTCTAAGTTAATTTTTTCTTATGAATAGTAATTGCCCTGCTTTTCATTTGTTTGGTGAGCAGTTTTTTATCGAGGATTATCTTACCCCATCTTTAAACATCCTCTAAAGATAATTTTTCACATGGTTCAATGTATCAGTTTATCTAATATTTCCAGTATTTCTCTCTCGAGACCTCTCTCAAGCAGTCTCCTGTCCTGCTCCAATCATCACTTCTTTTCCTTTTTAATTCATCCTCTGAATTTTCCTTGTCTCTCTACTATATTAGGATCTCTTTCCTGGAACCTACTCACTTCTTTTTGGTTAATGTCCTCTTTTTGGTAGATGGCATCCTTGATTAAGATTCCCGTGTAATTGCATATGAGAGGTAAAGTTTTGACATTTTGCATGTCTGAAAATGTCTCTATCCTAGCTTCATAGTTGAGTGATAGCTTAGTTATAAAATTAAATGTTGAGAAGCAGTTTCACTCAGAAATTTTAAGATAATACTTCAAAATTTTCTCTGGCTTCCAATATAGAAGAAGACTAATATCACTTTTATTTATTTTAATATGTGGCCTATTATCCCCCTACACCCACCCTGACATAAGCTTTTACAATCTTTCCTCTCTTCCCAAGATCTTGACATTTCAAAGTGAAGGGCCTAGGTACATGTTCTATGTTTTGTACTGAATTGCAATGAACACTATGAATTAGGACTCTTGTATCCTTTAGTTCTGGGAAATTCTTTCTTCATATATTTTGAAAATTTCCTCCCCTCTCTTGGATCTTTTCTCTCTTTTTTGAACTATTAGTTAGATGCTGGACCTTCTGGAGCAATCCTTTTTTAAAGAATTCTTTTTCTCCTATTTTCCACTGTTTTTCTTTCTTGAACTTGACAACTTATTCTAAAAATACTTTAATTTTTAAAAATTTGGTGATGATATTTATAATATCCAAGATTGTATTTTGTCCTCTGTTCTTTTTTTTTTTCCTATCATGGGAAAATATACATAACGTAAAATTTACAATTTTAACCATTTTTAAGTATACAATTCAGTGGCACTAAATACATCCACAATTTTGTGCAACCATCACCACTATCAATTTCCAGAACATTTATCATCATCCCCAAAGAGAATCTCTGAACTCATTAAATAGTAACTCTCCATTCCCCACTTCCCCAAGTCCCTGGTAACCCTTTATTCTACTTTCTATCTCCATGAATTTGCCAAGTTTAGGTACTTCATATAGGTGGAATTATACAGTATTTGTCCTTTTGTGTCTGGCTTATTTGACTTAGCATAAAGTTTTCAAGGCTTACCTATATTGTAGCATGTATCAGAGTTTCCTTCCTTTTTATGAGTGAATACTATTCCACTGCATGTATATACCATGTCTTGTTTATCTGTTAACCTGTTGATGGACACTTTTTTTTCCCCCCACCATTCATCTATTGTGACAAATGCTACTATGAACATGGGTGTACAAACATCTCTTTGATTCCCTCTATCCATCCTTTTGGGTTTATATCCCAGGAATGGAATTGCTGGATCCTATGGTAATTCTACATTTAACTTTTTGAGGAAATGTCAACCTGTTTTCCACAGAGGATATACCATTTTACATTCCCACCAGCAATGCATGAGAGTTCCAATTTCTTCACATTCTTGTCAACGCTTGTTATTATTATTTGTTTGTTTTTGGTGATAGCCCTCCTAATTGCTATAATGTGGTATGTCATTGTGATTTTAATTTGCATTTTCCTAATGATTAATGGTGTTGAGCATCTTTTCACGTGCTTATTGGCTATTTGTATATCTTTTCTGGAGATGTGTCTATTCAAGTCCCTTGCCCATTTTTGAATTGGGTATGGTTGTTGGCATTGTTGTGAGTTATAGGAATTCTTTATAAATTCTAGATTTTCATTCAGATTTTCAAAGATTTTGTCCCATTAGGTGGGTTGTCTTCCTATTCTCTTGATATTGTCCTTTGATGCAAAAAAGTTTTAATTTAAAAACATTGAGAAATAATTGACATATAATACTTTATTAGTTTCAGATATACAACATAATTCAATATTTGTATATCTTGCAAAATGAACACCACAGTAAGTCTAGTTAACATCCATCACCACACATAGTTAGAAATATCTTCTTATGGTGAGAACTTTTAAGATTTCTCTATTATCAACTTTCAAATACATAATACAGGGTTTTAAACCATAGTCACAAAGCCATACACTACATACACATGACTTATTTATAACTGGAAGTTTGCACCTTTTGACCCCTTTCACTCACCTCCTTACCCTATACCTTTGGCAACTACTTTTTTTTTTTTTTTTTTTTTTGCGGTACGCAGGCCTCTCACTGTTGTGGCCTCTCCCGTTGCAGAGCACAGGCTCCGGACGCGCAGGCTCAGAGGCCATGGCTCACGGGCCCAGCCACTCCCCGGCATGTGGGATCTTCCCGGACCGGGGCACAAACCTGTGTCCCCTGCATCGGCAGGTAGACTCTCAACCACTGCGCCACCAGGGAAGCCCTACTTTGCTTTTTTGTTGTTTTTTAGATTCCACATGTAAGTGAGATCATATGGTATTTGTCTTTCTCTGACTTATTTCACCTAGCCAAATGCTCTCAGGATCCATCCATGTTGTTGCAAATGGCAGGATTTCATTCTTTTTTTTATGGCTGAATAATATTTTGTTCTCTCTCTCTATACCACATCTTCTTTATTCATTCAGCAATTGATGGGCACTTAGGGTTGCTTCCATGTCCTGGCTATTGTAAATAATGCTATAAGGAACATGGGGGTGCATATATCTTCTTGAGTTAGTATTTGAATTTCCTTTGGATAAATACCTAAAAGTGTAATTGCTGGATCATATGGTAGTTCTATTTTTAATTTTTTGAGAAATGCCCATATTGTTTTTCATGGTGGCTGCACCAATTTACATTCTCAGCAACAGTGCACAAGGGTTCCCTTTTTCTCCACAACCTCGTCAACACTTGTTATCTCTTGTCCTTTTGATAATAGTCATTCTAATAAGAGTGAGGTGATATCTCATTGTGGTCTTGATTTGCATTTCCCTGATGATTAGTGATTTGATCACTTTTTCATGTACTGTTGGCCATTTGTATGTCTTCATGGAAAAAATGTCTATTTAGATATTGTGCCCATTTTTCAATTGGATTTTTTTTTTTGGCTATCAAGTGTATGAGTTCTTTATATATTTTGAATATTAGCTCATTATCAATTATGAAATTGCAAATATTTTCTCCCATTCTGTAGGTTGCCTTTTCATTTGGTTGATGGTTTCCTTTGCTGTGCAGAAGCTTTTTAGTTTGATATACTCCCACTTATTTATTTTTGCTTTTGTTGCCTTTATTTTTGGTGTCAAGTCCAAAAAAATCATCACTAAGACTAATGTCAATGAGTTTAAAACCTATGTTTTTTTCTAGGAGCTTTATGATTTCAGTTCTTACACTTAAGCTTTTAATCTATTTTGAGTTAATTTTTATATATGGTGTAAGACAGTGATCCAGCTTCATTCCTTTGCATGTGGCTATCCAGATTTCCCAACACCATGTATTGAAGAGACTTTCCTTTCCCCATTGTATATTCCTGGCTCCTTTGTTGTAAATTAATTTACTCTATATTTATGGATTTATTTCTGGGATCTCTATTCTGTTCCACTCACCTATATGTCTGTTTTTATGCCAGTACCATACTATTTTGATTACTATAGCTTTGTAATATAGTTTGAAATCAGGGACGATGATGCTTCCAGATTTGTTCTTTCTCAAGGTTGCTTTGGCTATTCAGGTGTGTGAGTGTGTGTGTGTGTGTGATTCTTTGTGACTCTTTAGGGTTTTCTGTATATCATATCATGTCATCTACATAAAACTGTCACAATGACAGTTTTACTGTTTTCTTTCTGATCTGTACGACTTTTATTTCTTTTTCTTGTCTAATTGCTCTGGTTAGGGCTTCCAATACAGTGTTAATAAAAGTGGCCAGAGTGGGCATTCTTGTATTGTTCTTGATCTTAGAGGAAAAGCTTTTAGCTTTTTACCCTTGAGGGTGATAGTAATTGTGGGCTTGTCATATATGGCCTTTATTATGTTGAGGTATGTTCCCTCTACACCCACTTTGTTGAGAGTTTTTATCATAAATAGATGTTGAATTTTGTCAAACACTTTTTCTGCATCTGTTGAGCTGACCATATGATTTTTATCCTTAATTTTTTAATGTGGTGTATCACATTGACTGATTTGCAGATGTTGAACCATCTTTGCATACCTGAAATAAGTTCCACTTTATCATGTTCTATGATTCTTTTAATGTATTCTTTGCTAATCGAATTCAGTTTGTTAATATTTTGTTGAAGATTTTGCATCTATGTTCACCTATGTTCATCATTAGTCTGTTATTTTCTTTGCTGGTGGCATCCTTTTCTGGATTTGGTATCAGGGTAATGCTGTTCTCCTAAAATGAATTTGAAAGTGTTCCTTCCTCTTCTATTTTTTTGGAAGATTTTGAAGAGAATTAGAATTAGCTTGCCTTTAAATGTTTGGTAGAATTCACCAGTGAAACTATCTGGTCCTGGACTTTTGTTGCTGGAAAAATTTTGATTACTAATTCAACCTCCTTACTAGTTAATTGGTGTGTTCAGATTTTCTATTTCTTCATGCTTCAGTCTTGGTAGGTTGTATGTTTCTAGGAATTTATCCATTTCTTCTAGGTTGTCCAATTTATTGGTGTATAATTGTTCACAGTAGTGTCTTGTGAGCCTTTGTATTTCTAGGGTATCAGTTATAATTTCTCCTCTTTCATTTCTGATTTTACTTGTTTGAGTCTTTTCTCTTGGTGAGTCTAGCTAAAGGTTTATCAATTTTTTTATCTTTTCAAAAAACTACCTCTTAGTTTCAGTGATCTTTAAAATTATTTTTTTTTAGCCTCTATTTAAATTATCTTTGCTCTGATCTCTGTTATTCCCTCCCTTCTACAAACTTTGGGCTTCATTTATTCTTGTTTTTCTAGTTCCTTGTGGTATAAAGTTAGGTTGTATGAAATTTTTCTTGTTTCTTTTAATTAATTAATTTATTTTTAACATCCTTATTGGAGTATAATTGCTTTACAATGTTGTGTTAATTTCTTGTTTCTTGATGTAGGCATTTATAACTATGAATTTCCCTCTTAGAAAATCCTTTTGTTGCATTCTGTAAGTTTTGGTATGTTTTGTTTCCTTTTTCATTTGTCTCAATGTATTTTTTGATTTCTCTTTGATTTCTTTTTTGATCCATTGCTGAGGAATGAAGTATTTTTATGAAAATAGAATTACTTATAATTCTAGAACTTAGTGTAATTTAGTTGCTAATTTAAAAACTGAATATCATGTTTCATTTATGTTCCATCAACATCTACATGTATGGTATACAAATATAAGAATAACATGTATTATTTAATATTAAGTTTTTTCCCCAAATGTTAGGAATACTGCAATAAATTCTGAGTGTCTACAGAACCACAAACTGGAACATTCAAAAAAGCAAGAAAATGGAGGTTTGACACTATTGGCAAGTGAATTCACTGTGCAAAAATCTACTAAGTCTGCACTAATAGCAGAGAAGCATCTGAGAAGTTAAAGTTTTTTTCTTACCTATCTTGCTGCTCAAATATTTGCATACTCTAAAGCTGTGTGTGTATCTCTACTCCCTAACCTTCACAACATTCTGATAGTTTCCTTTCGTTTTTGAGGACATAGAGCAAGAAATATGGGGAATCATTCCCCTGAGGCCTTGAAAAGTATTAGGAGAGCAGATATTTAAGATCACAGTTCCCCATGTGGTACTGCTGATTGTCATTCTGAGTGACAAAGGCATTCATGTGTTCTTTTAAATGTGTGTGTGTATGTTTATTATATGTAGGGGCCTTCTAAAATATGAGGACCCAAACACAGGTCCCTCTTGCCCAGCTATAATTACAGTACTAGTTCTAGCCTTTTTACGAATGCCAGGCAATATCTTTTACTTAGGACCCATTTTATCCATTTAGGTCACCTATCTACCTTTGAAGATTTTAAGGTATCCCTTCCCTTCTTTGATGACTTCCTGTATTATTTTTCTATTGCCAAGTAACAAATTACCACAAATTCAGTAACTTAAAATAATGGCATTTATTATCTCAGTTTGTGTGGGTCAGGAGTTTGAGTCTGACTTAGATGGATCCTCTGCTCAGAGTCTCATAAGGCTATAATCAAGGTGTTATTTGGGCTGAATTTTCATCTGAGAGCTTGACTGGTAAAGAATCTACTTCCAAATTCATTTGGTTTGTTGGTAGAATTCCTTTCCTTATGGCTATATGATTGAGTCTTGGCTTTTTTGCTCACTGTTCGCTAATGCCCACCCTCAGGTTCTAGAGGCTATATCCAAAGATTCTATAGGCCACTTGTAGTAACTTTCCATGTGGGCTTCTTCAACATGGCTGCTTACTTCATCAAACCATTAAAGAGAACCTCTCTCCTCAGAGAAGGCCCAGTTCCTTTTTAAAGGGCTTTTTCCAGATTAAGTCAGGCCCATCCAAGATAATCTCTCTTTTAGTTATTCATAATCAATTTTTATGAGACCTTAATTACATCTGAAAAATTCATTCACCTTTGCCATATTCTATTGGTTAGAAGTAAGTCATGGGTTCTGTCTACAGTCAAGGGGAGAGAATTATACAGGGTGTGAACGCAAAGGGGTGGAGATCATCTTAGAATTCTATTTATCACACTTCCTATTCCAGAAAGTTATTTCTTAAGTTTTCCCAGGTTTGCCTACTTAACACCTCAGTAAACTTCTCTGAGAAATGTAGGATAATAATAATAATTATCAGTTTATGGTTAATTCATATTCTTTCTTAATGGTAGTATAGGATGTACAGATAGAAACTGCTCAAGCTGATCTATGCCTGTACCATTACTACTCTGACAAGTACTACTAGTACTACTACTGCTATTACTACTATGATTACTATTAGCTAACACTTATCAAAGTATTACCATATACCCAGTATTCCTCAAAGTGTTTTACCAGAATTTAATCTTTGTAAAAACCTTACCAGATAAGTGCTATTTTTTTCATGTCCATTTGATACTTCTGGAACCATTTAGAGAAGTTTAGAACAGGCAGTAAGTAAGAAGTAGAGAAAAAATTTTAATTCAGGTAGTAAATCTTCAGAGCCCATTTTTGTAATCACTAAATTAGACTGTCTCATATTATAGTACTTAGAAACTTCAGTTTTCCTCTTTAGTTGTTCCTTTTTCAAGTTTATACTGTTTTTCAAAAGTTCAGTTTTCCTTGCTCAATTGCTGCTCAATTGCTACAATTGAAATTCATTTAAAAATGTTTATTATTTTAGGGTTTTTTGCTTTTGGATTTTTTTTTCTGTGATATTGCTTTACTCCAGCACTGTTTTTCTAGAAGTCTATTCAGCCTGTATATATAAATAAGCCCACAATGGTGGGTAAAATATGGAAATCCTTCAGTACTGATTGGTAAGTAGCCGCCCTACCCTGAATACCCCTCCTACCAGCCAGTCTGTCTCGGTGCCCAGCTGAAGAACCCCTGGACCTCTCCACAATCCTACAACTAGAGGATTAACATTTGACAAAGTAGGGCGTCTTCAAACCTTCTTGTGTTCTAATGGACCAGTGCCTGGTACCACAAGGATTGATAAACATTCTGAATATCATCCCACCTATAAATTGAAGCCATGCCTTTTTCTTTTTTCAGTGTCTTTGCATTTCTGTTTTACCTAATTTGAATTCTCCTTCTTTTGTACCTATTCTGACAGCCACTTTAAGTTCTACATTATAAGTCAGATCAAGCATCACCTGTTCTGTGAAATTTTCCTATATTCCATGAGGAAGTTTTAGGTTCTTTTGTTTTACATTTCTTTTATACTTAGTATATACCTCCATGATAGTAATGATCTCATAATGTGTATCTGTATATATGACTCTTTCC
>NW_006781377.1:2178612-2233128 GCF_000442215.2 Lipotes vexillifer | reverse complement strand
TTCCCTACCAGAGGCAGTGTCATTTCCTCTGGGCATCCCCAATGTTTAGAACAGTGTGTGAATAAATAATAAAGGCTGTACTTGTTGAATGAAACAATGAATGATTGGTTAGATTAACCAGCAGGTAGACAGCTAAAGAGACTGTAAACACGTGGTTGAGGATATTTGAGGAGATTCAAACACAATAAAACTGTCTAACTGGAGTTTTAGGGAGGCAAGTCTAGAATATGAGCAAGAAAGAAAATTGATCAATTGGTGAGTTCATGTTCAATTACTTTCCCTTTGCCATTAGCCAAGACAATTGAGAGTGAACTATTATAAACATGATTCCTTTCTATCTGCTTATAGAAGACAAAGAGAAACCTAATGAACTCTGTTATTCTTATCCCATTTCTCTTTTTATAGAATGGAACTTTAAATATTGATATTATTTATAATTTGCTGAGCATCTATTTTATAATTGAGCACTACATACTAAATAAATTACAATACATAATTTGTTAAAACGGAGCCTCTATTTGTAATTTATTGAGCACCCATGTACTATGTTCTGTGCTAAGGACTTTACAAAGCTTAGCAATTAAGCAATGCAAATCAAATTGTGTTATTTCCTAACTTAAAACCTTCTAAGTGATTCCTCATTGCTTTCACAATGAAGTCCAGCTTTTAGGCAATAAATCTATTCAATCAGTTCTCATGTTAGAGATTACTTCTTCTAGGAAGGCATTACTGATTCTCCAAGTCTAGATTAGGTGATCCTCCTAAAAGCCATGTAGTATTTCAACTAAGTTGAAAGCCCCAAATTATAGAAATAAGTATTAACCACCCTGCACTAATTTCTTATTACTTACAAAAATTTCCTGTTTACTTTTCTGTCTCCTTCACTGTAGTAGAGATTTCTTGAGGACAGGCACCTAATATAGGTCTGGAACACTGGCATTGCTAAATAAATATTGAATGAATAGATTAATTTAAGGGAGAAATGATGTTAAAAAACGACAACCAAACCTCACCATACATTTGCTAGGCTGCTTTTGCTTTGCAAAACACACTTATATTTATCGTATCATTTAGCCCTCTCAACTGATTTGAATTATAGCCATTATCACCATTTTAGAGAAGAGAAAACTGAGTAACGCAGTTGTTTCAAGGAACAGGCACGTAAGCAGGAGTCCTTGGACGTAAGCCCAGATATCCCAATACAGAGGCACCTTTTTCATTACACTCTGTGGCCTTCATGAAGGGTTGCCTCCCAAAATAAAACTGAATAACAGGGATAACAACAGGTGGAAGGGTATGACTGGAAGCGCTTGCTCTGGCACAGGACCGAAAGAAAAGATGTGTTTGCGCCACTCCCTCGTGACTTACACAGTTTGAAGTATATTTTCTGACTTTTTAATATAAACGATAAACAACCTAACATACTCCAGCTTTTTTCGAAAATCTTTCCCTCAGCTCTTTAACTTTCACCTACCTATTTCCTTCCTTCCTTCCTTCCTTCCCTCCTTCCCTCCTTCCTTCCTTCCTCCCTTCCTCCCTTCCTTCCTTCCTGAGGCTCATAGAGGGCGCTCACAAAGCGCTACTCACTGGTTGGGCAAGGCTCCACTCAAAACACACACCTCACTGCAACTGAAAGGCGCAGCGCCACCACCTCAGACTTCCTTCTCTTTTCCACGGCAGGAGGCGGGGCCAATTTTTCTCATTCAAATAAAAAACCAGAAGATTTGCATGGGGAACGGCCAGTCCGTGAGCCCATTGGCTAAAAGCATGGTGGGCGTGACCAATATTACGACCGCCGAGCCCCGCCTACGATAATTTGCATAACGGCCCCGGCGCGTGCAAGGGAGAAGCGGGTTTGTTTTTGAATCTGCGGAGGCGGCGGCGGCGGCGGCAGCGGCGGCGGCGGCGCGGCGACTGGAGCGCGCGAGACTGAGGCTGCAGCGGTGGGGAAGGAGGCGCGGGACGGCTCTGTAGGAAGGAATTTGGTTCCCCCTCCCTCCTCTCGCACCTCGAAAGGTATATGTGAGTCCCAGGGGCTATTATAACCACATTTTGTTAAATTATTATTGTATTTCTTTAGAGTCAAGACCGCATTATGGCGGCTGCGGGAGCTGTGTTTGCGCCTGCGCGGTTGCGGAGCTGCGGGCGGGCGCTGCATGGGAGCACGTGATCTTGCGGGGTCGGGCTCTAGCTGCAGTTGTGCAGCGGCGGGGCGGTGGCTGCGCAAGCGCAATATTCATTTTCAAGATCTAATGTTCTTGTTGGACGCCATTCGGGTTCTAGATTTAATTTTCCTCATTCTTGAGGGGTTTCGTTTTGTTACGCTCGAATTCCTGTATTTTAAAAGGAAAACATTTCTCTTATGTTGTATTCCTGTACCGACCTCAAACTCCTTTCTTGTATTTCTCCGATTCTCTGAGAAGCTGTGGACTTAATTTTGTGTAAAAATGATTGTCCCCTTGTGGTTCTCGATTTTTATTTCACTTTAAGGGTATTGCTGGATTCAAGTTTATATTTAGGGAGCGGAAGATCAGCACCTAGTGGTGTTCTCACGGGAAGTGCAATTATTTGCACTGCATATTTGCAAATACATTTTTAACCCTATCTTTACCAGTTCTGTTGGAATGTTTTCAAAATAGAAACAATTTGAGTTTTGGAAAAATGAGGGGGAGGGGGCATTGGAAGAATCTGTATAATGTCGTTTAAAAAGAAATCTCAGTCTCCTTGGGTATTTATTTTTTTAAAAAATATTTGATCCTCAGTCGGTGAAGTTTTAATTTAATCAGTGTGTGCCTCTGATCTTGCTTGCATTTGAGTTTTACATTTTTTCTGTCTCTGATCACTTGTCCATTACTGCTTCAGTTAGATTATTTTTGGTACCTTGAGTTTTAAAATTAATCATTTCCTTAGCATTTTGTTTGTAATGATATATAAAATATAGTACTTAAACTTGGTAAATTTTTCTGGTAAAGAATTCTACAAAGAACTCCCAACTACACTGAGGCCTTTATGAGGAAATTGTGAATCATTGATAAATCAGTTGATTAAAAAAAACCAAACTGCCATATATACATGTGTGTAAGATACAATTGTGTTAGATTTTTGAAAATTGTATGTTCCTGGTTTTAGTTTCTTAAAGTAGTTATAAGTATGTTACTGATTATTTTACTTTAAAATGGTAGTGTCACTATATTTAAATCTTACATAAACCTCTGGGAGAAGTTTTATACGATTTGATATAATTCTACCATTGTGTAAATTATTTCTTACTGGGCTGAAAACTTGTAAATGGTTGTCATAAATTTCATCTGTGGTTTGTATATACAATTGTTTTCTTGGTTGGTTATGTAACTCTGAGATTAAGTCAGTCACTTGTCAGATGAAGAAGTGGCTGTTACTTTATAATCTTGGTTGGTTTAGGGACTTTATTGCCTACAAGAACGGTTAAGTATCAAATAGATGTAATTGAAGGGAGTACTTTTGGTTGGTGGAGTTTTAAAAAATGACATCACAAAGGAGATAGAATGCAGTGATGGGAATAATTCTTTTTTTCTCAACAGAAAATTTGTTGATATAATTTTTGAACCCCTGAAGTCTTCTACAGAGAAATATATTTAGAGGGCAGTTGTGTAATCTTTTCCCTTTCATGCTTCCAGGGTAATTACCCAGCACACCGCCTCCACCCTCCAGACATTATTTCAGGTGTTGTAGAGTTGGAAATACATTGTATTTTCTGTATCTACGTCTATATCTGTGTGTATGTGTTAGGTTAAGAAAAGAACTTTGATCATAGGGCATGGTTCATTCTGCACTTCTAAAAAAGTGAAATATTTTGGTTTATATATTTAAGCTTATGTTTTCATTTGCATATACAAATGATTGCCTCTTAGGTTAATGTGGAAGATCATAAGAGGCACTTGAAACACTGAAGAACATAATGTACTATGTAAATATGTATTGGTAGGACAGTTTTGCTGTTACATTTGTTAGAAAGGTAAATATAGTTCTGTAAATTTAAAACTAAGATTAATGAATTGTCTGAACATCTACTGTTTGTTCATTGGTACTCTATCAATAACAAGCATGTTGTGGAATTTCAGTTAATATTAAGACTAGGTTACCGAATGAATACCAAGTTACTGGGAGTCATTTAAAATCTTTTTCACTATAGCACATTGGAAAGTATTGAAAATTAATTAGAAATAAACACTATTTTTTTGTGATTTTTGTGACGTTTCCATTTATTGATTGATCAATTAGTTTATCATTTGGATCATAATTTCATTCCTGCCCTTTTAACTTAGTATTTTATTGTGGATATTTACCCATTTCATTATTCTTTTGAAATTTTTTTTTAATGATTACATAATAGTTATTTTGTGAAAATATCCCAAATTATCAAATGTTCTTGAAATATATTTTTAAATGGCTACGTAATATTGGTGTCTTTAATAAGAATGTACTGTGACTTACTAAATCTTTCTTTCCTTATTGAACATTTTGTTGCCCATTTCTCTATTATAAATAAAGCTGCAGTGAACATCCTTGTACATGAGTCATGATCTACATCTCATAATATTTTTTTGAAATTACTGTTACAAAGGGCTTTTAAAGTAATTTACAAAACTGATAAAAACTTAGTTTTATTGAAAAGCATTTCCTATACCACCATCAATTTGGTGGTTAGCATTTTTTCTGATAACCAGTGAAATTGAACTTTTAAATATTTAATATGTATGCAACTTTCTCATTTTTTGTGACTTTGCTGTTTGAGGTTATTTTGTGTATCTTTTTCTGTGGTAAATGTTAGTGTCTTCCTTATGTGTAAGTTATTTATGGATATTAGCCCTTTGCTTTTCATATTTTTTGAAGTTTTGTTTTGTTTTTTTGGGTTTTTTTTGCGGTACGCGGGCCTCTCACTGTTGTGGCCTCTCCCGTTGTGGAGCACAGGCTCCGGATGCGCAGGCTCAGTGGCCATGGCTCATGGGCCCAGCCGCGGCATGTGGGATCTTCCCGGACCAGGGCACAAAATCGTGTCCCCTGCATTGGCAGGTGGACTCTCAACCACTGCGCCACCAGGGAAGCCCTGAAGTCTTTTTTTAGTTAAGATTTTTTTTTTTAATTGCTATGGTTTTACATATTTAGAATTGTTACATTTTTATGAAGTCAAATGCACTGCTTTTTCATGTGTTATTTCTTCCAGGACTTCTCTGCATAAAAAATATTGTAAGATGAACTACATGTTTGTCTGTTCTGTTTATTTTTTCTAGATGTTTTAATTATCTTAAAAAAATACCTTTTAGCCTATATGGAGTTTATTTTGACATTGCGTAAAGATGGGTTGCTAGTTTCCATCTTTTCCTAATTTTCTTAGAATTTTATGTTGATACATTTCTTCTTTTGATCATAACTTACTAAGTTTGAGCTATCAATTCTGCTTCATTTACTAGGGATATTTAACTTGAGGTCCATTGGCCTTTGGGGGTTCTAGAGATACTTAAAAAACTTCCGTGGATTCCATGATATACCCAATTTAGTGTGAGTGTACATATGTGCTTTTTTTTTTTTCTGGGGAAAGAGTTACAGTTTTATCAGCTTCTCACAAGAATATGTAATGTAAAATCTAAAAGCAGGTTAACAACCCTGGAACTGGGCCTTATTTATATAGCAGTACTGCATTGTCTTATTTGCTGTAGTGCTATAGACTATATAAATATATGAAGGGGCAGTAGATATCATTCCTTTTCACAATTTTCTAAGCTAATTTTCCCTCCTTTTGTACATACATTTGGCAAAGTTTAAAAACCAACTATTTGAAGTTTTGTTTAGAATTGCATAAAACCTAAATTAGGGTAAGTTTACATCTTTATACTGTTAATTTTTATTTTTTTAAATTCATGAATATGATGCATTTCCTGTAGATCCCACAAAAATGTATTGTTTTTAGGAACTCTGAGAAAAATTGTGGTACTGTTACTTTCTGTTAAGGTGTTATCTTACTGGTTTCCTATAATGGTATAATGTTAATAGGGATGACATGGTAGAGGATATAGGACAACATTTCCAGTTTTAATCTGCTTTAGAATATAGCATAATGAAAATAGTGCAAGTATGAAGTTAGAAATGAGAAAAATAGGTTACCAAGATAGTGTTCTACAGTATTTGAAAACAGAATTTTTCTTCTGTATTTAACGTAGACCTTTTTTTTTTTTCAAATTTATTAATTCATTTTTGGCTGTGTTGGGTCTTTGTTGCTGTGTGTGGGCTTTCTCTAGTTGCGGCGACTGGGGGCTACTCTTCATTGTGGTGTGCAGGTTTCTCATTGTGGTGGCTTCTCTTGTTGCGGAGCATGGGCTCTAGGCGCACGGGCTTCAGTAGCTGTAGCGTGCAGGCTCAGTAGTTGTGGCTTGCTGGCTCTAGAGTGCAGGCTCAAACCCGTGTCCCTTGCATTGGCAGGTGGATTTTTTTTTTTTTTTAACATCTTGATTGGAGTATAATTGCTTAACAATGGTGTGTTGGTTTCTGCTTTATAACAAAGTGAATCAGCTACACATATACATATATCCCCATATCTCCTCCCTCTTGTGTCTCCCTCCCACCCTCCCTATCCCACCCCTCTAGGTGGTCACAAAGCACTGAGTTGATCTCCGTGTGCTATGTGGCTGCTTCCCACTAGCTATCTGTTTTACATTTGGTAGTATACATAAGTCCATGCCACTCTCTCACTTTGTCCCAGCTTACCCTTCGCCCTCCCCATGTCCTCAAGTCCATTCTCTATGTCTGCGTCTTTATTCCTTTCCTGCCCCTAGGTTCTTCAGAACCTTCTTTTCTTTAAGATTCCGTATACATGTGTTAGCATACGGTATTTGTCCTTCTCTTTCTGACTTACTTCACTCTGTATGACAGTCTCTAGGTCCATCCACCTCACTACAGATAACTCGATTGCATTTATTTTGATGGCTGAGTAATATTTTATTGTATATCTGTGCCACATTTCTTTATCCATGCATCTGTCGATGGACACTTAGGTTGCTTCCATGTCCTGACAATTGTAAATAGAGCTGCTGAATATTGTGGTACATGACTCTTTTTGAATTATGGTTTTCTCAGGGTATATGCCCAGTAGTGGGATTGCTGGGTCGTATGGTAGTTCTATTTTTAGTTTTTTAAGGAACCTCCATACTGTTCTCCATAGTGGCTGTATCAATTTACATTCCCACCAACAGTGCAAGAGGGTCCCCTTTTCTCCACACCCTCTCCAGTGTTTATTGTTTGTAGATCTTTTGATGATGGACATTTTGACTGGTGTGAGGTGATACCTCAATGTAGTTTTGATTTGCATTTCTCTAATGATGAGTGATGTTGAGCATTCTTTCATGTGTTTGTTGGCAGTCTGTATATCTTCTTTGGAGAAATGTGTATTTAGGTCTTCTGGCAGGTGGATTCTTAACCACTGTGCCACTAGGGAAGCCTGACCTTTTTTTTTTTTTTAAACAAAGAAAGTTTGAAAAGTTATCTGATTCATTTTTTGGCCAGTGTGGAGCCTAATAAATAATATATAATTAAGGTAAAACATTTTCTTTTTAGTCTCTTTGGTAACATTAAATATTCCTCTCATAAGGATGTTTTCCTAAGTATTAGTATACATTCATTCTCTATTAAATCTATTCTTTGTGCTGATTGCAGTGAAAAGTATAATCTTGATTGATAGTGTATTTCAGTTGTAATCCTACTTTTTAAAAATTATTTTTATATTAGGTACAGGAAAGAATGTCAGATTATTGTAAAAATATTTTTGTTGAATATAGTTAAACTTGAAAAATTGGTGGTTGCATGTAAAGAAGAAATCAAGAAAGTTAAAGATAGAAATCAAATGGTAAAATATTATTGGCTTTATAAAAATAACTCTAGGAAATAGGTAGAAATTGTGTTAAGATATTATTGGCTTTTCTTCAGCATTTTCTTTCTAATGAAAAAATTTTGTCTTTGGATATTTTTCAAGCAAATCCACTTATAGCAGTTTGCATCTTTTTATTTTTTTGTGTATGACCTTTGCCCTTACCTGAGAACTTTTCATAGTTCTGATGTATTGTGGTATCTGTGTTTTCAGACTATAATAGATAATTAGGGACAGGAGAAATGCTACTAGAAAAATGCATATGGATAGGGGCAAGAAGAGATGGCTGGCATCTTGATAGTGAAGAGTGGTCAGATTCCAAGTGTTAGAACATGAATTTAAAAACTTAGTTTTGAGGTTATTTAATTTGGGAATTGTTATTCTTAAAGACAACTTATTTATAGCACGTTCATTATTATAGATGTTATAGATGATCTTATTATGATTCTGAATTATAGGAATATTTAATTATGCTAAATTTGTTCAAGAAGACAAAGAGGTGTATGATTTGGTTTAGAAAGATTTCTATTATACTTTCTGATTTTAAGTTTTGAGGTATATGGAAAATTCATACATTGTCATACCAAGTTTTTCAAAGGAGTCACATGTAGAAAGAAGTTTGAGAGTAAAGTTCTTGCTTTTGAGTTCCTAACAGCTGTAGGGCATTATAAATAAAAATAAGGTGATATTTTAATAGTAGATTACAAAAATATCAAGTAGCTCTGGGGAGCATTGTCCTTGTTAGTTTCCTAGAGTATCTAGAAACTACCTATCCATTAGTGGAGCTTCTTTTTTTAAAATCCTTGTCCATTTGATCTTGTTATGTTCTTTAGAGAGTCCAAGACTAAAAATTACTTCTCAGTGTTCTTAGATTGTTATGCAATCTGCAGAGGAAATCAGTGTTTTTTTTCTGTTATTTTACTTTTTTCAAAACAGAGAAGTGAATTTCACAAAATTAAACTGTTTATATATGCTTCAAGTTGTATGGTGGAATCCATCTTTATTGGAGACACTATGATTGCTGGGCAGCATTTCCAGTTTTTTAAGTGCTGCAAAGTGAGAAAACCAGGGTGCTAGTGTTTATTTATACAATGTGAACATTTTCAGTTTTGAATTTTGATCTTTGGGTTTTTGAGTCTTTAAGAGAA
The DNA here is from genome assembly GCF_000442215.2 of Lipotes vexillifer. NCBI lineage: Eukaryota > Metazoa > Chordata > Mammalia > Artiodactyla > Lipotidae > Lipotes > Lipotes vexillifer. The sequence continues at coordinate 2,224,083 of NW_006781377.1, read as the reverse complement.
TGACCTGGGCATCTCCTTGGTCACCTTCCAAAAAATGTGGCAGGCCTAAGTGTACAGTTGATATTATCTTCCTGAGAGTCTTTATAATTGGACCTATGTAAACATGAATGTCTGGGAAATGAAGATGACCTATACCATCAGAAATGTTAACTTTACCATCAGAAGTATTCACTTATTCATGTCTGCAATTTTTCATTGTTTAGAATATTATTAAGAATTTTGTGTTATTTTTTGTTATACAAAATAACAGAATTATCAGTTATAGTTCTAGTAACTAGGAATAACTAGATATATTCCCTTTAGTTTGGGAGAGAGACCCCTTTTTATGATGATGATGTGAGGTAGTAGCGTTATTATGTCAAACCGTATAATCCTTTCTCCCTTTCTTTGTTGTTTGTGTAGCCCTGTGCTGCTTTGGGAACTGTTGTCTTGGTAGGTACCCAGGAGTTATGTGTATGACACTTTTACATTCTAATAAGGAACTTGAATTGTATGTTGGAATAGTGGTTCTCAGAACTGACAGGGCTGTAAAAGGATCTCTCCTTGAGCCAGTAATTGTCCAAGATGATGTCTTCCATTTTGTGGAAAGGTAAACTTAGAAGGTAGGAAGAGTTTCTGCTGTTTTGAGGACCAGGAGCAAAAGAAAAAGAGATTTTGGTGAAACAATAACGAATGACTTAACTGCTTCAGCTCATTTTCAACTAAGACTTGCCAGCTTAGGAGTGTACCTGCCCTGTTACCATTATTAGATTAAATGTCTCAAGAAAGGGAAGAAATGGGGAAGAGTATGGAAGAGAGACTGTTTTTGAACTTCTTTTATTTCCTTTTAGGTAGTCAGTGTCAGGAGCTGATTGGATTACAGTAAAGGCTAAACTGCTCTGAGAGACTCTGTTACTATTAAGGTTGATGTTTATTTCTCTTGTGTAATAATACAGAGGAAAACTCTTCAGGTTTGTAAGTGGCTTTGGCTTAATGTATGGTTTCCATATGTTGAACATGGTTTCTGGGTTGAACATGGCTGCTCTCACCAGCCAGGGGCAAGGGAGAAAGAACAATGGGGGCGCACACTCATTGTTTTGAGAGCCTCAGCTGGAAATAGTGCTATCATTTAGATTCATGTGTTACGGGTGAGAATTTAATCACTGGAACACACTTAGCTGGGAAATGTAGTATCTGGCTGGACAACCATGTGTTCAGCTAAAATTAGAAAATTTTATAGAAGGAGAGAAATGGGTATTAGAGAACAGTTAGCCTTTTCTGCTACTAAAGGCAGCTGGAGAAGTGCTCTCTAATTAATTCATAATTTGATATTGAAAACTGGTTTTCTGTTTTAAGAATTAGATCCAGTTGTAACTATATATCTTCCTCTGAAATGGAATTTTGAGAGCTTTGTAGTCATGATTCCTGACAGATTGTAGTTACTATAAATATTTACCTTATTAGGCAGAGTTTTTCCTCTTTCTGCTTGCTTTTGAAAACATTAAATCATGATTAGTTTTGCAAGAATTCAGTGTACTATCTTTGAATCTTGCCAGTTAACTTACTTTAAAAGGATGAAGGACTGTAGGTAAACTCTGACAGTTGTTTGAACTGCTTCTTTTAGTTTCAAAGTTGAGTTTATGATTTCTCAAGATGGAAAGTGTGATTTTTGAGGGCCTTGTAATATACACAGGTAAAAAATATCTGCGGTCATAAATTCTTTGCTTACAAGTAAAACTTATCTGATAAGTAAGTAATAAGTAAGTAATTAAAAACAGCTCTCTGTAGATGATAAGTGTAACACAATAGATACCTGTGTAAGACACAGAAAGTGGGACTCTGCTGGGGGGAGATCAAGGAAACCTTAGAAGAGTTGTATTAAAAAAAATTTTTTTTAAAAAAAATATTTATTTATTTATTTATTTGGCTGCACCGGGTCTCTGTTGCGGCACGTGGGATCTTCACTTGCGGCATGTGGGATCTAGTTCCCTGACCAGGGATCAAACCTGGACCCCCGGCATTGGGAGTGTAGAGTCTTACCACTGGACCACCAGGGAAGTCCCAGAAGAGTTGTATTTTAAAAGAAGAATTAGAAGGATATTCTTAGTAAAGGGAATAAAGAGGGTATTCAAAATCTCAGAGGTGGGAAAGAAAGTATTACGTTTAGGAGAACATATTCTGATATAAATCCTTGATTTTTGTAAATAAAAAATCATTGATGCCATGGTGCCTACATAATGTACCTAATAAAGGATACTGTTATCCTCAGCTGGAAGTTCTCTAATTTCTCTTTTTACTTTGTATCTCTTTTAAAGGCATTTATTCCTTTCAACTTTTCTGTTTATAGTTATTTGTGTAGTACTTTATAAGCTTCCTGCAGTTAGTTAGGAATTTTATCTTACTGATGTATCTGGCAAATGTCGCATTTTAAAGACAAACCCTTTCTAATTAGGTATAATAAGACTGCTAATAAAAGTATAAAATTGCATTCCACAATACCTACCTTAATATTCAATAAATATTTGCTTATTGAAAGAATAGAACCCCTTTGTTTTAGGTGCAAAAAAAAAAAAAGAGTAAGATGTTCTAGCTCCTTTCATTTAATGCGTGATAATCTACACGTCAGAACTTTTAGTTGTTGTTTTTAAATAATTAACCATGAAGTTTATTTAAGCAAGCATCCACTGGGTAAATTGTCAAAAGATTTGACAGGCACTTTGCATCTGGAAAATTATAAATAGTAAAATAACTTTTGGAAAAAATTCTTCAATCCCATTCATTAAGAAATAGAAAAAATTTTAAAAACACCATTGCTTACCTATTAATAAGTTTCTAAAATATAATTCTGAAGGACATATGTATGAAATTAATAAGGGTTTGATGAAAAGATGGAATGACAATTATTTTGAGTGTAATTCTCTTCTCCATCAAGAGAATTGGCAGATTAAAAATATGCAAGCAAATTGACAGAAGAAAAAGAAAGAACAAAAGAAAAGACAAAGAATTTTCCTAATACCAGTTAGTAGTATCATGAAGTGGAAAGTATAGTAATTTTGTATTGGAACCTGGCCGTGTTTCCCAGCAGTATTTCTTACATATAAAATGGTGATACCACCTACCTGTTAGGCTTATTTTGAGAGATTAAATGAGATTAATTATATATAAAATGTTAGCATTTGTTCCTGACACACTTTTCATCTCTGGCTTCAACCAACTGATGAATCTATTAGTAAGACATGAATATTTACTGAGAGGCAGCTACATGAAGCTTTAGGGAGCCCTGCAGTACAAGGAGATATATGGAAAATGACAGTATTCTTCCTTACTGGAGCTAGAACTTATATACATTTAAAAAGCAACTTAGAAAAGTAGGTTTGATCATGCCCCTTACTAGTAGGAAAAATATGAATTTAGAAACGTAGTTTATTTGCAAAGGTTTGTGAGAGAGTCCAGCTTTAGGACTTATTCATTAAATTAAAACAAAAACAAAACCAAAAAATACCACCATAGTATTTAAAGAATGAAAACCCCTCAAAGATTACTAAATCTCTGAGCCTCATCATGGTGAAAAAGCAGCCATTTTCTCACATTAATTATTTATCTTCAAGGTTTGTCATAATTCTTCAGACTGTCATTATTGCCAAAGTTAGAGATGAAGTCATTTATTTTGGGAGCTAGATCCACATAGAATTATCCTGTTTTCTTTTTGTAATTTTAGGGTGCAGGGTGATCCCTCACCCCTTATTTACCCTTCAGCTATGGAACTTGCTGGGCATGCTCACTTAAAATTGCGGCAAAACAAAGTGTCACTTTTCTTCCATAACCCTTCCCGTGGCCAAGTTTCTGCCCCTTAAGGTACAGATTTGATCATATAAGTTTGTTTAATAATTTGTTGATTCTTTATTTCGATGTTTTGTTTGACTAGTTTATTGAACTAGTGACGTATTGTTAAGTATAGAAAGGCTTCTCTTTGCTTAACAAAACTATGTCCATTTGATATGAGTTAAGAGTTAAGTTCTGTCTAGTTTTATAAAGCATAATAATTTACTTATTTATTTGCTTGATTACAAGATTAGGAACCAAGAGCCATTTAATTTATCTCAATGAGATTTTGCCTGCATTATTTAAAACTGTATGGTATCATGGTTCTCTAAGAGTCCCACATTTGTCAGTGTTCTTTGTCTGTCAGGAAGTGATATTCTTTATTCCTCTTAAAGCTGGGAATCCATAAGTTATGAAAGAGATACTATATTGATTTCCTGTGAAGACCTAGAAGGCATCATTTCTACATTTGAGATGCAGTCCTTTTCCCTGTCATAGCTAATTAAAAGAGATTTGTTTTTAAACGTTGCATTTTTCTGTGGTCATGGTTACAAATTTGATTTATCCATTTTATTCTGAAAGGAAGGAAAACAGATTCTCATTGAAACTATGTAAGTGGGTTCATAAAAAGTAGAGAGACTCAGTTATGATACTTTATACAAGATTTAATCATTCTTCTAAGTAGTTTTTAAACAAGGCCAATCAATATATTCAGTATTTTTCTATAGAATTGTTCTTAAAATATTCTCATAGATTATTAACTTAAAACCTGTAGTAAGGTCTTTCATAGGATATTCTGCCCGCCCCCCCGGAATTCTGAGGGTATTGGATCAAGATACTATTTAAATTACTATTTATACAAAATATATCTTAAATTGAGGGTTAAAGGTAGATTAAGAAGAAAGTATTTTTCTTATATGACCATTAAAAAGAAAATGTTAACCACAATTAAATCATTTCATTTAGTCCTAAATAATTCTTATCCTCCTGATCTAGAGTTAAGTAATCTACTTACACAAAGTTGTCTGCCCTGAACTATAACAGAATTATGGAAATCATGACTCATTCTCTTGATACCCTTATGACAGAGGTCCATCCATGAAGGTAATTTTATACCAGGACGCCTGTATCCATGAATCTCATCCATGTAATAGTAATAGTTGAGATGACTTGGTACAATCCTTTACTAAGGATTTTTAAATGTTTATTTAGAAGACACTTATTTTCCCCCTCAGGGACAGTGGTAGCAAGGATCGTGACTCATTTTTGTTTCTTGATTTTCATTTTTCCAGGCTAGCCTACTTGCTTTCTATATTTGGTATACCGCTTTCATCCTTAGAATTTTATTCACCATTGTGGGGATTTCTCTCACCCCTCTTCTGTGTAGGACCTTTGTTTTCCATGTGCTATGTCTTTTTATTGACTTATTCTGTCATTAGGGGGAGTGGACCACATTCTCTAGTAACTTTTTGAGAAAGAATATATAGGAGATGTGTTCTTTGAGACTTATGTGTGTCTGAAAATTGTCATTTTATATTTTTAATGCTTGATTGATAGTTTGGCTAGGTATACAAAGCTAGGTTGGAAATCATTTTTCTTTAGAATTTTAAAGGCACTGCTCCATTAGCTTTTTGCTTCTGTTACTACTGAGAAATCTGAAGCCATTCTTATTTTTGATTTTTTCCCTCAATGGAAGCCTGTAGAATCTGTTATTAGTTTCCAGGTGTTCTGAAATTTCACTTTAATTCCTTGATATGGATCTATTTATTATTGTTTGCTGGAATTCATCAGGCCTTTTCAATTTAGCAGCTGTTGCCTTTCAGTCCTGGAATTTTTCTTAAATGATTTCATTGGTGATATTTTCTGCCATTCTATCATTCCAATGTGAATTTTTGGATGGATACTCAAATTTTCTTCTCTCTCTTGTTTTCGGCTGGCGGACTCTCAACCACTGTACCACCAGGGAAGCCCTCAGGTAGATTTCTTATCATCAGGTCCTTTTATTGAGTTTTTCATTTTTTTCCTATCATATTCTTAATTTCTATTTTGTAATCCTTGCTTGTAGTATTCTATTCTTGACAAATAAATGCAGCATCTTTTGATATATATAGATATTAATTTATTTTTGAAGTTTTCTCCCTGTGTAGTCTGTTGCTTTGTGTTTTATTGTGTTTTTTTTTTATTTCTGTCTTCCATCTTAGACTCTTAGACTTTTCTTAGTTGCCTTTCTCTTCCTTGCCTGACTGTATATAATATGTTGTGGAAGAGTAAAAAGTTGATTAGCATATCTAATTTGTCAGTTTTGGACTTCATTTTAGAGGCTGATCTGGGTGGGCTCTTTTTGGAGAGCTCCCAAGACCTTAAGGCCTTGTGTCTTATGCTTGTTAACTACCCTCAGAGAGTAGTCTTACATTTTCATACATAGAGAGTAAGGATCGGATTGCCAGCATTCTGGGAGATTAATGGAGGAAGAAGATTGGGTTCTCTTCAGTGAGCACTCAGTCCCTCTTTTTGGTATGCTACTCTCATTTTTAACTGTGGATATTGTTTTCAGACCTCTGCTGGGATTGGGGAGAGCAGGCATTCAGTGGAATGTGATGAGGGACATCTAGGGTGTCTTACTGCTTCACAAACAGCTTTCACTGGTATTCTCTTTTTTAGTCATACCATCCTACTATTTGCTCCCTTCACCCCAATTTCCAAAGTGCTTAGTTCTTCTAGTTTCTATGTCTTTTGAAGTTTCTGCCATGTAAATCAAATTGGTTCTTAATTTATCCCCAATGCAGCTTAGAATATAGTGTTTTGGGAACTGCTGACCTAGCTACCAGTGGTTCTGCTTATTTTCCAGCTCCCCAAATCATGTAGCTATTGTCCCTTTTACTTTTCTCTTTGTTCTTGAGGATTTATGCCTTCAAAAAATACCTCCACTGTAGTTTTAGTGGGATTTGAGGGAGTGAAGTTAGGTGTTTTCAGTTTATCATCTTAGTAACCTTCTAATGTTCCTTTTCTCTTTGTGTGTATATATATATATATATATATATATATATATATATATATATATAAAATGTTGATAGTAACTTGTGTAATTAAAGTGTATTAACTAAATTAATGAAAAGTGTATTTACTTTCTACTTAATACACTGAAACCGTTTATTTAGGTTCCATGGACTTTTCAATATTCTGCATGTGCAAAGTTTTTTTTTTTCTCTTTTTTAAAAAAAATAAATTTATTTATTTATTTACTTATTTTTGGTTGCGTTGGGTCTTCGTTGCTGAGCGCAGGCTTTCTCAAGTGGGGGCTACTCTTTGTTGTGCACGGGCTTCTCACTGTGGTGGTTTCTCTCCTTGCAGAGTGCGGGCTCTAGGGCACATGGACTTCAGCAGTTGTGGCTTGCGGGCTCTAGAGCACAGGCTCAGTAGTTGTGGTGCGTGGCCTTAGTTGCTCTGTGGCATGTGGGATCTTCGCGGACCAGGGCTCGAACCCATGTTCCCTGCATTGGCAGGCGGATTCTTAACCACTGTGCCACCAGGGAAGCCCCAGAGTTTTCTAATAGTGTGATATATGATATATAAAAAGTGTAGTAGTTGACTAAACTTAATTCTCCTATAGTTCTTTTTCATTACTACTTGTGTGACCCCTGGCAAATGATTACATTCTCTGGTCATGAAAAATTTGAGATTATAGCACTATTATTTTACATGGTCATTGTAAGAGTGAAATGAAAAAATTATATGAAAAGGGCTAGTTTTATTTAGGAAGAGGTAAAACATTGAATAATCATGGAGATGTTTACCTTACATTAGAAATGCCTTCCAAATGTGTTTGCTTTCACAAGTAAGCAATGATTGGGTTTACTGACTAACCCTTCCAAAAACAAATTTCTTTTAATCTATGACATTATATAATCAAGCTGTACTCTTTCTTAGTAATGTTAAAAACTTTTAAAAGTAAATAATATATTTCTATAATTTTTATAGACATTTTTCAGACTTTATTCTAACACATATTAGCTCCTATGTAGTGCCTCTAAAAACACTTTAAAAACTGAAAAATGCCCTGCAAAAGGTATTTTTTTCCACCTTAGATTTTGAAGTACAGAGCTGTTTAGGTCAAGACTAAAAACTTAGCTGACTTCTTCTTCTTCCTAGAAAGTAAGAGTTGAGATCCTAAAAATGAAGGTTCCTAAGGATGTAGAATTTTTGGAGATTTTTGTGGTAGAAATGCAAACACAGGGAATTACTTTCCACTCACCATCTATTGAGCAAATAAATACTATTTCACACTATGAAAGTGAGTGGAAAGTGAATTAAGTTGTTTCTGTCCTTTAAGAACTCATATATAAAGATATAAATAATGAAATATGCTAAGTATAATGATGGTATATATAAAAGACCTTGAGAGAGCAATTACACCTGGTTTGGGGGTTGGGCATAGTAAGGGGAAAGGAGAGCAAGGAAGGGATTGGTTGAATCATGAATAGGCTTTACTGGGTGAACCGGGATAGTCTCCTTGGGATAAAGAGTGAATGAAACATTGGCAGTGACACCACTTACCTGAATAACAGCCTAACCGTTTTTCTTTCCTAAGTTGTTTCCGTGATGCACAGAAACAGAACCAGTGTGGCAAGGGACAGACAAAGCTCCAGTAGGCTTGGGCTGAGTGTAGTCTAGGATGTATTTTAGATATTAGCACTTCTGTGAAGTTATTTAATTTCTGAGCATGTTTCCTCAATCACGAATTGGAGATAAAACCTATCTTGTAGGGTTAATGTGAGAATTAGTTTAAACAATGTATATAAAAACTTATATGAAGGCTTGGTTTATATTAATGGACTTCCCTACTCCTTTGTCTTCTAAAGCCCCTTGCATGAAATAGGCAATCATTATATTGATTTGACTTACGTGCCTTGGGATAATAGAGAGGATATAGTAAATTAGTAGTAAAATGATTGTAGTGGCTGAAGGAGGATTGGTATAAGGAGGGAACTTAGATTATGTCTCTTATTTTGAAGTCTAAATTGGGTGAAAAGGTAGATCTTATAGCCAATAGCCAGCATCTTAGCTTGCCCGGGAAAGCTTAGACTGAGAAAAAAGTATTTAGTATTTACGTTGGAAGGTGTCTGGCGAGACGGGGGAGGCTGAGGGGGGTGTGGGGAGCACTGCATGTTTGAAGGTATATTACATAATTTAAACCTTCGTGGAACAGGCTTCCGAAAGAATCTGCTTCTTGAATATCAGCTGCTCTTCATCAGGCAGCTCTAAATGTTTTGGTTGGTTGTCTCTCCGTTAACCTTAGCCACATTCTAGTGCTCCAGTAATGTCTATCCTGTTCGAATCTTTCCCAGTTTACCTCTTGCTTTTAACAAATAGATTTGAGCCACCCTCAGAGAATCCATTATATTTTTGAAGAATTAACGTGGCTTAGATCAACTATAAACTTTTTTTCCCCTCATACAGTACTTAAAGCAGTTTACGTTATCTGGTTTACCTCAGGGAGAATAAATAAGGACTTTTTAAAAGCTGAGTATTTTTTTAACTTTTATTATGGAAAAATTTCAAATATATACAGAAATAGAATGAAATAATGAGCTCCATGTGCCCATCACTCAGCTTGAACAATCATCAATTTATGGGGCCAATCTCCTTTTTGCTCTACCCCTACCACCCCCTTACACCCTTAACGTGTTTTAATAAATACCTACATGTAGTGGTGGATAGAGACAAAATAGCACAAGGCAGCTAAATCTTAGGATGGTAAACCAAGTAAGACAAAAGGAAAAGATGGATTTCCTAGCTGATGTGAGCTATCAAGCAAACAGGTTCTTTCTGTGCTTTTGTCCTTCTCTTGATGGTTGGTTACTGTTAAAACAAATTTGTCTTATTAATACACCCACTTTCAGACTGAATTTTACCCTTTTGTTCTTCCTATTTGTTTTTTCCCCCGGGGGTGTCTACATTCTTTATTTTATTTGCTTTTCACCCATGTCAGAATGTTGGGAGGTCTGAGCCACGGCATGAAATTTAATTTGCCCTGGGACCAACCACTCACCTGGAGATGTCTTTGTGACCATCTGGACTACAGAAGAGAAGAAATTGTTTTTTTATCTTTATGGCAGATTGCTCAAAATAAGCTTTGTTGCCACTGTAGCTCTAATGTCTCTAGTCCTCCCCAGCAGTTATTTAAAATTATTGGCAAGATTCAATAATTTGATTGCAAGCTTTAACCATTCGGCTAGATTTGAGCACTTTGGGACTTAGATTCTGTGGGAAAAAACTTTAATTAGCCTTCTATAAATGGAAATTGATTATCAGGATTTAAACAACTTAACTTTCTAGAAATTATAAAAATTGGCCCTCTTTTCATGTAAAAAGTACTATAAAAGAGTGGAAAAAAAAAAAGGACCTTGAGCATAGTTTGACTTTTTTTTTTTTTTTCTGGACTGAAATGGAGGCTTTCTTTCAAGCAAATTCCCTGATGTTTGCTGTGTGTGATTTGGCTCTATCTCTGTAACTGCTAATATGTGGCATGGACTTTAAGCTGTCTGGGATCAGGATGTGCCCAAACTCTGTATTGCAAGTCGGGATTCACAGGCATTATGTTACAAAACTGGCTTGCTGCCTTCTCTGCTGTGTTGTGAGTAGCTGCATTGTTTGTTGCAGTATATGCATTAGCTGTTGTCAGTGTTCATTTTCCTGCAGGCTGACAAAGTGGGAGGGGCTTTGTTTGATACATAGCTGAGTTTCCACTGTGAGTTCTTGAGTGCACACTGGAGCCATCTTAATTACACTTTAGTGCAACTGAGACAGTGCAGCTGTCTCAAAATGGCTGCTAACCTAGTCTTTGTAGCTGCTTAGGCAGCCACTATGCCACTGAGGAGATTTGTCACATGCATCAGGACCAGAGGTAAGAACCACATTACTCTTTATCTCTGAACATTTTAATTAAAAAACATTTGAATTTTACTAAGTTTATATAGGAAGGCGAACTAAGAGCTTGCTTGTTAAGAAGTTGAAATGTTTGCTGATAGAACATTGAAGCCTCTGTTATGGAAACAGTACATAGGATGGTGAGGTCAAAGGTTAAATTCCTGTAATTTCTCACCGTCTTATGTTCTGACATTGCCAGAACAATTGATCACCACAGTAGTGCTTTTCTGGCCCTGATTAACTTAATGTTCCTTTATGTTGGATATTTTAGTTTGCTTGATATTTATTTGTAGAAATTAAAAACAATATATTATCTCAGTAGATTTTTAAAAAAGAAGCCATAAGTAAGCCGTGTTTTGCATGAAGATTGTGATTTTTCTGTGTGTGTGTGTGTGTGTGTGTGTGTGTGTGTGTGTGTGTGTGTGTTTTGGAGGTATTGTTTGGTAGCTTTTTGGGAAGAATGTTAATTCTCTGGATGTAAATCACAGTTACAAAAATAAATTTTTAACATTGTTAGATTTTTTTTTTTTTTTTTTTTTTAACTGGGTTTCAGTTCTTTCTCATTATGCTGCCTCCTCCCAGCCATCCAATTCTTTCACATTTTTGATGGGGCTAACTTTTCATCCTAACTATTTTTTGCTTAAATTGGCATTCAGATTCAGATTTTGAATTTAGAAATAGTTCACATCTTCTAGGTCTGGATACCCTTTTTCTTTGTATCTAATGTATGCTTATATAACAGGGCTGAAGTAAATCTCGGTTTTTTAGTTAAGTGATATGAACTTTTGATGTCCACCTTATCTTAGTTAAAATCTGTGATATATTTAAAAGTAATGACTCAATAATTTTGTAAATTTAGTTTCAAAATTTTCAAAAAGCTTTCTTAACATTGTTCTGAAGTATCAATAGAAAAGTTTATTGAGATATTGTAAGTCCATAGTGACCCAGAAAGTAGGAGAATGAAATTTTTATTCACGTGTTATTTCAGATAGCAGAACAGTTAGTTATAATTAAAGCACTGATGTTTGAATCGCAGTACTTAATAAAATTTTTTCTAAATGGTATTGTGCATTCCTCTAGCTTTGTCAATAGAGTATTATGAATATATCCCTGACTAATATGACATAGAACAGTAGGTTTTGATCTTTCTAAATACAGAAACTTTTAAAAGACAGCAACTTTTTGCACCTTAAATTCTTATGAAGGACCCCAGAATATTAAAGGGATATATGTATGGTATTTTATTATTGTGTAATTATTTTATAATGTAAAATTATAACATATACTTATTAATTTTCTTAATAAAATGAGAAAAATTAGGCTGTTACGATGAAAATAAAGGTTTGAAACCAGATCATGTATGACAATTATGATCTTATTATTAGTGTCAGGATCTAGGTCACTTAATTGTAGACATCCAGGCACTAAGGGACTATGGAATTCAGTTTGAGAAGTATTCTAGAACATATATTCTTCATGTTCTTTTTTGACTTACAAATTTTCATGAAGGTAGTATATAAGTTCTATATTTACATGATTTAACAGTTTAAAATTGCTGCCTTGCCCCGAAATTGTGTTTTTACTTGTTCTTATTTTAAAATTCTTTTAGCAACATTATTGTTTTTCCTAAGTTAATCAGTATTTATTTGTTTGGTGGCCTAAAATGTTTTTGGAATAATTAGCTCAGTTTTATCAACAGCTGTAGTATGCTAATTTTACTTCCATTAACTTATTACTTTGTAACATTGTTAGGACTATTTTGTGTGATATAGTGGATTCTCATAATCTGAACATTTCTTTATATAAATGTATATAGGAGCTTGCTCCTGAAAGGGAAAAAGAATAACAAATCCAATATGCGTGACAAATCCAATATATGTGAGAGGTTCTATCCATCGTGCATTTCACTTCATTAAGGTTGTGCCCTAGACTGAGTATGACACAGGAAAGTGAATGTACTGTGACTCTAATCACTCTTATTTTTTTTGCCTCTCATAGTATGAACAGCTCACTGGATTTCAAAAATTGCATACCATGTAAACCAGCTACTTGGTTTGATATTCTTTATTGCTGGAGAGAAACTGGCCAGGTTGAAATTATTGATCAATTTATGTTAACCTTCAGAGTAGGACCTCAGGGAAATTTTAATGATCCATTCTTCTTGCCTTCTATTGTGGACTGTAATATTTACATCCACCCTCCCCTCCACAAGATGAATCCACTGATTATTACTTATACATGGGGAAACACCAACACTCTTTGGTTACTCAGGATGTTATTGCTAATTCTTTTAGTGCCATGTTGCATTTTTGCAACTATAAACATAAACTAGACCTCACTGGGATTATTACTTTTGGGGTTGGTGACAGTTTTCAAATTTTCTATGCTGAATTCCAGGTTAGCTATTACGCTGAATAATTGAGGGCATAAGAAATCTGGGTGCTGGGTAATTGAGGTGTTAATGTTATTATTTTGTGACTTCTTGTCCTCCCCATTTGTTTACCCTTTTTCACAAGCCATTTCAGTAGCATAAACCTTTAAGAGAAATGTTGAGGTAGTGGAAAGAACACTGACCAAGAGTTCAAATCAAACTTTGAATTCTATTTTTGCTACCCTTTTCTTATATTGGCCAACTCATTCCATTTTCTGACTCTCATTTCCTTATGTACAAAATGGAGGAAAAAAATCCTAGCTATTTGGCAAGGATATGTTGAAGATTGGTTTATATAATGTTTCTGAATAGTACCAGGAAATACTCTACAGATATCTGGCATGCTAATTTTCCAGTAGTGTTTGAATGCTCTTCAGTTTCTTTGCTTCTCAGATGTCATATACTTTATCAGATGTGATTGGATCAGGGAATGTGGTATGTTTAGAAAGAATGGGAAATTTCTCATAGAACTCATGTTCAGAAGCAAGAAGTAGCAAGAAGGAGAGCTCATGCTTAGAAGCAAGAAGTAATTACCAAGCATCCACTTGGTAATTGATATATTCATGTTTGCACTCCTGGGTTCTACTCTGTTAAATAAATTAGCCATCCTTTGCTGTATGTGGGTAGTGGCAGATGTGTTTATTAAGTAAAGCCAATATAGAATGTTGTCATTACAGAATCAGAGTAGGAGAAATGTTTCAGTTCTAGTCTGGCTGAGTAGTCCAAATATGCAGTGAGAAAATAACTTCTCTAAAGAGATGATGTGAATTCAGGGCCTAGAGTTTTATATGTTTCAGTACAAATGAGAATCTTTACAGTATAGTTCTTTCAGTGGCCACAAACTGGCAGCCAGCAGATTTCTTTGGTCCTTTAACCACTGCCGTATTTCTCTAGTTAACATTTAAAGTTGTCCGATTTTACACAAAAATCTGCATGTCTCATCTTTCAGAAAATAGAATATTGGGCAGTGCTAGAAATATATTTTTGCTTGAGAAAAATTACCTACAGTTGAGTAGCTACTGTCTCCTTCAGATAGGGCCTACTCCACGCAGCTGGTCCTCTTCATTGATTCTGGGCCCCTGAGAGTTGTTCCTTTTAAATCCCTATCCTACTTACTTGACAGATTGTTGGCAACCTTTAATATCTAAAATACAGCTTCTCATCCAGAAGAAAGTAAACATAAGTAAAATCTAACCTACCCCACTTGGTAGGAGAGATAGCATATATAAAGTCAGCTTACTCTTTAGAAGATATGGCACATTGCTAACGTTTTTCTTGTCCTGATTTTTATATTAGAGTACCATTGGTGGCTGATTGAAGGAGATCCAGTGACATCGGGAAAAACTGACAATTGGTTGAAAGTGAGGCGATTAAATAAATACAAACTAGAAACCTACAAGTTCCTTGAGGTCTTTTAATGTGATAATAAATTCTCTTTTCTTTACATGTTATCACTATTAAAGACATCACTATTTATTGACTTGATGTTCTTAGTGATGATATTGAATAAAAAAATGTTAAATTATATTCAAGATGTGCAGTTTCCTGAACAGGTAAATGAAATGAACTTTATAAAAGATTTTTGCCTAAATTGATTGAGCTAAGAAATTTTAGCACTTAAAATGAGTAAGTTCCTAAAAGAAAGTGTTCTTAACTGCACTAGACTAGATAATTTCAGAGGCTGTTATTTTTGTTAAAATTTCACTTCTGTTTACAAAACATTGACCATCTCAACTATGTGAAGACTACCTTCATGATCCGTGAAATGTTGGCGGTGTATAATAATGATCTGATTTAAATTTGAGTTCCACATTTTCCAGAGTAAAAGCCAGCTTCTTAGCATTCATGTAATACCATGACATAGGCAACTCTAGGGAAGTGCTAAAAGAAATTTACTCATTTTTGGAAAATGGCTTTCAAATTAGAGAGAAAGCTTTAGCGAAAATTGAAAAACCAGTTAACTTGCATAGGAAACACTGATGGGCTCCCCTGTTTTCCACTTCTTACACTCCCGAAAGAGACAGTGATTTGGGAGAAAGCTTAAAGTTTATTCAAAGAAGGGATTTTTAATAAATTGCTCAGGTTAGAACTTTCACTAAGTGTTCTCATTAGTAATTTGTAACAGTCTGTTATTGGACATTAATGTGTGAATATGGAGATGATGAAAATAGTGCTTATTGACTCAACGAATCGTTGAGTTTAATGAAGGAGGGAGTTTAACACCAGAGAAAAGAGTTGCTTCTGCATCTTCCTGAGGGCTTCTACCTTCCCTGCTGAAGTAAACCAGGCACTGCTGCCCAGTGGAGTCATCTGACTGGTGTTTCTTTTGCTGACATACAAGTATCATCACATGCAAAGTGGAAAGTATTAGTATAGAAGTCAGGAAATGATAGTTCTGGTGCTGCTAGTGAGTAGTTGTGTAGTTTGGATAAATTATTTAAGCTCTTAATGCCATTCTGTGACCATTAAACAAGGGAGGTGGTTAGACTACAGGGAAGAACACGAACTTTGGAGTCAAGATGAATTCATGTTCTTCCACTCACTAGTTAGAAGTTTATATGAAAAGTGTATAATAGTGCTCAAAGTATAATGGCTATTTATAGTAAGTGCTCAATAGGTCTTATGCATTATTTTTTATGGGATGAGGCTAGTTGCTTATTTTCAGAACTTTAGTTTTCTTATCTTCAAAATGGGGATAAAGTACCATACAGAGTTGATACTGGGATTTAAATGGGCATAACAAAGTACCTAGTGTATGTGTGATACAAATTAAGTGTGAGTAAATTGGTTATTTTTTCCTCACAAGGTTTCCTCCAGCACAGATTTTTTTTTTCTTTGTTTCTTTTTTCAATCATTATGAAATTGCGGGGTGGGGGGGAATCTGGGGTACTGGATACTTTAGAAAAGGATCTTTAGGGAGAGGGGATTGTTAGGGACCTGGCTGATAATACAGTAAAAATGCCCGAGAGCAAGGTGTTTAAATCTCAAATTGAAGACTTTAAAGAACCTAAAGGGGACAAAACAAGAATTCTTATTTGTGCTAGGGCAGCATGACAGAGTGAGAACAAAAACGGACTGTGAATTGATCAATTGATTCAACAAATTTAACAAATATTTATTATGCCCCTGTTATTTGCCAGGCACTGTTTTGATGGCAGGCACACAATATCCCTTGCCCTCAAGGAGTTTACATTAGGGCAGGGAAAAAAGGAAGAGAGAAGTAAATATGAGATGCTTAAAATGCTGAGAGATTGAGAATGCTGGGGGTAGGATGGGATAAGCAGTGCCTAGGTGAGCCCTACTCAGAATGTGTTCTGTGGATCAGTTCAAGGTCACTTCTCGTCAGTTCATCTGTTCCTGGTTCTCCATTAGATAACTGAAATTAAGAGTGTCTAGAAAAAAAAAAGTGTCTAGAAATTTTACATCAGTCTAATAAAATAATTTTATATCAGTTAGATCAAATAAGAAAAAGGCTGGGCTTCCCTGGTGGTGCAGTGGTTGGGAGTCCGCCTGCCAGTGCAGGGGACGCGGGTTCGTGCCCCGTTCCGGGAGGGTCCCGCATGCTGCGGAGCGGCTGGGCCTGTGAGCCATGGCCGTTGGGCCTGCGCGTCCGGGGCCTGTGCTCCGCAACGAGAGAGGCCACAGTAGTGAGAGGCCTGCATAGCGGTGGGGGCGGGGGGGAGGCTTAATTTATATGCCTTTTTTTCCACATAATTCATTTTCATTGTATTTTACAAGAATATTGGTATGTAATGGATTGGAAATAAAACAATGGGTCTTTACCATTGTTAGTTTGAGAAACACTCAGCTAGATTGGTAACTTCCATTGTTGGCACTTAAGCAGGCTGTAGAGAATTTGAGCTTCTTATGATTAATTCATTGTGAGGGGCTTGTTTAACTTATTTGACTTTCAAAAACAGTATCTAAATACTTGTTATTAACATTATATTTTCTGATGGACTAAAGGATTTTAGGTCCTTTGATTTTAAAATACTTTTATTCAAATAGTTGGGTGTATAAAGTAGAAAGAGAGAAGGAGGAAGCAAAATTAAAAATGGAAGGAATACAATACTTAGATGATTTCCAACTCTGAGATTTTATGATCAATTGTTTTGGTATAAGACCTTTCCTCCCACAAAGTGTTGCTTATACAGGGTCTACTATATGAAGTTACACCATCTTATTATGCATTTGTCCCTGTCCCTTCATCTGCCGCTGGTGGGGCACAGATCCTAAGAAGAGAGTATAGTTGTTTGAGGAAATCTACTACTGCTTATCAGAGATAATGTGGGTAACATTTAAGATTATCCACATATTAGAAGTCCACCAATTCCTGTTGATATGTAACTTTATCATTCCCCTATCTAGGGCCTTATTATCCTTATTGTGTAATAGGGATAATTTAACACCTATGTTTTAAGACAGCTGAAAATAAGATTAAAAAATAAGGAACATATTTTGGATAACCCCTAGTTAGCGTATTAAATACTTTTCATTTTATTACCATTTTAGATGTGGCACTAAACTAGTTTCGCATTTATTATTTGAAAATGAAATTTAATATATTTAAACTCAATAAAGTAGTGGAAAAATAGAAGTGGAGGTATAGAACTCTTTAATAGTAGGTCATAAAGTAACTATAAAAAAATTTTAAACAGGACTTTCATTAATAATGATTCAACTCTTGCCCAGTCAGATCTGGCCAATTAAAACAATACACAAATGATTTAGGTTCAAAATAGAACATGCCACACAAAATATGTTCTTGTGTAGATATTTGTAATATAACATACCTGAGTTTTGATATTCAGTGCATGCTTTAGTAGTATTAACTAGTGGTAAATATGTTGAATTATTTAAACATCACAACAGTGGTACCTGAAGATGTATTGTCCTGTTATATTTGGTGAAACATAAAGCAATTTGGTTCTAAGGACACATCTATTTAATGATCATTTACTATTTTAGTGATTAGTTAAATTTGAAAGGCGGCTTTAGAGTAGAATGAGGACAGCTTTTAGCTAATATGAATTATAGTTTATATTTTTAATGATTGTTAAAAATAGCAGTCGTTGGATTTATGTAATTATATTGGCCCATGCCACAAATAAACTAAGGCTTTTGAATATCTTTGGGGGTTAAAAATATTTTTGGTGGGGTGGAGGTGGGATTTCAGTTATATAAGAACTACAAGTTGATTTTTTCTTATTACCTGGATTTTAATCATATTAATAAATAGATAACCAGATATATTCTAGAACCAGTCAGTGCCTGTTGGGGAACGAATGGGGGAGGGTTTACTCAGCAGTATTCTTCTTTAGTTTGGTCATGAAATGAGGACTGCTTTATGTAAATTGTTCTTTCTGGCGCCAGCTAGCTGTAACTGCAGTCTGGCTGTACTAGGGCAGCAAATAATATGTGTCATGGATTTTCTGTTTGGAATGTATAAGAATGCAGCCTTTTGGACTGAAAGAGCAGAGTTGATGCATTAGAATAGGAATACTGAGACCTGAACAATTGCCAGTGAATATATGGAATAGTAAGAAGCTATAAGCCTTTTAAGTTTCTATTCTGCTTTTACAGATTCATGCCTATTGATACTATTGGGTAATATGTGGGAGGTACCTAACTGCACACAGTTGCTGCAGACCTAATAGTTGGCAGCATAGAAAGCCATACAAAAGAATTCTGATTCTAGGCATCTTCACTTGCAGCAGTCCTTTGGAAGATGTATGTTGAGTGTTCTGTGAGCTTCATTGACACGCTGTCTGATGTCTTCTGGCTTTTGTGGCTGATGGGATGTTTGCTGCACAAACTGCATAACAGATGTGAACCACTGTTTGAAAGGAATTTTAATATGTAGCCAATCTACTGTATTCCTATTACTATTATTATTTTTAATGAATATGTACCAAAAGAGGAATTCAGGCTCAAAAAGGCTGATCTAGAAATCTGCATTAGCTTTTAATGCTTATACAGATGAACTGAGTAGCAGTGGTTAATAGAAGAGGAAGTCTTTTTCACAGTATCAAGCTGCCCACAGGTAAGAGATTCAGGTCCTTTTTCTGTGATAACCCTTCTGCCTTCCCTCCCTCCTCAGGCCTTACATCTGTCTTTCACCTTTGGGAAGTTTTTCTTTGTTTTAGTTTTAGTAATACTAGGATTACTAGATTGTTTAATGTTAATTTTCAGGAGATTCTGAATGTCATATTTGGATTTGATTTTTTAAAAAAATATTATTTTCGTCTTCTCTAATTTTCCTCAGGTTTGAATTGAAATTAACAGTGGGTGTCATATGTGAACATTACTCATGCATACAATATATTCACATTACATAGAAATCAGTTTTAGGTCTCTCTTCATTATAGTCCTGTTACTGTGTTCTCCGTTGTAGTGACACCAACTGGTACATATGGAGCGGTGACATTTTGTAACCTTACTAAACTATAAAGTTTTAGTTTAAATGTATCCCTTTGACTTCATCAAAATCAGAATGCTTATGTTTTTACAAGGGGCTCATTGGCATACATTAGATAATGTATATATATATGTGTATATATATATATGTGTGTGTATATATATATATATATATATAACATGGTCAAGTTTTCCCTACCACCCTCATCGTTTCCATTTCCACATATTTAAATGTATCACCATTTTACAAAGTGAATTTAAGAATTTAAAACTAACATGAGTGTATTAATTAGAAATTCCATTGAATCTAATATTTTATTTCTTAAGGTAGGTGAAAGGTACACAGGTATTTGTTATATTATTCTTTTTTTGTATGTCTGAAAAATTGCATACAAAAAAATCTCATTGAAATAAAAATAAAGAACTATATAAAATAAAGAATGTATAATCATTACTGTAAAGATATGAAGATTTATGTTTATAAAGAAATACATACTGATATCAGTATGGCCAATGATAAAATATATTACTGATTGATCTAATAATTTTAGGGGGATGAGAGTGGGGAGGTGAGGAAGTTGGATGAAATGAAGGATGGTAGTTTAGAGGCTACCACTCTAGTGGTAGTTTGAGAGGCTAGTTTAGAGAAGTGGAGGAAATGAATTAGATTAGGCAGTTCTCTGCCTTTGCCTTCTTCTCTGGGAGTTAAATAGCAGGTTCTTTCTGCAAACTGAAAGTGTTAGTTTTAGGTGGGACTTCAGTTCTCTAGATTCTGAAAGGTAGCTCGTCATTTGTTACTACTGTGTAGTTGAGTACTTAAAAAAAACTAGAGGCCGGCTGTGATAGAAGGCACACTCATGTTTCAGGGGCATGAACTATTTCCTGTCGCCCTTTGACAATATTGCTTGGGATTTTTAAAATGATTGTTTTAATGTATGTTCTGTTGAAGTATAAAAATGTATGCTTGTGGGTGTATTTCCTCTAAGTAAACAAATTCACTAGTATTGGAGAAATGCTGATAGTAGAAATATATCAATTTCGATTAATGTGCTTGGATGGAAGAATGAGGTTGGATGTGTTCTTCTGGTGTGGAGAGCATGGTTGGGAAATATTTTCAGACTTTTCTTGAGCCATTGTTTAGGAGAATATTGGGCTGGGAAGATGGTGGAAATAGACTGACTGGTTTATATATATAGGTAAAGAGGCAAGGAGTTGTTAGACCAAAAAACAGAGGAATTTATTGATTGGTATTAGAGTTGGGGGTCATAGAAGAGAAAGATGATGGAAAGTAAGACAGAGGAGTATTCTGTCTATAGAGAAATAAACCTAAAAGGAAGCAGGTAAGACAAAAAAATAAAGGCCATGAGCATAAAGATGTGTAGTCTTGGAGACTGCTGAGGTTGAGTGTGCGTGATCCAAAAATCTGGGGGATAAAATTTGAATTTTTAGTTTTTGTGTTCCTCTTAGGCAACAAAATTTATTTGGCAAGCAGTGTAGACTTATGAAATCTTCAACGTGAAATGGACCTAAGTGATCTAGTAGTTCTAACATCACACTTTGCATGGGAATCTACTGTTTGGTATTTCTGACAGGTAATTATCTAGTTTCTGCATCAACCTTTCTAATGACAGAAGAGAGAGGCTCTAATTTCTTAAGGCAGTTCCTTCTTTTGTTGGATATCTGAAAAAAATGAACATTTGCAGATTTTGAGACAAAATTGGCCTTTCATTGTTTTGTTCCTGCCCTCTACCTTGTGTCTGTCTCTTTCTCTGTGTATCTGTCTTTTTTACATGACAGATCTGCACTATTTAAAGAAAGCCATTAAAATTCCCTTGTGTTTTCTAGGCTAAATATCCTCTGTTTTCCAACGTTTCCTCATACACTACATTGTTCTAGGTCCTTCTTTAGCCTGGTCATCCTCTTGTTTATCCTGCTGTTCTTAAAAGTCTCTCTTTATCTGTGATGCTCATAAGTAAATGTATTACTAAAAAATGTCCCTTTCCTCCGACTGTGTACTTCTGTTCTGCAGTTTAACTTTGCATTGACATTTTTGGCAGCCTCCTCCCACTGTTGAATTTTACTGAGTTTGCGGTAAGTTAAAATCCCTCAGTCTTTTTCATGTATTCCATTGATAACATTTAATATACTTAAATATTTGAACCAAGAGTATTACCTTATATTTGTAGTTATATTTTCTTCATGATTTCTAGTATTGTTTATTATGCTTTCTTTAGATTCTCCTTGCTATATTTTCCCCCTTTTAGTAGTCTTTTCAAAGAACTGTCTTTTGGTTTCATTGATTGCTTGCTGTTTTATTGAGTTTCCCATGATAATTTTCCATTTTTATTGTAATTACTTGCTTTGGGTTTATAACTTTTACTAGCATTTTTGAGTTTGTGCTTTTTTATTAATACATGCATTTAAGGTTTTCTCCGGAGTATCATTTTAGTTGAATTCCCTGGGTTGTATTTTGTTAATACTTTGTCATTTTTATTATTTTTACCACTGATTTCCTCCTTAATCCAAAGTTGTTTTGTTTTTCTTCTTTTTTTAAAAAAAATTTCTAAGGCGATAACTTTCCCTCTCACTTCATTATTGTTTATCTAAATGTATTATGTTATGGCCAGAGAATGTGGCCTTGTGGGAATTTTTTTGGGGGGTGGTCTTGGAATTTATGATTTCCTTGTCACCACATGCACAGTCGATATTAATGTATGTTGGTTTTGTTCATAAAAAATTCGTATTCTGGGTTTTTTGGATATACAATTCTATTTATTTTTCTGTTTTTCTAGCATGTTAATTGAGAAATGCATTTTTTAATATTACTTTTGTTTTTATCTGTAGATTTTAGAAAAAGGTGTGTCTTTGTGGATTTATTAGTCTTTTCCTGAATTTTTAAAAACGTGTTTTTTCTTTATGTGATTTGAAGTGATATTATTTAGATACATCAAAGATAATGTTTCTAGTGGATTGTACCATTTATTAATTAGAAATATCATTTTTGTCCCATTACTTGATTTTCAATTTGAATTTTTTTTAATATGTTACATATAGGCTTTATATGTATACTTAACTTTTTCTTTTGTATTTTTGGTTAGCATTTGCCTCATGTATCATTTTTCACCTCTTAGTTCTCAACCTTTTATGCTATTTTAAGGTATGTCTCTTTTTTATAGCACATATTTGATGATATTTATGTTTTACCCAGCTTGAAACCTAAGTTATTTTTAGATGATAGTTTTTTTTATTTTTGTGCCATATTCCACAATCTCTAAGTCCATTAAATCCCATTTTGTAATTATCTTGGATTTTGATTCCAGAATATTTGTTTTAAAGATGGTGGGTCCTCAGTTATTTCAGTCTGCCCATGAGTTTTACTTGTTTTATGGAGCATTGCTGTTTCCCTTATCTGAGTTTCTTCCTAGGGCCTTTTGCTGTCTTGAGTCTGTAGTATATCTTTATATAATTATGTTAGCAATAATCTGTTTCCTCAGACGTAATACCTTTAGTTTTTCTATCCTTGTTGATTTTCTGGCAATAGGATTCTAGGCTAAAAAGAACTTTTCTCCTGAACTTTGAAGATATTGTTGTTTATTTTAGCATTCAGTATTGCTGATGACAAGTCTGATGTCAGTTTAATTCTTATTCCTTTGTAGTTAAAAATGATTTTTTAAAAAACTCTCTCTAAGATATTAGTATTTATTCATAATGGTTTTCTGAAATCTTAACACAGTATGTCTAAGTGTTAAAAACTTTTTTTTTCTTATTTTAATTTAGTCTGTTTTGGTAATTAGTAGGCCTTTTCTATGGCAAACTTTTTTTTGGGGGGGGGATCTGTGAATTTTTTTCTTCTCTCCTTTTTTTCTCAGTTCTTTTTTTCTATAACTCCTCTTTGGTGAAAGTTGTTGCTTCTGGGTGTATCCCCTATGCCTCCTTTCTTTCTGTTTTTCCTTTGTATAATCCCTACCCACCCACCCCCACCCTGAATTTTTAATTGATTGTACTCATTTTTGTGTTTGAGTTTTCCTATTTTATGTTGGGTAGATGCTGACCCAAGTGATTGTGAAGGAGGTGGTACTTGCTGCTCATGGCATATGCTGGGAATTTGTGTTTTGAATGGTAGCCTTCCTTCCCTGTCTCTTCTGGGTTTGTGTGGGTCACTACCCTTTCCACATTCATAAATGTCACTGCTGCCCTGGTTTAGCATTAGCATGAAAGAGATTGGGGGAAGTGGAATGAGCTTAACTGTTAAGATAAAAATCACATGAATGTGTTTTCATTTTAAAATTGAAACTGATATAGCAAGTCTAAGTGAAAGTCTATATATTCTACTGTCTTCTCCCTAAGTGAACTGCTGTAACTAGTTTGGCATTTATCCTTCAAGACTTTGAAATATCACTTGAGATATTTCAGAGATTATATATTGAGATATATAAATGTTTAGAAATATATTATTTTGCATTTTAAAACATAATTGCATAAAAACTGGAAACACTTATTGACTACTTATATGTCTGAGAACTTTCTACTTACGTTCTCATTTAATCCCCATAACATTTTTATGAGGACAGGCATTATAATAGTCTCAATTTCGTAGATGAGGATACTGAGGCAAGGAGAGAATAAGTATCTTGGACAGGTAACTTAACAAGGAAGCGATCATACCATATTCAAAGAGGTATGTCTGGCTTCAGTGTTTGTACTGTTAAGTACTGTGAATTCTGTAGCTGCTTATACACTTAATATTCATGCCTTTAAAAGAGATCTACCACATTCTTTACTTTTCTTAGTGTTCTTTATTCTTTACTGTGGATGCTGAAGTATTTTTTTTTTAACTATTAGTGATGGCTGTTAAATTTGCGTGTTTGCTAGTACAGTGCAGCAGAAGGTATCCTGATACATTACCTTTTTAAAACATATTATTAGTGTATTTAAGATACATCTCAAAGTGTCTTTGGTGTGTCAAAGTGATGCACAGTTCCTGCTTATTTGCCCCTGAAAATAGTTATGACAGTGAAGTCTTCTACCAGCAGTGTATGATGCTACTCATTGCTGTACATTATTGCTAACAATGAGTAGTTGCCAATCTGATGTAAAAAAAAAAAAAAAAAGTATTTTCTCTTTGTTTTGTCTTTCCCTGATTATTTTGAAGTTGAACATTTTTTGTAACTTTTTTTAATGAGTTACTTGTTTGATTCTTTTTTTACTTTTCTTTTGAATTTTTTGTCCTTTTTATTCACTAATGTTCTTTTTTATTCTGGGAACGAATTCCATATCACTATGCTTTTTTTTGTTTTAAACTGGGAGCGGCTCCTCTGCCACTGCGGCTGTGCAGTAGGCCCGCCTCCCAACCCCGGCCCGCAAGCCCCAGCTATTCCGTGGCGCAGCCTGGAGCTGGCCACCTGCAGCCCACCAGCACGTGCGAGGCACCCGGACTGAGTGCAGTGCCCGGTGTGCACGGAAGATCTGAAGATCTGAAGATCAGCAGATCAGCACTCACAGAAGACAGGGCGAGCAGAGGAGGGAAGGAAGGTCCAGCTAGGAAGAGCTGGAGTGCAACCCCACTATGTTTTTTATCTTTCACGTATTTCTCAAAATGTGTGGTTACTTGTAGTACTTTTCTGTGCTTTTGATATTTTTCTACATTGAGTCATATACCCAACATAGTTCTAATATTTCACGTATTTTCATAGCTTCGTGAATCTTTTTCTTATATGTTAATGTTTCCAGATACCTTTCTTTCTTGCTGTTCTGAATTAAATGTTTTCTTCTTTATATCTTTTTTGTTTGAGCTCTTACTGCTTTGGTCAGGATTTCTAGAACAATAAATGTGTGAATATAGTATTATACTTTTGTTTTTGCCTTTAGTGGAAATGCTTATGGTGTTTTACTACTAAATGTGAAGTTTCCTGTTGGTTTGAAGTAGCCACTATCAGCTAAAGGAGCAATCTTTATGTTCTTAATTTTCATTTTTATCAGTAAATGAGTCTTGAAACACATTCAATGCCTTTTTAGGTTCTGTTGAAAAATGACAGTTAATTTTTAGGTTGTTAATACATTTCTGAATGTGCTTAATTTTTTAACTATTAGAGGTGTTTAAAATGGAAAAACAGTGCAATTTGGGGTAGAAAATTTCTCATTTAGTATTTAACCAGGCCTACAGGGATAGAGTACTTTGATGAGAATGTATAGTTTTTTGTCTCTGGGCCTTCAAGATCTAGCATAGGAAGTCTCAGACTTCCTATGTCTTTTCCTGCAGACTGGGGCTATTCTTTGCACAGTATATTATTGAGTCAGTTGTTATGTCATTAACAGTGAGGTGGCTAATCACATTTCTTCTGTTCTCCAGTAGAATAGCTTCAGACTCTTTATTCCAACATTTAAAAGATGATAAAAAATTTCCTAGAGAAATATAACAAATATTTGAAAATACCAAAATAAGGTCTTTGATTCTGAATTTGTGAACCCTTGAAAAGAGCTTGGTGGTGTATTGCATTTATCATTTTATTTCTTTGGGCTTTTTTTTTTTATCCCCCACCTCCTTTTTTTCCCCTTTCTTTCCTTTCTTCTTTTTTAAATTCTGGAGGCTCTAGGCTCAGTTAAATATTTTAATGTGGCAGACAGCCAGATTTCCAGTAGCCCTGAACTCAGCATGTTGCTGTTTCTAAGCAACTACTTGTGAAGTCTTGCGGATGTAACTAACTGAATTATAAATAGGGTTATGAGCAGAAGTGCAATTGAAATTGAGATTGGTAAGAAAGGCATACTCTTTTTTCCCTCCCATTTAAATTTGAGTTATTCTTTATGCAGAGTCAGTTTTTAGAAATCTGGCTCATAAAACTTGGGTGTACTAACCCTATCAGGAAGACAGTAAGGGCTCTGTAGAGGTCTTATTTGTAATCACACATCTGAAAGCCTTTTTTTGATTATTAGGATTAAATAGTCTATATTGGAGAGATGGCAGTTAATGGAAAATAGAGTACTTCTCCTAAGTTTCATGGTCATTCATGTGGAAAGATTACCACACATAGTATTACTGCCTATATTTTTTTCCCACATTTATGTTAAAATCTACATGTTGTAACACTTAAATTTTGGGTATATATATATATATATTTTTTTTCTTTTTTTCTGCGGTACGTGGGCCTCTCACTGTTGTGGCCTCTCCCACTGCGGAGCACAGGCTTCGGACGCGCAGGCCCAGCAGCCACGGCTCACGGGCCCAGCCGCTCCGCGGCATGTGGGACCCTCCCGAACCAGGGCACGAACCTGCGTCCCCTGCATCGGCAGGCGGACCCTCAACCACTGCGCCACCAGGGAAGCCCTTGGGTATATTTTTATACTTTTAGTCACATTGTTTCTTTAGTGTCTTAAAAATTGTCCTTTAATAGTGACCATGTAGACATTTGATAAATGCATGAATACACCAAGCTATCTTAGCCATTTCTCAGTAGAGCAGTGGACTTTAGAGTGGAATTTATTAAAATTTTATTTAAGAATCAAAATATAAGTATTCTCTCAGGTCTTCTAATTTGTTTTCCATTTATTCCAGATGGAGAACTTTAGACCTAAAGATTTAAAATGATTTGCCTAACCCAAATCTCTCCAATCTGTGTTTTTTCTGCATTATTCTCTTACTGATACAGATCTAACAGCTTTTTTTTTTTTGCATTCATGTTTTATCAGTTTATACGAAGTTTAATTGTATTCTGTAATTTAAATTAGAAACATACAACTGAATTCAGTAACAAGCACAACTAATATGAACAGATTTAGATGAGAGTAGAAGAACATGAGATCTCAGTATGCTTGTGGTTATCAATTGTATGTTCATAGAATGTGTGGAAAACATCAGCTCATTTGGTCTGATGGTTAAGAGGAGAGAGGCTAAGAGAGTTTCCAAAGTATAGTGATTTTTGGTCAGATCTGCAGATTTTTTTAGGTTCTGAAAGAGGAAACATAGTGATAATCCTTGATTTTGGGTAAAGGAACTCTGTATTTTCTTAAAATACATCACAAACTTTTGATAGTAGCTTCTGATAGCCCAACCTGTATTAACTCAGCTTTTTAGGAACATTTGCTTGAAGCAAGTAGATTATATTCTCATGCATTGTTTGCCAGAAAGATTTCAGACTGGGAACGTAATTTTTCTTTTTTTGCTCCCTGGGGGGGTGCTGGTCCATTCTGAGTTGTATGCCCAGGAGAGATCTTGTTATCAAAAGCATAACTTTTTTTTTCTCAAATTCTAACTGAGGAAAGATACAGATTTGCAGACAAGATCAGCTCAAAAAGTTGTGGTAAATAGAATTTTAGTTAGAGCTGCAAAGGGATAACATACTAGCAATATTGCTTTGCTACAGAAGAGAAAAATTATAGGTACAAAGAAGAATTTGAGTTTCCCCTGGGATATGAAAGAAGATTAGGTTTCTTCTTTTAGTTTAGTTATATTTGTTATTAAAGTTAGACTTCTGTACCCATAGGCCAGGGCCACAAGAACATCTGGTTCTCAGCTGACATTTTAAATTCCTGTGGGTTGTTGGAGGGGAGGGTCTACAGATGGGGCAGAGAATGGAGAGATGGAGGGTGATGTTTCTGGAACGTATCTAAACTTGTCCAGGGCATTTTAGTTGCTGTACTAATTTTTAACACTAAGGTGCCATTGATTATTCAGTCCCCCCCAAAATTCCTATTGGTGTGTGATAAAATGTTTACTTTGAATAATATTCTGCAAACCTTATGCTTTTTCTGTTCTCTTGAAATGAAACTGGCTAGTGTAAGTAAAACTAAAAAGTATTATAACTGCTTTAAATAATACCTAAGAAAATATGAAGTGCTGAGGTGTATATCCAAAGGGATATTTGACTTACATATCTGGAATTATAAAATACTTTTTCCCACTTTTTGTGCCTTGTTATCAAATTTTGACCCCTTTGTTATATTCTCCCCCACTAATTGTAACTCATAGGTTAATTCATACTGCTTTCCTTTGTGATGAGGATCATAGTTTATTTGTTCAGATAAGTAAACAAGATCTATGTACATATAATATTTAAGTTATCTTAAAGATGTGAATACAGTTGTAGTTAGATCTGTATATCCAAGTCACATGAATACAACGTTAAGAAAAGTGAAGACAATAAGCTGTTACTTTTCATTCAGACCAATGTTTAAAATAATAGTATTTATGTTTTTAAAGGCATGGTTAAACTTAATTTTAAAATCTAGCTATCTTTAAATGTCTAGATTAAAAGGATATACTACTCAATAGGTTGCTCATTTGATGTTTCTTCATCCTTCACAGGAGCTTTTTGTTACTTAAAACTGTTCTGTGTTCTTATATGTTTTAGAGACATTGTTTCTAAGCTTTATTAAAATAAGTCCTTTACATGTAATTTTCATAATGAACTTTTTAAGACTTTCCTAGTATCAAATATATGAATTCATTTTTTGACCAAAGAAAACATTTTAAAGTTAATTTACCACATCACTAAAACATACTGATGGAGGGTTTGATGTAAGAAATGCACAGAACATGAAATTTGATAAATAGCATTTGTTTTAATATGGTTTGATTGTCTAGCCAACCTTTCATTTCAGCAGCTATAATTTAAATTTTTGAAATTAAAAAGTTTTTTTTCCTTTCTTTTTCTTTTTCTCTTTACTTCCTTTTTATTTATTTATTTTTAAATTTGGTCATTCCTCAGTAGCCCATAATCTTCATAGTTATTACATTAGACTGCACATTGTTTGCCATCTTTAGGAATTAAAATTTCTCCAAAGTAAATTTGTTATGTATAAGGAAACATGCATACTAAGTGTACTTAGGTTGGAAAGTTAGAGTGATGAAAAACATTCTTTTATTTGGGTGACAGAATAAGAAAAGTCAAGTGTTGTCAACTTTAATATTATCCCACATTAGACAAAATTGAAAAACCAAAGATAGCAGTATTTTACAGATTATATATTTACATGTTTAACTTTTACTTGACATATACAATAAGATGGTTTGTTTTCCTCACTGACAGGAATTGTTTTAGTTTGATTGAGGAAACAATGATTGAATGTCTACCATGTGGAAGACACTACTGTATGTTGGAACAAGTTTGTGTCAAAAATAAATAAGGCATAATCCCCACCCTATTTAGAGATCTGCTTTGATAAATTATTTAATCTTTGTATTTTTAATACACAGTAAATAGTCTTTTACCCTTAAGTAAGATTCTCAAATGATTACAGGGGAAAAGTGTTAGAAAAAAATGCAGTGGTGTTCAGATTTGAGAGATTTTTAGAGGTTTAGAGATGTAAGAACTATGATTAAAGTGCTTAATTTTTCTCCTGAAAAAAGAATGCTTAAATATATATGTCCATGCACACACATATGTATATAAGTAAAATAATATGGATAATGGCATGTAACTTGAAAGTGGGCCATTAATTTAGCTTAGCATTCATTTTTCTTTAACTGCCACTTAGTAAGAAAAAGTTGAAAGTTTAATATTCTAGATGATGAAATGCAAGGTGCATCTTTTTTCCCCAAGAAAGTAAAGGGTTTTTGCTGGTGGTTTTGCTCTTATAGTCACATCTATTCTGGGATTCATACTAGCATATTGTTTCTATTTTTAGGCTGTTGCCGGGCAGATTAAAAATTTCTCCCCTTATGATTGCCCAATTTCTAGCTTTCTGATTGGTTACATGAACCTGCTTTCTTTAGCCAACCACAGTGACTATGCAAATTGTATTTCAGTTTCTGTTGCAGTGAGAGAACTGATAAGATGGCTGCAGGGGTTTTCCTTTGGGGTATGTTTTATTATTTTAGAGGATTTTCATCATTATGTAGTAATAAGCAAAAGTAGATTTCTTTCAAAACGGTATTTTAGTTTTTGAAATGTAAAATCAACTATCTAAACAAGATTTATGAGCCTGAAAAAATGTCTCTCATGTCAGATTAGATTAATTTTAATGGTGCTATGTATTGCACCCTGTCAGAGGCAGCATTTTGTGTAAGTAGGCATATGTTACTTTTTGTTAGTAAATAAGCATTCTGACTCCTCAAAGGAAGGTTGACCTTTGTATGTAAACCTGCTGTATTTGAACATGCCAGCATGTTAGTTTGCAATTCTGTCAGAAATATTCTAGATTACTACCTTTGCTTTATAAAGAATAATTTAGTTTTTCGCTTAAGAATTATTTTTGATTTTAGTTGTATGTATATAGCCTATTATTCTTTTAGTCAGTATTTACTAAGTGTATACTATATGCCAAACACTGTGTAGCTCATAAATATTATTCCAGGTTACTTACTTTATTTTTTGTTCTTTTGTTAAATGACCTCTGAAGTACGTCATAATGATACCAGCATATTTTAAGATGTTTTCTGACAATGAAGCTTGGGCACTTAAAATGTATTAATCTTATTCTAAATACATGATGAGATGTGCCAAAGTGTTTCATTAAACATAGGTATTTCAGTCAATTTATACTAATAATTTCTTTTTTTAAAAAGTTGACGTATAGTTGACTTACAGTTTTATATATTTCAGGTGTAAAACATGATTCGATATTATTGTATTGTTGCACACCAAAGTTATTACAATATTATTGACTGTATTCTCTGTGCTGTGACATTAGTTCCCTGTGACTTATTTATTTTATAACTTGTACTTTGTACCTCTTGATCCCTTTCACCTGTTTCACCCATCCCCCCATTACCTCCCCTAATAATTATTTCTGGAAAGATACATGTAAAGTACTGGTAAATACAGTGGCAAGACACTTCATATTGAATAAAGACAGTATTGATAAAATGTGACAAAGCTTTATGTAACTCCAGAAAGTTCAGTAAGTATACCTCATTTATAAATATTATCATTAATTACATGTAAGGCCTTTTGGTTATAGTCCCAGTTTATAATAAAAGGGAATGCTCCTGCTTCACTTAAGACTTCCTAGTCTTTTTGGTAAAGATGGTTAATTGCATTTTCCGTGTGTGGAAGACTTTATTCGTTTATGTACCTGGCGTGTTCATTTGCACCATGCTCAGTACTGTTTTTGTTGATAAAATTTGTTTTGTTCGTTTATCTTATATGAGTATCTCATGCCCATTATTACCATCCTGTGAGATAAACATCATAGAATTATGTCCCATTTAGGAAAGGGAAAAAAAGTAATTGGCTTATCTAAGATGAACACATGGAGAACAAGATTGCTGTTATTTTCTGTATATTGCCCTTTATCACTAGTATAATTACACGTATACTTGTTGGCCTAGAAATGTAAATTCCCTAAAGTAGGAACCGGTACTCAGTTCTTTTGGTATAGTTGTTTTGTCCATCATGAAAGTGTGACTCAGTAAATGTCATAGGTTAAAAATAAATGAAAAAATACTCAACTCTCGTTTTGCTATTTTTTAAAAAATAACAGGTTTATTGAGATGTAATTCACATACCATACCATTCACCCGTTTAAAGTATATAACTCAGTGGTTTTTGAAATATTCACACAGTTGTGCAACCATCACCACGATTAATTTTAGAACATTTTTATTACATTATAAAGAAATCCTGTACGCTTTAGCAGCCATTCCTCATTTCTTCCCCAACCCTCAACCCTAGCCAAGGCTTTGCCTTGAATCAGTAGATCAGTTTCGAGAGTAGTGACATGTTAATATTAAGACTTTTGATTCAAGAGGTTAAGTTATCTTTCTGTTTATTTAGGTCTTCTTTAATTTCTTCAATGTTTTGTAGTTTTTTAGAGTATTAAGTTTTGTACTTTTTATTAAATTTATTATTTTTGATGCTATTGTAAATGGAATTGTTTTCTTAATTTCATTCTTAAATTGTTCATTGCAAGTATATACAAATACAACAGATTTTTTTTTTTTTTGTGGTACGTGGGCCTCTCACTGCTGTGGCCTCTCCCATTGGGGAGCACAGGCTCTGGACACGCAGGCTCAGCAGCCATGGCTCACGGGCCCAGCTGCTCCGTGGCATGTGGGATCTTCCCGGACCGGGGCACGAACCGGTGTCCCCTGCATGAGCCACTGCACCACCAGGGAAGCCCTACAACAGATTTTTTAATATCTTGATCTTATATCTTGCAACCTTCTAGACTCATTTACTGGTTTTAATACAATTTTTAGTGGATTCCTTAGGATTTTCTATGTACAGGATTTTATCATCTGCAAGTGGAGGTAGTTTCACTTTTTTGTTTTCAAGGTGCATGACCTTTATTTCGTTTTCTTGCCTAATTGTCCTGGCTAGAACCTCTAGTCAGTGCCAAATAGAAGCGATAAGAGCAGACATTTTGTCTTGTTTTTGATCTTAGGGTGAAAGCTTTCTGTCTTTCACTATCAAGTATGATGTTAGCTGTGGGTTTTTCTTAGATGCTCTGTATCAGATTGAGGAAACTCTCTGGTTTGTTGAGTGAGTTCTGTTGTTATTTGCTTGGATGACTTAATGAAAAGTTACTTTTAAAAAGATACTTGAATGTTTAAGAAACTCTTGGTAATACTGTTGGAGCTAATATATGAACCAGTCTGCAGGGTGGTGAAATTGAGTGTGTACTGTCAGAACTCGTTTACTGTGTGGATGGGCCTTAGCAATTATATTAAATGACTCTTCCATTTTCAAAGAGATAGAGAAGAAAATTGTGGCAAATACAGTATAGTTTATCGCTTAGCATTTTGAACGCTAGAACACTCCCTGGTTGCAAAATTTAAAGGATGAAATGCGTAAGAAATGTTCATATGCAATAGAGACAACTCCATGCTGAAATTGGGTGTCTGTTGACCTTACTAAGTTAATTATTATCTGTGTAATGAGATGAATGATAGCAGCATGGTTATTGATGTATTGATTCAGATGTAAAGTTGCATTTGTATAACTTGTCACTTAAATAAATGGGAAAAGAATATGCCTTGGTTTAGGGCCTGACATATAATTACCCCTTGATAAATGTCAGTTCCTTTTATCCCTTTAAGGTGTGTTGTTTCATTAATGAAAAGGGGAATTTATAGAAAAAGTATAAGGTATGCCTGGGAATAATAAACATCAAATTCAAGAGTATGCTTATCTTTGTGTTAAGGAGTTGGGGATGGGGAAGGAGGAGCATGCTATCTGGTAGTGTTACACCGAGGGCTTTGTTTTTAATTTATCTGGATAATGGGTACACATATGTTCATTATATCAGACTTTATATCTTGCATGTTCACTGTATTTCATAATGAAAAATTAATTATAAAAGAGCATCAGTATAGCTAGACATTAGTAAAATAATAAAAAATTTGAGCTAGAATCAAACTTAGCAACCATCTGGTCTAACCTCAGTTTTACAGTTGAGCGACGTGAAATCTAGAGAGTTTGGGTGATTTATCCTATGACAACTGTTATGGTAATGCTGGAACATGGAGTAGATTCAGTTTTGTTAGTTTAGAAATCTTTGTTGTGCTAAGCTTTTATAATTATGTATTTTTGAGGTGTGGTAGATTATATAGCTCACTGTTATTCTTGTTGTGGTAAGATTATATATCCCTGCCTTTTGCCATGTGACATGAAGTCTTTCCCCATGAGAGCTTTTTTCTTCTCTACCCTCTTAATGTCTAACTTGGCTTTAGCCAATGGAATGTGAGTGAAAGTAGTGCTATGTCTAAGAAAGTAAGTACTATGTCTAAGAAAAAGCTTTAAAACCATTGTATACTGTATGGTTCTGTCATTGTGGATTTTCTCTCTGCCGCAAGACCTGGAATTGCAGGGAGTGGGGGAACAGTTGCTGCTCCTTCAGCCTATGACTTAGAATGAAGAAGAATCTTAGTTATTAGCCAATAAAATTTTTGTTTTCATGCTGCATTATCACCTAGTGAAAGCTGACTGACACAGAAAGTAAGCTTTCCGTTCTTTCAACTTAGGTTGGGTCAATAAGAAAAGTAAAAGCTATTTCCTGGCATTTGAAGTATTTACATCTTTCAACTTGTCCTAAATCATTCTGGGTGTAATTCACCCAGGTAAAGTGTGAAAAATTTTGGACAAGTGGTTCTTAAATTCCTGAGGAAATAAAATACATGGCCTTCTGTAACTTTACTCATTGCTGGTGGAATTTGGTGAGTGGGATAAGCTAGTGGGTAGGGCCCTGATGGATAACTGGCTAATTTTCTAAGGGGGTCTAATTTGGTAAGTGTGTTCTAAAATTGCATTTGTTGGATCAGGTCAATTAATTTGACTTTGCCTATATAACAGAATGATCCCCAGAATGCACTTGGAGAAGTGATTTTAAGGTATCTTTTCATGTAGACATGTAAGGTATATTTTCATGTAGACTACCTCAGAATTTCTCAAAAAGATCAAAATCAGTGAATGCAACAAGTTAGACTGTAGTGACCATTCTGGTTTGATGTGCATAACCAATATTGATTTGCTCCTGCTTTGTCCAAGGAATTGTTGGTAAAGCAAGCTCCCTGTTTCCTAGGGGATATTCCATTACATATTTTTATATCATTAGCTTGATGACAGGCAGAAGGGGTTATTTGTTGTGTCAAATATTATGAACTTTCAATACTTTACTGAATTTGTGAGTATTAGGTAAGGAACAGATTTCACCAATTAATGTTTTTTAAAGTGTGGTAGGATAGCTATTGACAGTGTTTTTATGCATGTGAGAGAAGAGCCATAGCATAGTAGAAATGAAGAATTATGAACTATAAGGGACTCTGGATCCTCAAGTAAATATTGCCAGTGCTTTGTGAGTGGCTGGGAGAGAGAAGTTTGGAAATAAGATGAAAATCTTTGTGGGATTTTTAACAGAAGTAGTGATTTTGTTTTACTACAGTTTTAGAAAAATAATTATTGACAGAGATGACAAGATATCCAGTATTTAAGGGAAAAATTTAGCAAGTCTGTATATGAAATTTGAGCAGATAAGTCTCAAGACGATGAATCACTGCGCTAGCAGTTTCACCAGTCTTCATTAATGGGCAGTAAACATACGCAGATTATTAACATTTACTGTGCAACACACTGATTATTCTTTATGGTTTTATTGCCACGACTATTGCAGAATTCTCAAGTAAAATTTAGGAGTGCAAAGTAAAATCACACAGTTCTCAACTGACAATGGGATTCTTAAAGAACTCAGTAGCAGAGCCTCTACAGAGGCTAGGAATCCTCAGCATAAAGTGATTCTTTAGGAGT
Source organism: Lipotes vexillifer (assembly GCF_000442215.2). NCBI lineage: Eukaryota > Metazoa > Chordata > Mammalia > Artiodactyla > Lipotidae > Lipotes > Lipotes vexillifer. The sequence continues at coordinate 2,188,326 of NW_006781377.1, read as the reverse complement.
AAGCCATTATTAGTCAAGCCTTTTGACTAGTATTTATTTAAGCCATTTAACAAACTCAGATCTGAACAAAAATTATTTTCAGCATCCCATTATTCAGAATAATGTTATACTAATGTCAGTTAACAGCATGAATTTTATTGGAGTAGCTGTGTCAAAGATAGAAGTGTCAAGTCCACTTAAGTAGCTTTGCTTAACATTTTGCAAATTTTTGCTAGAGTTTTATTTTAAATACACTTCATCAAGCATCCATACTTTGAATTAACATAGTGTTTATGTGTGTGCGCGCGCGTTTTGACCCAACAGTCCTGGTACGTACTATTGTTTTGTTAGTTAAGGCAGTTCTTGGAAAGCAGTAGTATAGATCCTTGTTTATTTACTCAGAAAGACCCCACCATAGACCTGTTATTGAAGCAAAGAATCTGGGGGTATATTACGAATATGTGTCGATTTCATCATTCACCTTTAATTTCACACCGTTTGGATTCTTGGTAGAGCACTTGCCCTCATCTGCTTCCCTTGTTGCCGGGCAAGGTACGTGATACTGATGTCTGATTGGTTTAGGCAACTACGGCTTTGAGCCAATCAGACAGTGAATTTCAGTTCTCTCACAGGACTGAAGCATTCAAGCAGCTGCTGATTTATTTTTCCTATGGGGAGACTATATAAACTAAGAGTATGGCTGCAGCAAGCTCCCTCTTGGGTGTGTTTGAAAAATTACAGGGTTTATCTGTAATTGAAGGAGAAAAACATGAGGTTTATTTAAAAAACTTGTTTATTACTAAGAAAATTTTATAGGTAGTAAATTTGAGAAAAAAAATTCTGATGACAGATTTCCTATTTTTATAATTTTACATTTAAAGGACTGTAGAATGATGTAATATAGGAAAAATTTGCCTTTAGTTTACATGAGTATTTACTATGTAATATACACATTTGCTTTATTTCTTCAAAAGGGGAGAGCTCATAACCTTTCTGTAACCTGCTGCCAAGGGCAGTTAAGGAGAAAATAATGTAGTAATTGTACTTACAACACTTAATACAGGTTATCAAGAATCACATTTTAATTTCATTAGATGAATCAAACTAAATCAGTTCAGTGCAGTAGACAACAAAACACTTTATAATGCTATCCATAGTAAACCTTTTTTGGGTCCAGAACACAATTAATTTTTGGAATTGGAAATCTGTAACAATAGAGGTAGGTGAGTGTGAAAATAATCTTGTTAGTTGTTTGGATTTAAGGTTTTGCCGGATTTTTAGTATAAATGTTTTATAAACATTAAGGACTATGGAATTTTAAAAAGAAATTTACATTTGAATTTTGCAGATTCTAACCCATTGTGTAGAAAAGTATGTTCTTGTTATGCATTGTCCATGTTTGACTCATTCCCCAGGTAGGGAATGGATTTATATTTCTGGAAACATTCTTTAAATGAAAATAAATAAGATTTATACCTTTTATCTTATTTTAATTTATTTATATGATATATTTAATGTATATTATGGACTTAGAATTCTTTGCAGTTATGTTCTAGATTACTTTTATCAGACAAAGAACCTCACTGAAGTGTTGTGAATCCAGGTTTTAACTATGTTTTTCTGACCTTATTGTCTGTTTCCTGTTGCTGGGCAGGAATCAGAATGCTGGCTACTGATTGGCTGAGTTTGTGACCAGCTCTTGAATAGCCACTTAAATTCTTGCGCTTTTTGAGCAGGCAGATTGTAGGCCAAGACATTGCAGCTTTTGGTAATACTTCTCTTTGTTGTTTCATAGCTATAATCTCTTTGCTAGAAAGAAGAGTGTGAAGGGAGTGGGTGGAGGGGGATGAAGCAGAGAAGAAAATAATGGTTTCACTTAAAGAAGAAGAGGCTCATTGGGCTTCACTTAAAAATAATTTACACAAATTTCAAAAAAAAAATTCCAAGCCATAGAGACTTATTTGCAGGTAACACATCCTTCTTGGTTATTTAAATATAAATTCCTTAAGTAAAGGTGAAATCCTTGTTAATGCTGTAGAAAAAGATTTTTTTTTTTATAGTGATAGTATTTCCCTAGAGTTCTTGAATCTGAATATATAGAGTAAGGACCTAAAAGCACTTTTCTCTTACTGTCTTTCTCATGAAAAAATGTTTTCAGGAGAAAGTAGTTCATCACGTTTTACACATTTACTTCTAGATATGACAGACATTTTCTGCTGTAAAATATAAATGCTTTTTCCTGTGAAAATAAATTACAGTCTTGTGAGAGCTTCATGATTCTAGTGTTGCCACCTAAAAAAGTGGTATTTCTTTTGTCAAATAGTTTTGTGAATGGCGTCTCGGTTCCAGATGATAGTATTTAAAATGATCTTTAGAAATGTTTTGTTCCGGTAGTACAGTCATGGAGACATGTTTTCAGGTAAACACACCCTTCTCTAATGTGTGTCTTTCTTAAATATACATTGCTCATGCAAAATAGATTTTTAAAAACTTAACTGCTGATTGGTTTGCATAGATATGGCTGAACTAGTTTGAACTGGTTGTTCACGCTACGGTTGTTCATGCTCCTTCCTTATTGCTTTGTCTGTTATTCATTATACTTAGAACCCATAAAAAATCTTGTAAATGGCTGTAGTGTGCACCCTTGTGGGTATAGGTGGTAGTTATTCTGTAATTCTTTGTATAGGTAGTCCTTTAGTGTACTGAATTGAATGGCAGTTTTGTTGATAAAACCAGCTTGCTTCGATAACATTTATTTTTATTAAATGTTACTTGGTGGTGGCTATTAACATTGAACGTGATGTTTGTGTGTTGGATTTTCTAATTCATATACAAAATCCCAGAAGTATTTAAGAGAAGTTTGTTTCAGATTCTCTAGTTTATGCCTAAAGCCATTCTGAATATACATAGACAATTATGATAATAACATTTATTGAGTGCTTACTACCTTCTAGGTGCTTAATGTATAGAAGAATCTCATTTAATCATTATTACAACCTCTGTGTCAGGTACTGATATTGCCTTTCTAAGGTGGCTGAAACTAAACATTGAAATGCTAGGTAACTTGCCGTCTGTCACATAGTATATCGGAGAGCTAGAATTCAAATCCATGTTCCTGTTTGCAGAGTTCACGTTCTCAATGGGATTACTAAAAATTATGAAAATATACTTTTTTTTAAAAAGAGGAGTGTTTGCTTTTAATGCAACTGGCAATAACTGCCACTTATGCATAATAGTTGAGAAATGTGGCTGTTATGAGGTCAAAGTCCAAAAGAATTGCAGTTCAGTACTTGAAAATATTTAAAGGGTAACCATACTCCTTGTACTGTAAATTTAATCCTTTTGTATGTTTGGAGTCAGCAAGGAAAAGTGACTAAAAAATTTGCATTGTATCTTTGCAGAAAATTTTTCAGTTAGTGTGAGTTTCGAACGGATGGTAGATGGGAAAAATTTTGAAGTTTAAATTTTAGCTGCAGTTAATAACCCTTAAAATAGTGCCTATGATAATTTTGCATTGACCTTTCTTCTCAATTTTAAGGTAATTTCTGTAAATTGTTTCACTCAGCTCCATAATTTAAATTAAAAACCTAGAAAGACCAAGAAATATAAGTAATTGGCTTAAAGTAAGAGAATGAATGCAGATTTTATACCACAGTCTAGAAGTACTGTGACAAAATGGTTGGTTCTCGGGCTTTATTGGCCTCCAGCAAATAGGCTGGGCCATAGTTTTATGCCTTTCAGCTAGAGGAACAGTGGAACACCAAGAACACACCTGTAATTGAACAACTTGGGTTTATTATTTGTTGCAGTGAGAGAATGTTCACCATGGGGAAACAGCGAGGCATATCAGTAGGAGGATGTTAGAAAAAAACCTGGTAAAAGATTCAGTTATAGTATAGTTGGGTTTTGCGGGGTGGTTGAGGCAGTAGAGCCTTACTCTGTATTAGGTGCTATCAGAAAGCAGGGGCAATTCTATGCTTGTGTATCTCAGCAACTGTTATCTACAGGGAGGACAAACTACAGCGAGGATAAAGCTGCAATTGATAAAAAAGTGTAGCTATCGCTTAGTCAGAGAGGGAGATGCTTAGTATTTTACGGGATGCTGGGTTGCACAGTGACCTTGTCTAGTTTGAATGGTGAAGTCGTTTTCTGTCCAACATGATTTAGCTATAAGCATCAAATCAGTTTATAACAACACTGAGCTTTGAGCCTTAGATAAGTTCCCAGACTTCCGAGGCTGCTTTTTTCCCTTCTCCAACCAAAGCAAGTATATCCTAACATCATTCTTACTGGTAATGGTGATGTTAAGTGAATATCCAATGTAAAATTAATATTCTTGATTCTGTATATCTTAGTCCTTAAAGGACGTTTGTTTTATTCCACTATAGACTGGCAACATTGTCGCTCTCTAGGACCAAGTCTTTTGTTTGCCTTACTGCACTGACCAGATGTTAACACAGAAACAATGATAGAGAATATCCTTATCTTAGTTCTGATCTTATTTTACCATTAAGTATGATATCTGCAGTTTTCTTTGTAGATAATCTTTATTAGATTTGAGTTGTTTCCTTCTGTTAGATTTCTGAGAGTTTATGAGTCAGTGTTGAATTTTATCAAATGAATGAATATTCTGTGTCTGTTGAGATGGTCTGTTGTTTATTTTCATCGTCTATTCTGTTTTTGTGGTAAATCACACTGCTTGAAAAAATTTTTTTTTCTTAAATAACAGAAATGTATTATCTTACATTTCTGGAAGTTAGAAGTCTGAAATCAAGGTGTTGACAGGGCCATGCCCCTACTGAGGAAGCTAAGGAAGGGTCTGTTCCACACCTCTCTCCCAGCTGTGGCTTGTGGCTGACTAACTCCATTTTTCACACAGTGTTCTCCCGTGTGTGTATGTGTGTGTGTGTGTGTGTGTGTGTGTGTGTGTGTGTGTGTCCAGATTTTCCCTTTTTTATAAGGCCACTGATCATACAGAATTAGGGCCCACCCTAAAGACCTTATTTTAACTTGATTATCTCTGCAAAGACCCTATTCAAATAAGGTCATAATTTGAGGAATTAGGGCTTAGGGCTCTAATGTATTTTTATCAAGTGGATATCTTGGTTGGGCCTATAATAAAGCTATAATGCTTCGTGACTCACTTGTAAATCTACATTGCTTGATTTTTTAATATGAAATTGACCTTGTATTTTTTTAATGAGCTTCACATAGTCATAGTGTATTACCTTTTAAAGAAACACACTTTTAAGTAACTCACAGATGAAAGAAGAAATCACAATGGAAATTAGAAAATATTTTAATAGAACAACAATGAAAAATATGACACATTAAAATGTAAGATGCAGCTAAAACAGCGCTTAGAGGGAAATTTATAGCTTTACATGCATACACTTACAAAAAAGGGAAAGATTAAAAATTAATGATTAATGTTTAGCGTGTTGAGGAACTGCCAGACTGTTTTCCCAAAGCAGTTGCACGATTTTACAATCCCATTGCCATTGCAGGAGAGTTTCAATTTGCCCACATTCTTGCCAACATTCATTATTTTCTTTGATATAGCCATCCTGGTGTGTGTGAGCTGTTATCTCATTTTGGTTTTGATTTACATTTCTCTGGTGACTAAATGATGTTGAGCATCTTTTCATGTTTCTTGCTTATTGGCTATTTGTGTATCTTTTAGAGAAATGTCTGTTCAAGTCCTTTGCCCATTTTTAAATTGTTTTTTTTTTCAACTGCAACAATATTTTATATTCTATATTTTCTAGATGCAAGTCTCTTATCAGATACATTATTTGCAAATGTATGATTTGTAAATACAGTTGACCCTTGAAAAATGTGGGGGTTAAGGGGGGCCGACCTTCCGCACAGTTGAAAATCCTCGTATAACTTTATAGTTGTCCCTTCACATCCACAGATTAAACCAACTGTGGTTCAGGTAGTACTGTAGTATGTATTTATTGAAAAAATTCCAAGTTTAAGAGGACGCATGAAGTTCAAACCTCTGTTCAAGGGTCGACTGTATTTCCTTCTGTTGTGTCTTTTCACTTTCTTGATAGTAACCTCTTATTAATGTGTTTACAGTTGTTAATTTAGATATTCCTGGTTGCAAATGTAATCTTACCTTATGTTCCTTAATTCTCCCTTCTTTTTTTCCCCTTATCTCTATACCTCTCTCCCATTCCCCTACTGCTTTCATTCTCTTATACTTTTATTTTTCCTTTGACAGCTGCTTTTTTACTTCATGTATTTTTTTTAATGCTATCTCCTCCGGACTCTGTGAATCCATTAGCTTACTGAGAATGAAAACTAGAAATTAGTCACTTTTTTCCTAATACTGCCTAGTAATTGATCTCCTATGAACTGTATCTGTTATCAATTTTGTATTATATAAATTCAATAAATATGAAAATTAACACACAGCAAGGATCATTATGCTTTCTATATGTAATTATTTCAAAATTACATAAAGGGCTGCTTGCTTTTGGTTTGCAGTAAGTCTGTAATTAGGTGGCTTTGGTTTCAATTGTTAAACTCTGTCTTTCTCTTTCTCTTTTTAAAGATTCAAAATGGATAGTATAGAAGAACCTCAGAAAAAAGTCTTTAAGGCTCGAAAAACAATGCGAGTGAGTGATCGTCAACAACTTGAAGCAGTGTACAAGGTCAAAGAAGAACTGTTGAAAACTGATGTCAAGCTGTTAAATGGCAACCATGAAAATGGAGACTTGGACCCAACCTCACCTTTGGAAAATATGGATTATATTAATGACAAGGAAGAGGTGAATGGCATTGAAGAGCTTTGTTTTGACTCTGAAAAAAGTAAATCAGAATGGAAAGAAACACCCTCTACCTTAAATGTTAATGTAAAAAACAAGCAGGATGATGATTTAAAGTGTGAACCTGTGTCTCCTAATAATATAACTCCTGAACTAGCCTCTAAACTGACTGCTGAACTATCCTCTGCTGATACAGCCCCTGGTGCGCTGACCCATCTTCTGCTGATACAGCCTCTGGTGCGCTGGCTGCTAGAGGTCTGGTATCTGGAGATTCTGCCTCTGGAGACTTGGCCTCTGAAGCAGTAACCTCTGGTGATCCCACCTCTGGTGATCCCACCTCTGTTGATCCTGCTTCTGTTGATCCTGTCTCTGGTGATCTTGCCTCTGGTGAACTGGTCTCCAGTGAACCAGTCTCCAGTGAGCCAGTCTCTGATGAACTGGTCTCCAATGAACCAGTCCCTGGTGAACCGGTCCCTGGTGAATCGGTCTCCACTGAACTGGTCTCCAGTGATTCAGCATCTGATGATCCAGCCTCTGGTGATCATGCTTTTGAATCTCTGGCCTCTGATGATCCAGGCTCTGGTGATCTGGCTTCTGGTGATCCAGCTTCTGGTGATTCGGCCTCTGGTGAGCCAGCCTCTGATGAACCAATTTCTGATGAACCAACTTCTGAGTCAGTCTTTGATCCCACCTTTGAACCAAGTTCTGTACCAGTTTGTGAACCAGTTCCTGAAACTGATAGTACAGAGCCTAGTAGCAATAAAGGTGATGATTTTCTTGAAAAAAATGGAGGTGCTGAAAAGTTAGATCCAATTTTCCCATTTGATGAGAAAAATAAAGCTGATAGTAATGTTGATGTTGATGCAGAAGCTCTAGAAACAGATGATACAATTATTTGTTCAGATGTGTCTCCTGAAAAGAAGGTAGAAGAAGATGCTATCAGAGGATCTGCTCTTGGAGAGGAAGCTATATCTAGCAGTATTGAGATTGACCAAAGTGAAACGACTGAAGAAGAAAATTCTGCAGACCTTGCAGAAACCATTAGTGAAAATGTTATAAAAGATGACAAAAATGAGAATGTCTTAGAAAATACAGATTCTATGGAGACAGATGAAATCATCCCTATTTTGGAAAAGCTTGCACCTGCTGAAGATGAACTTACTTGCTTTTCTAAAGCTTCTCTCCTTCCAATTGATGAGACAAATCCAGATTTGGAAGAAAAGATGGAAGGTTCTTTTGGTTCACCATCTAAACAAGAAAGTAGTGAGAGTTTGCCAAAAGAAGCCTTTTTGGTCCTCTCTGATGAAGAGGATATTTCGGGTGAAAAGGATGAGTCTGAAGTTGTATCACAAAATGAGACATGCTCTCCAGGTTAGCATATTATTTAAATTCTAAAGATTTTGATTAGCTTTGATAAACTGCTTAGTAAAACATCGTCTTAAAGTTTAAATTTCTTTTAGTTACAGAGAAAGTTGAGAATGATGGTGACTAGAATGATCTCTTAACTTCATAGGTTCTTAACTTCACAGAATTTAGAATTACAGAGAACCACTCTGAGAGCAGCATTGTGTGAAGTGCTGAGAAGGAAGATAAAATAAGTAGAAAATTTTGCGCTTGCCCGTAAGGGACTTATAGACTGGGAATAGAGATAAGGTGGACCAGTATAACACCATGATATAACAATTTCCAGTACATAATTGATCAAAATCCTAGCAATTGTTCATGCTATCACTTAGCAACCAAATAACTTTGAATCTAAAAACCTACTAGTTTAATTTATTTGCTTCAAGTGTAACAAATTCCATTTTACAATGAATTTTCCAGTTGAAATCTGATTCTTTTAATATTCTTTGTCCAGGGAATAGCACCACCATTGCTGGAAGCCAAAAACCTAGAGGTCTAATTATATGTTTGATAAAGACTTTATCCATTTGCTTCCTAAGCCTTCTTGATTCTGCCTAACGTATTCCCCTCATTTTCTGAATGATCTCTCAATAACTTAAATCTCTTTTATTTGATTGTGTTCCTCTCTTTCACTAGATCACTATTATTGGGTTGGCCCAAAAGTTAGTTTGGTTAGTGAATACGCTGTTCAATAAAATTCTTGGTGAGAATGAAGAATTTGTCCTTTATTTTTAGTTAGAATTGAACAAACTTTTTGGCCAACCCAATACTTTTAGGGTAATTTCAGATTCCTTATATAAAAGCTATATAAACTTCATGATTTGGTCAATGCCTGTCTTTTCCATCTCTTTTATTATTACTAGAGAAAAAAGAGTGAATGAGAAAAATCCTACTTTGCTTTCATGGTCAAACTCAAACATGTGTGAAACTTGTTTGAAACTTTGTGAAACTTTCTCGGTTACTTTCAGACTGGTGTGAATACCTTTATGTTCCCATCGTGTCACATTCTCTTAGCCTTAGAGCCCTGTGAGTGGAGTGACCTTGTAATAAGAAAAACAACATCTGGTTTTTAGTTTGTTCAAAGAAAAAAAAGCCTAGAAGACACAGAGGATTCCCTCCAACCCACCCCCACCCCCACCCCCACCCCCAATATATCATACCCACTTTTGGAGATAGAAAATTTTTTTATTAAAAAATGACTTCATTTCCAAAGAGCATTCATTCATTTATTAAACCTGTATATATAGAAAGGCCAAGCTCTTCTTGGCTTGGGGATTTAAGGATAAAGTCTATTACTTGCCCTGAGGATTCTGACAAGAATTAAATTGCAAGCCATTAAATACCTGGTTGTGAATACAGTAGTAATGTTAAATTGGCATGCTGGGAGTTTAGAGGAGAATAACTTTGAGAATATAGATGTATTCAGGGGAGCACTTCCCTTTCACTCTCTGTGTAACATAGGGTTTTAAGGAAGATAATCCCTCTTTTTTTTTTTTTTTTTTTTTTTTTTTTTTTTGTGGTACGCGGGCCTCTCACTGTTGTGGCCTCTCCCGTT